>NC_060159.1:14378701-14438669 GCF_021292245.1 Micropterus dolomieu
CGCGGGAACGTTACCCGGCGCTTCGCTAACCCCGCAAGACGTGTGGGAAGGTTACCCGGGGCTTCGCTAACCCCACAAGACGTGTGGGAAGGTTACCCGGGGCTTTGCCAACCCCGCCAGACGCGTGGGAAGGTTACCTGGTGCTTCGCTAACCCCGCAAGACGCGTGGGAAGGTTACCCGGGGCTTCGCTAACCCCACAAGACGTGTGGGAAGGTTACCCGGGGCTTCGCTAACCCCGGAAGACGCGTGGGAAGGTTACCCGGGGCTTCGCTAACCCCACAAGACGTGTGGGAAGGTTACCCGGGGCTTCGCTAACCCCACAAGACGTGTGGGAAGGTTACCCGGGGCTTTGCCAACCCCGCCAGACGCGTGGGAAGGTTACCTGGTGCTTCGCTAACCCCGCAAGACGCGTGGGAAGGTTACCCGGGGCTTCGCTAACCCCACAAGACGTGTGGGAAGGTTACCCGGGGCTTCGCTAACCCCGGAAGACGCGTGGGAAGGTTACCCGGGGCTTCGCTAACCCCACAAGACGTGTGGGAAGGTTACCCGGGGCTTCGCTAACCCCACAAGACGTGTGGGAAGGTTACCCGGGGCTTTGCCAACCCCGCCAGACGCGTGGGAAGGTTACCTGGTGCTTCGCTAACCCCGCAAGACGCGTGGGAAGGTTACCCGGGGCTTCGCTAACCCCACAAGACGTGTGGGAAGGTTACCCGGGGCTTCGCTAACCCCGGAAGACGCGTGGGAAGGTTACCCGGGGCTTCGCTAACCCCACAAGACGTGTGGGAAGGTTACCCGGGGCTTCGCTAACCCCACAAGACGTGTGGGAAGGTTACCCGGGGCTTTGCCAACCCCGCCAGACGCGTGGGAAGGTTACCTGGCGCTTCACTAACCCCGCAAGACGCGTGGGAAGGTTACCCGGGGCTTCGCTAACCCCACAAGACGTGTGGGAAGGTTACCTGGGGCTTCGCTAACCCCGCAAGACGCGTGGGAAGGTAACCCGGGGCTTCGCTAACCCAGCAAGATGCGTGGGAAGGTTACCTGAGTCTTTGCCAACCTGGCTGGTCCTTATCAGAGTCGCTGTCATCAGGCCACCTTGGGTACTCAAACGGCCACGTCCAGTATATTCTGTTTGTGGAGGAGCTGAGGCCTGAAGTTGAGGGTGCTGTCTCCTCAAAGTATTCATCACAGTTGCCCCTCTGCCTCTTCACACTTACCTGCTCTGAGTAGCTCTCCTCCCTGCTCCTCTTTGTGGAGGAGCTGAGGCCTGAAGTTGAGGGCGCTGTCTCCTCAAAGTATTCATCACAGTTGCCCCTCTGCCTCTTCACACTTACCTGCTCTGAGTAGCTCTCCTCCCTGCTTCTCTTTGTGGAGGAGCTCAGGCTTGAAGTTGAAGCGACGGACTCCTCCATCCTTTGAGAAACTGAGGGTAGACGGTCTTCAGGTTCTTCCACTTGCTGCCCAGGAAGCTCCTGATGCTGAACAATTAGCTGCTGAGGAACAGCAACAGGACCACAGACATCAGGAATCATCACACAGCATCAGGAATGCCATTGGGAACGCCAACAGGACTTGTGACAGAAGCACCAGCAGAAACAGAAGGAAACAATTTTTGCCATCCCCGCAAAAAGTCTTCTGGTGGTAACTGCTGGATGAGAGGGGAGCGAGGTCTGACATCATCATCATCGTCTTCAAGGTCCTCCTCATACATGGAGTCATACCCAGAATCTTCACTCTCCCAGTCAGACAAGTCCTCATCATCATCAGTGTCTTCATCCTCCTCCTCCTCGTCTTCCTCAAACTCATCCTTATCCTCAGAGGAGAGCGCGGAAATGGCCCTACCTTTGCCCACAATAACAATGTCAACCTCACCTTCCTCTTCCTCATCAGATGTAGATTGTGAGACCCTGACCTTCGTTGCTGTTGACAATCCTGATGACTTCAGGGAGGCTGTCTTCTGCAGGACCTTCAGTCATGTAGTGTACACCACCTGAGGGGAAAAAGTTAAAGCAACTGAAAAACTGAACAAATTTTGAAAATTTCTCATAACATTCAACTTTTGTGACTAAATAAGCAATAAACACTCCAAGTAAGAATTAGTAAAAATACAGTCTACCTAAATACTAACTACGACTGTACGGCACGTGCCACTAAGTCACCAACACACAAGAGGCCCTTTAATAGTTATATCAAATATTATGCAGTTCTGTGTCTGTTATTTTCAACAGAATGACAATAATTTCATGTTGTATTCATGGGACACTTAATGGTAACCTTTGTTTACTTAGTTGCTTGTAAAAACTAGTAGCCTATGTGTTGACCTTGGAAGAAATGTTTACACAATGATGGACCTTTTCATATATAAATGACGTGAATGAAGTATATTCACATATATGATTCACATATATGGTGGAGGAGTTTGAGTTATAAACTTAAAATCAACAATTTTCATCACTAGAGCATATAATATCATAGTAAGCCTTTATACTGTATTTACACAAACAACTGATGGACACAAACTCTCTAGCATTAAGAACCAATAGCAATAACCAATAGCCTTTTGCACAATGGGTGATGCTAAGAACAATTGGCAGCTTAAGGCAGCTTGTTTGACAGCAAATTGTATAGCTTGACTGTGGCGACAAACATCAGTGTATCAAAAATTTCCATAACAAAATGCCACTGAACTTAGGCCTTTATTTGCGCATTTAATGAATTAGAAAAAGAGAGCAAACACTGAAAACGCTGCGATGCTATGATGTAGCCTATCACTTTACCATGATTAAGTAATAAGTCCTTAACAGTTTTGTGATGCTCAGCAGCTGGTTCAGAGTTAATCAGGAACAACTCATGAAGAAATTGATTAATAGGCTATGTCATTCATAGAATTTATGAAGTAATCATTACCTGATGATTCATTAATATTGTTTCTCCAAGTCACTTATCTAGTAAAAAACTAGCCTAGCCTACTTATTAACGATTCATTACTTATCAGGTTGTTCGTTAGAACTGAGCACTCACAATTTTTTGTACAACGTTGTAAAGTGTTTCCAATTAGCCTATATGCCTGAAACATTGTATGGCGTTTAGTAAAAATGTGATCAATAGGTTATGTGAGTGAGTCAATTAATCAGCTGTTTCTTTAGCACTAATTCAAAATGATTTAATATGCATTGCACCACGTGCATCATTGTGCACAGTGAACCACAAGTAGCTAGATTGATTAAATTATGCGCAACCAATAACAGGGCGTCTCAAAGATAAACCTGGCCACAGGATACAGCTTGCAATGACAAACAGCTCTATTTACCCTTGAAAATAAAACACTGCAGGCTATTAACTCGCACAGAGCATTTTAATCTTATGAAAATACCAAAAGGCTGCAACCTGTGAACAGTTCAGACATCGTTCACTTTATCTCGAGTAACAACATTGTTGGTGTGTTTTAAGGAAGTTCATTTAATGTGGTAAAAACTAAAATGAGGAGATTTTTCTGCATCAGCTCCGGATCCAATAAGTCAATGAAGCAATCTATCAAAAGAAATGAGCCCAGGGTCCTAGACAGAGTAACGCGCCCTGGTTTGATTACACCTATACGTCCTGACGTTCGTCGCTAACACTTCCGTGGTCTCCATGGTGCACAAGAAAAACGTATGTTTTAGCATTTTATGAAATTTGGCACAGTTACCGTTTTCCTATTTAATTAAAAAAATCTAAGGCCCTCATACGAAAATAACTGTTATCAAATCATTACACTAATCGTTTTTCACAATTAGTAAAAGTCCGTTTTTTCACAGCAGGCCCTTCATGGAGTGAACTGTTCATATTTAAATTAAAGTTACACGAGTTTTAAGAGAATGAATGAATGAGTCATAATTATCAAATAAAACTTGTCTTACCTGCAGGGTTGTTAGCCAACAGGGCGACTCCCATCCGCAGGTGTTCCTCGTCGATCAGGGCCATTTTAAAGCTCTGCGGTTTCCCACAGTTGATCCAAGGGTTTTGTTTTTAGCCTGAATAAAATCTGTTTTTAAGTAGATTCTTTCAGGCGCTTCAGTTCTCCAAGAATTATCTTTCCACAATTTTGGGTTTGCAAGAGGTCAACTCCTGCCCAAGTCCAAGTGCAAAGTGAGAGATCAGACTGATCTGCAGCCCTCATGAATGACCTCTGTGTCATCGTTCTGTTTCCATGACATTCAACTCAATTCAATTCAGTTTTGCTTTATTGGCATGAATGTCAAAAAACATTATTGCCAAAGCTTAAAAGATAATACAAAGAGCAATTAATTTCATACAGTTCATCACTGACGCATGTGCCAGCCATACACAGAAAGAGAGACATTATGATTAATGTTGTTTTTCATATTTGTTGAATATTTTCATTGTAGCCTATTTATACTATTTAATTTATTTCAATGATTTGTTGGCAACTGTTTGTTTCCCTCCCATTATAGCTGGTGCTATGTGGCAACATGGAAACCACGAGTTGTATTTCTTTTTTCTTATAGACTATGTAAACCTGCAAGATTCAGTCCAGTGCAACTAATGTGAATTTGAAAATGAAAAAGACAGTTGAGAAAGAGTGCACAAACATTATATAAAGACCAACAGATATAAACTATCCAACTTTTGTGTCTACATGTTGATGTGTAGCTGTGATGTCCATTTCCTTTATTGATTGTCAGAAATGACCAGTAGTGGAATATAAATAACTTTACTCAAGTAAACATCTCAGAGTCAAATCTGAAAACAGGGTTTTTTCTTGTGAAAAGTTGACCTGCATGGATCTCACAAGTAGTTACGTTACAAACGTTACAAACATAATGTATGATGATCTCATAGAATATGATGCATTGCTGCAGATTAAACTACCCAACATTATATAGTTAAAATAAACACAACCTTAAACATCTACAGCGGTAATATGCAACTCATTAATGCAGCAGTAATACAATTAATACAAAAAACCCTTATGGTAAAACACTGGCAAGGAACATTTTGGATGACACAGGAGACTGTGTCATCCAAAATGTTGAGCACCTGATGCATCCATAATGATAAAACACACACACCAGGGGCACATTTGTAGCCAGGTACTACCCCCCATCATCCTGTCAGTCAGTATGACATAGGCTTATGAACACAGCAAGTGCATTATGCTGTTTCACAACCAGAAAGTCAGGTTTTGTTTCTGAGACAAATTAGATAGTTTAGGGTAAAACTTTATGAGAACAAGGAAACTAACTTTGTCATTCACCAGCAAAAGTGGTAATTGAACATGCAGAGAGTACATGTCTTGTTAGGCAAAGTCATTCCACTTGCTGGTGCACCTATTTCTTGTGTTTTTTTGTTCTTACATGCCTGTAGTAGTACAAAGTTCACCATCGTCTCCACTGTTATTGGATTTGTTGGTGAGCTCAGTGGATCCTTAGTAACTCCAAAACCATCACCGTAGTGGTTTTAAAAGCTCATTTGTGTTGTATTTGTTTCAAAACACCGACACCACGAGGTGCATAACCTGCAGCATTTGGAGAGGGTCTTTGCACTTTAGGGGTGTGTTTTCTCTAACATTGGGTGCACCAGTACTTCCAGACCATATAACGCAGGGGTGGCCAAACTTTTCTGATTGTGAGCCATGTACAGAAAAAGTCAAGTGCCAAATTCTGACATGTCAGTCACTATTTGACTTTTCAGTTCTGCCATGTTTAATCTGGCTACATTTTTTTGTGATAGTGTTTTTTGTGATAGAGCCACCTAGTGAATTGGTGGGCCTCATGCACAACGACACAAAATAAGTAAACCCTATCTGCTAGCACATCTGCCAGCCAACCATCTGCCCTGAAGTTGATGTGCACAGCTGTAGTATGTATCGACATCATGATCGACATGCATACAATCACTGACTTAGGTTTAGGCACACACCTCTGTGATGTTATAGGGGTAAGGGGCTTTGGGGGGCTGTCAACGCCTTTAAGACTAACATAGTTAGCTAGCTAGATACTCACATAGTTTTGGATGTGTCACAGAAATCTAATACGCACAATGACCAGGCTGGTAAGCAGTTGTGCAAAATGACATCTAGTGTTTAAACTAGAATGTACAATGTACATACAGCAAAATGTATATAAGAAACCATAATAAATGTGGGTGTTTGTGTGCACCCACTGCAACAAACAAATTGTATTATTATACAATTCCACACGTCGGCACCCGTAATGTAACTTGTTTTAGTGATCTGAAAATGTGTGCATCTGTGTGTGAAACTGCAAGTATAAGAGATAGGGACAAATGCAACTGGGTATGCTCTACATGCTTGGACTGTGGATCATGGTGTCCTCTGCTGACTTGCTGATGGACTACTTAGCAATGAAGCAGCTCAGCTTAACTCAGACTCTGAAGGCTTCACACATATAGCTGTGTGTGTCCTTCTGTGGCCTAATTTTAACTCATATTAAGATATCTTTTAAACAGGCAATTGCAAATGAATAATGAACCTCCTGCTGTACCACTTTATTTGTGAATATTAATATTCTAGTTCAAACCGCACTTATCTATGCTATAAATATGTTTGTGTACTTCTGCTGCTGTGACACTTTAATTTCCCTTCATGTTATAAAAATATAGAGCTAATCATATGAATTCTTAATATGTCTTAGAGGACTGAATAAATAATACTAATGATAACCTTTATTTGTAGCCTATATCTTTTAAAAAGCAAAAGTAGACATTGTTTAAGAAAAAATAATAAAAGGCTAAACACATACAAGAACAATAGAATGATATCCATAATAATGGACCAAATTAAATTAAACTGATAAAGCTTAGAATTAATTAATTTACATACTTTCTGAGATGATATACAACAGACTATGTGTCAGATAGAGTATTGTATTAGTGTGTGATCAAGTAGTGATTACAACCATTGGGTACCAGTCCGAGGATTATGTAATTTCATTGAACGGGTATGTTTTCCCTTTGACAAATAGCGGACCAATCAGAAGCCGCGCTCCGCTGACAGCCCGCTGAGGCGGGGCATCACACCAGACGCTCTGCTCGCTCATTGGACGCTGATCTCTAAGCCCATGACTCGCCAGCCAATCAAAGGCGTCAGTCGATCTGACGAGGTTCGTTACTGAAAGCGGTGTTGTCTTCGTGCCGGTGCAGCATCTCAGCGCCTCATCGTTTTAATGGGGAGCATCTCGCCAGGGTTAAACATCAGTTTGTAGCAGCTGAACACCTGAAGCAACATGGACATCCTGAAGTCACTGGGCCACCCGGAGGAGATATTCAACCTGTTTAAGTTTAAGATGGGGGGTTGCAGAACCGTCATGCCAAAATTGGATTATGTGAGTAAACCCTCTTTATGAAAATATGTAGGCTACTGAGAATAAATTTGCCATGTGAACATGATGACAGCAACCTCATGCAGTTTGAGCATGCGCAGAATTGCCTCATTTATCAAGTAGCACACAAGGTTCCCGTTTTCACAGGCAGGAAATCTCAATGTAGCAACACGGAAGAACACCATCAGCAGGTATCTGCATATGCTTAGTGTTCACAACATACGTTGACACGGATTGACGTGGTGCTCCTTGGTGAGCCGATGGAAACAGAATCCGCTAGTTGGATTAATTAGATCTGTGCCGTCTCTCCTGTGTTGGCTGGAATATACACAGGCAGATATGACCACTGACTCGGGATTTACCTTATATAATGAGTTTAGGGTTCAGCAGTGGGATGAGATGCTGTGCGCATGTTTGACGGTTAATCCCACTGGTTTAACACCAATGTGACCCAGAGAGAGAGTCTGCATAGACTGCAACATGGTTTGACCAATGAGTCTTCAGGCCTTCGTTTTGGTTGGTAGCATTATGGCCCAGACAAAAGGATAACTCAATCATATCCAGCCAGTGATTCTTGCAAGTGAATCATCAGGTTTTACATATTTTTCTGTGACATGTCAGGTTTTCCGGAAATATACGTTAAAATTGGCACTGAACAGTAGCCTGGTCTCAGAGCTCCTCTGACCATTTACATTTAGACTATCTGACGCTTTTATCCAAAGCGACTTACAATTGCTATTTATCAGAGGTCGCACACTTCTGGAGTATCTGGGGGTTAAGTGTCTTGCTCCACTGCCCCATCACCACCCCACTTAAACACGTTTTTTTTTGTGATGGAGCACCACCTATTAAAATATATTATTCTCATCCAGATAATTTGGTCCTTTGAAGCAGTTTCAGGATTGAGTTGGTAATCCTGGATGAAGTCAAATTAAGTAAACCTGCACTTGGCTGAGTGCTGATCATGTGATTGCAGGTTCATGCCATAGACTGGATAAAGGTTCATGCAGTAGGTGTGTTGGGAACCCTTCCAGCATGGACAGAGGCAATAGATTCACACAAGTCTCATGTTATGCGTTGTTCTACATAGTGCTTACAATGTTTCAACACTTCCATCACTGTTAAAGCTAGATATTACCAGTACATATGGTTAAACTATGAGTCATTTCGGGTGCATTATTGGTTAAGGTTGTTTAATGCATTTTATGTATAATAATAATAATAATAAATTCAGTAATAATATGTATAATGTTGTATGAATGTGCAAGAGTTTAAATGGTACAGTGATAATTATAAGCCTGCTGTGAATCTTACTGAAATCTCTTTTTAAAAGTAGCTGTAATCGTTCAAACAATGTTCAGCAAAGTGAGTTCTGCAGTTAAATTTTTTAAGTTTAAAGACAAATTCCCATTTTAATGTCATATTAAATGCCATATTCTGGCACAATTGAATATATACTATTGGTCATGTATAACTTTAACTGTGATAATTACACAAACAGATCATAGTGATTTTACAATAACCTGCATGTTCTCATCTAAAATCCTAATTCAATTAACACTCTGAGAAAGCCTGTTCATTATCCAGCTAACCGGAAATAAGCCTGCACTTCTGCAGGTGTGGGTTTAAAGACATGTTGCTCTGACAACTGTGACAGGTGGATTTTAAACAGCTTTGAAGAACCAAATCTATCTGGATATCTCAGTTATGCACGTATGAAGAAAGGCACAGGCTGTTTTTGACAGTGTTATGATGATTTGTTATTCTAAATTAGGCCTGGCCGGTATTAGTTTTTTCATACCTTAATACCTTCCTGAAATTTCACCTGGGTATCCGGTATGATGGTATTTGTGGGGAAAAAAAACGTAAAAGCTGAGCTGCTGGTGACAGACATTGTAGCATGCTAGGGTATTTATGTTTTAACCAGCACAGCTTTTCGAGTCTTTACGGTACTGGCCTCGAATCTTCTCACGTGATGGTGCTCAGCCAATCAAATGCGAGTCGACTCAGCGAGCCCACAGGATGAGCGACAGTCTCAGAAATGATTTGACCTATGGATTTGACATGGCGTGCGCTAAAGACAAAGTAGACAGCGAAAACAGAGCTTGTGTTTAAAAATGGACAGCCCATTGGCTGTATAAAAGGCAGACTTCATTCCCACTTTGAGACCGTGGTGGTTATTTAAAGCGTTAATGGGTGGTGACGGAACAGTGGATATGACACATGCCTTTGGCGTGAGAGACCAGTGTTCGAATCAACTGTGAGACATAACGTGACATATATAACAATGCTAAATTGCTTTTGGTTAAAATTCCCCCCTAAATGTAAAACGCCATTAAAGTTAAAGGAAGGAAGAAACACGCCCCTTGTCGGCCAGGCATACTAACCTAAAAAAGAGGAAACAAGTATAGAGATACGTTTCTATAATGCATGCAATCACAGGTGCCTGGAAACCAAAACACACTAGTCGTGAAGGTGAAGGCCCCCCAAGCTATATTTACTTTGTGCACTTTTTATCTGCGTGTGTGGGCCAGTCACCAAGAGGCAACATTGGCTAACAGCATACGCAGATATTTTGGTCTGTGTGTTTTCCATTCAACGGACGATAACGTTATTCTTTCAGTCTGCTGTGACACAGTGATGTAGCACGTCGGCTAAGACTTGGGTTTAACTGCCACGTTATTTTTTTGAGCAAGGAGCAGATTAGGAAACACGGTGGAGTGCAGCTGGTGTTGTTCAGTGCAGAGGTGGGAGGAGTTGTGTAATCATAACAGCAGATCTACAAACGCTGTGCACGGACCCTGCTCGCCTACACAGTGAAGTTGTGACTGCTTGAGGATCAGTGGAGCGCTTGTTTTTAGCTCTCCTAAAATGTTTTGACGTCGCTCGACCTCCCAGCTCACTTGTCCTTTACATGGACTGCGTGTTTCAAACTTCTCCACCCGCCGTGGCGTCGACATGGACGGGGTCGTGTTATAGCTGCAGGGTCTGTCGTACTGTCAGGTTATTCGTATGGCCGGAGCATGCTGCAAGTGTCCAGTCTCCCTGTCCGTGTTCAAGCGCTCACTCTCGGTGGCGCCGCGGGGATGCGGGTCCGCACCTCGGTCCCTCCTTCTGAGCTGGAGGCTAGGGGAGCGGGGCCTGCAGGAGGCCGCCCGACCCTCCAGCGCACTCAGAGCATGCTCTTACCGACACACTGCCTTCGTCTGTCTCTCCTGCCAGGAGTCCATGAGTGAGAGTCTGCGGACCTGCTACCTGTACCTGAACCAAACCAGCCGGAGTTTTGCAGCTGTGATCCAAGCGCTGGACGGGGAGTTGAGGTGAGTATAGTTCCACTTGAAGCTGAGCTGGCTCCAAGAGAGGGGTGTGTGTGTGTCTGCAGGCATGTCTTTTTCCCTGACGTGCAGAACCAGGGGCGTTGGCTGAGGTGCTTCCCTTTTCCTCACTAATACTTTTTTTGTGCAAAATAAAAGATACATTCAAAACTATTTATGCCGTTGAAGCTACTATCAGCAGTTTAGACTTCCTTGCATTGGATCCATTCTCTTATTTGGTGTTGCATTTGTCTTACTACATTAACAGTCCACAGCTTTTTATATACAGTCTATTTCCACATCTTAAATCATGGTATATCCTGTGGAGTTGCACTGAAGTCTGACAGCAGCCACAGGTCCTGTTCAGTGCCAGGCATTTGTCAGGCACCCAAAATGAATGAGCAGTGTCCTTTTATTCTAGACAACTGTTTGCACAAAGACCGCTTATCAACAGCTTATCAACTTAACAGTGGATTGTGGGATGGAAGCTGGAGGTGTGCCAGTTAACCCCCTGGTTACAGCCGAGGTGCCCTTAAGCAAGGCACTGAACCCCTAACTGCTTGAGGCTTGACATCCCCCCCCCCCCCTTTGAATGTCTATGGTCCTGTGTATGTGTGTGTGTGTGTGCATGTTTGTGTTTCGGGGATTTTGTGTGTAACATTGTAAAAATAAAAATGGAGTGAAAAAAAAATTCCTAAAAGCAGTTTATAAAAGTAATTCTACTTCTTCAGTATAGGCTGTGAACACCTTTTTTTGGGACTTATGATATGCATATCAGTTGTGACACCTCCACTGTATTAGTCTGCTCAATACTGTAGAAAAAGTAACGGACATTATGTAGTTATTTTTAGAAATGGTGTTACTAAGGACGTTCCACAGTAAATCATGTCACTTAGGGTTTCAACTAACTCATAATTGATAATTGATTAATTGTCTCAGCTCACACAGTATCACTAATGAATAATGATGAATATGATGATAACCAGGTACAGGGTAGCAACAAACGCAGGCTTTTGATGCCGCTGTGCAGAAAGAGATTTAATGTGTCTAAAGTAACATTGCACCACCAGTAATAAATAACTTAATGTGGCCACATTCTCCTCGTAACCTGTGATGACCTGCAGCAGGAATCCGAAAGGAGACTAATATTATAAACAAGGGAGGCTGCTGCTGGATGTCTTATTTCCAATTCATCATCAGAACTGTTAGTAGAGAGATGATGGATGTTTGTAAATACAGATCTTTAGTGCACAAATTCTCTTTATATAGACTTCCCTGATCTGTGACCACCTGCTTGACATGCCTGCTACTTTTGTCGTCTTATGAATCGGTGACTAGGCAACCTTTCAGTTAGCATGTGCAAACGCCTTCATTTGAAAGCTTTTCCAGTTGTATTTTAAAGCCATCCTCTCTCCTGTCCTTTTATGATCCAGACACGCAGTTTGTATTTTCTACCTGGTGCTGAGAGCACTGGACACAGTGGAGGACGACATGAGTATCCCTCTGGACAAGAAGGTTCCCATGCTGAATGATTTCCACACCTACCTGTACCGGGATGACTGGTGTTTCACTCAGAGCCAGGAGAAAGACCGACAGGTTCTGGAGGATTTCCCCACGGTCAGTAGCACTACATGGTGGTACATAGAAGGGCAGTAGGCTGGTATATTAGGCTGTCCAAGTTTAATATACTCATGTAGTCCATTTTTAAATGACAGATTTACAGACAAAATGGCAGCATTCACATTTATTTCCTGGTTCTTACACACTAACATACACAGAAAATACCATGTTAATTATAGAGTTTAGTTTGTGAGTTGGTTGTATAATATCTATGATGGTAAGAAATGTCTAAAATGAAATCGTTGTCACTCAGATTAAAGGTTATAAATCAGTAACTATATACTTCGTGTGTACTTGCAATCCAGATATCACTGGAATTCAGAAACCTCGCTCAGGAATACAGAGACGTCATCTCAGATATCTGCCACCGTATGGGAGTCGGGATGGCCGAATTCCTGGAAAAGAAAGTGGGATCCATGAAGGAGTGGGACCTGGTAAATGTTAGCCTTGTGTTGCTATTATGTTAGGATAACTGCAGAAATATTAGACTTAAAGGCAGTATAATGGGCATGTTTAAATGCCGATAAGACATAAACTACTTAAATCTGTAACGTCACAAAGAGATCTCTGGCACTGGTTATGGTACTTGTTACTAACCATAACAGTAGAGGTGATAGAAATGTGAGATTAGAGCAGAGATGCTATTGTTTTGTCTTTGGCTTGAAAGAAAATATGTTATTTTTGACATGTAACTGTGTCTGTGACAGTTTGGATGTTATGCGAAGAAATAGCAAACTAACCTTAAACCATTTTACTTGATTGCAGTATCATTCTATCTTAATTAGAGCTGCAACTAATGATTATTTATTATTATTAATTAAGTTGATTAATCGATTAGTTGTTTAGTATATAAAGTGTCAGAAAATGGTGAAAAATGTCTATCAGTGTTTCCCAAAGCTCAAGATGACGTCCTCAAATGTTTTGTCCACCACCCAGAGATATTACTGTCATACAGGAGGAAAGAAACCAGAAAATATTCACATTTAAGAAGCTGGAATCAGAATTTTTACTTTGTTTCTTAAACAATTACTCAAACCGAATATCAAAATAGTTGGCAAATAATTTAATCGTCAACAACTAATCATTGCAGCCCTAGTCTTAATGTATTTTTAGTTGTTCTGGTAGCTTCAATTTTTATCAAGTCTTATCACATACCATGTAAATCTACCACGTAATTTTGTCATACATGTCATGCTGTGACTATAAAAGCCACGTTGTCTTGTTTTATTCTCTGTGCAGTATTGCCACTTTGTGGCAGGGCTTGTTGGTATTGGCCTGTCTCAGCTGTTCTCTGCGTCCAAGCTGGAGGACCCCGAGGTGGGCCGGGACACTGAGCTGGCCAACTCCATGGGCCTGTTCCTCCAGAAGACTAACATCATCCGAGACTATCTAGAGGACACACAAGAGGGACGTGCCTTCTGGCCACAAGAGGTGAGGTCGTAGTGAGAGCGTGTTTGTTTTACCTGTGTGTCTGACCTGAATCTCAAAGTTATGCAGTATGATTATGACTCCTGAATACTTTCCATAGTTAAACCCACTCAAACCTAATTATTTACTCATATTTTATCATCCGAATATACCAATGTCATGCCGCATGGAGAGTTGTCTCACGTCATATTGTGTCAAAAAATTGATTTTTGTTGTTTGTTTGTTCATTGTTTGCTATCTGAGTAATCGTAAAAGTTATAAATCTTTTACATAACCATTTTGTTAGTGGTGATGAGGGGGACAGCTGTAGGCGCGTAAAATGTGATGTGTTAAATTCTGTCCCTGTGCAGGCCTGGAGTCAGTTTGCAGGTCGTCTGGAGGACTTGGCCCAACCTGAGAAGTTGGAGTTGGGTCTCTCGTGTCTCAACCTGCTGGTCACTGATGCTCTTCGTCACGTCCCGGATGTTATTGCCTACCTGTCCCGCCTGCGCAACCAGAGCGTCTTTAATTTCTGTGCCATTCCACAGGTACACGCTGATTTGTGACTTACTGCATTCCAACAATGTAGTGATAGAATTTGATTTGTGTGACATGACAGCACAGATTAACGTACGACTTTTAGAATTTTTTTAGAAATTTTTTCAACAACTTTTTCAAGACGGGCCTTCTTCCACTTCACAACATGTTAATCCTCTCTTGACCAGGTGATGGCAATAGCTACACTGTCGACATGCTACAACAACCCCATGGTGTTCCAGGGAGTAGTGAAGATCAGAAAGGGACAGGCTGTCACACTCATGATGGACGCCACCAACATGAGAGCTGTGCAGACCATCATCGCCCAGTACAGCCAGGAGGTGGGTGTGTTTTTTGTGTTTACTCTCTTACTTCCACCACATGGGGGCCCTTTAACACAACCAAAATCTTGCTCTCCCTCTCTTTAGATTTTACAAAAGGTCTCCCCCACTGACCCGTCACGGGACAAGACCCTGCACATCCTGGCTCTAATCCGAGAGAGGTCTGCACTGTCACAGTCCAGCCTCCCCTCCAGGACCCACCACCTGTCGCCTATGTACCTGTCTGCTGCCATGCTGCTCGCCGCCCTCAGTTGGCAGTACCTCAGCACCACTGCAGCACAGGCACAGGGCACCGGCGACATGCAGGGACAGTGAGCCCATTTACCCTCACCTTTCCTGGGGCCCACAGACTCAGAAAGCCCCTTCGCCCCATCTGGAGGTCCGGTTCTCCTCTGACAGGAAGAATCTGAAGCCCTTCTTCCCACTTTGCCCTCTTCATTATGGCCGTTGCAGGACCATGGAATCATTTAGACTATGGAGGGGTTCCAGTAGCAGGCTGGTCTCATTAGGTTGTTTGATAGTGATTTCTTGTAGTCCACCCTGCATCTGGAAACATTATTTACACATGTTGTCTGGTTATATTCACCAGCATAAATGGCACATTGAAACAATTCAGGGCTTTATGTTGTTTGATGTTTGTGATGATCGTTTTTCTTTCTTTTGTTTGATTTGTTTTAAAATTTTGACCCTACTGATTTGAATGAATTTATTCAGCAACATTTGAACATTTCAAGAGAAATTAATAGTTTAATCTTCTCCATTAAGTGGACTGAAATGAGGAACTGCACACTACATTGCACTGCCCATTTTAGGAGTGTGGGGAACACAGTCACCAAATTTCACTAAGTTTCTGTTTAATTTTGTGTCAAATCTTAGTCTTTATATTTTTCATGTCAGATCAGAGCTAGCTGACTATTCCACTTGTTATGTTTATACAGGAGAAACCCTCAAATGAACAGTTACAACAGTGCACTTTATATGCACTGTGTGTTAGCATAACAGCATCCACTCACAGTAGAGATTTGATTCAACCCTTTTATGTCGGTGTTCTTTCTGTTTCTCTCCTTTTGAAATAGGAGAAAAATAAACTGTGCAATTCCAATGTAGTTTTAACATGGACTGTTTAAATGAATAGGGGAGAACAAATGTTTATACATTTGATATCTGATAGAAATGCATATTGAGAGTAAGTGCTAGCTAAAGTGTCCTTAACACAGCTTTGGTGAGTAGAACGGCTAGCACAGTGTAACCCTGTACAGAACCAAAGGAGAGCTACAATCATTGCTATGTAATGTTAAATTTTGATTTGTACATATTTGAACTAATAAAGAGGTGAAAACATCTAAACTCTGAATGTTGACATGTCAAGTTGTTTTTAAATTCAGCCTGTTGATTATAGAGTTAAACTTGATTTTATAGATTCCAGATTTATATTCTTGTATTTTACAGCACAGGTTCAAGGTTAATATATTGTGCTGTTTTTCAGTCTTAGTTGTATTTTTGTATCTGTATGGGTGGAGACCCTAGTTATGAAAGAACAACTTTTTCATTGCCAGATTATTTTAATCAGTTAAAATTGCTATATATGTCAGAGGTCGCACGCCTCTGGAGCAATTTAGGGTTAAGTATTTTGCTCATGTCACCGTGGGAATCAAACCCGAGTCTTCCACACCAGAGGCATGTGTCTTATCTACTGCGCCACCGCCACTCAGCTTCATGGTCACCTGTCAACCTTTGGATAGACATTTTGTTAGTCACATGAGCTGTACACTGATTTTAAAGAATTCAGTACACAGATGTGATTCCATAACTTGCGGCCTGTTAAAAGGACACTAAGAAGTGAGAGGACTGAATAGGACTGGCGTTTTGTTCAGTGAAAGGAACTAACTGCTCAGAAGGAACTACTGAAACAGACAAAAGTTAAGTCTATAACATCTGTACATTTGAGTTGATTGTCATTATGAAGCTGAAATTCTAATATTTTATCCAGATAGAAATATCAGATAAAAAATAGATATAGAACACAAATATACAGTCCCAATCCAGAAGTATTGGAACGGTAAGGCAAATTCCTTTGTTTCTGTGTTTCACTGAAGACATTTGGGTTTAAGATCAAAAGATGAGTATGAGACAAGAGTTCAGAATTTCAGCTTTTATTTCCAGGTATTCACATCTAGATGTGTTAAACAATAAATAATTGTTTGTCACTTGATTTGGTAACTCGATCACAACAGACTTGACCACCAAAAATCACTTACTGCCTGGGAAGATATGGCTTTAATAAGACTCCATTTCCATCCCATTTGTGTTGTTACAATATACCTGATTTAAAAAGTACTTTCATATGTATCTGAAAAGTACAGAAGTAGTTGCTAATAAATAAATATATTACCTGCAACTATCTTGCATTCTCTAGTTACGTACTTGTACTTGCGGAGGTGCAGCTCTTTTAAATTTGTAACAGAAATGTGTTTGTAACACCACTTTGCTTATTTTACAACTGCATTTTGTAGACTGCAAGAAAATGTGGGCTAAAATAATCTCAACATTTTGAAAAGAAACAACCAGATGCTCTAGTGAGATTACATTTACATTTACTCATTTGGCAGACGCTTTTATCCAAAGCGACTTACATTTGAGGAACAACATACAAGCATCAACAGAGCATCAACTACAGATCTACAACTGACAATACATACTAGTAAGAGCAGCAATAAATACTAGTAAGAGCTCACAGTAAATATCACATCAATGGGGTAAATACCTAGGGAAGGAAGTAAGAGTTAACAAAAAGTGCAATCAATACAAGATCAAGCAAAAATGTTGGGGCAGCCTCTCCCTTCTGAGCAGTAATGGACATATTGCAGTTGAGATGATTATGTTGGCTGACTGTCATCTGTTTTGCAGAATGCATCCACTGGTCTTTCTTTGTGTTCTTGTGGCAGTCTCTCACCTGGGCTTGGCCTCACCTCCCCCTGCTCTCCTCAGAGATGGTCGACCTTATTCAGGGTATATACAGGAATCCTGAAGTAAAATTCAATACCTTTTTAAGACCTTTTCAAGACTTTTTCAACATATTTTAAGACTGCCGCGCCACTTTGAGCTGTAACCAATTAAATCAGCCACACACCTTTAAAATGGACATTTATGAGGTTTTAAAAGGAATTCAAGTATATGTATAACATATTTATTGCCTATATGTCATCAGGTTGTAACGCCACCTAAAAATGGAGGCATTCACCAACTTTCTCAGTTGCCTATAACAGCCTGTATGGGCCAACTGTTTTCTATGTGAAGGACTGGTCAGATTTCCTGCGAACAGCAACTGTCTTACATAGGCTATGATGTTTATGTACGCAATATTACAGCAAATCATGTGAAACACAATGTAATTTTGTATTTTAGTTGGTTTAAACTAGATAATGTGAACTTGCCTGCAATGATATGTGTGATAACTTTCACCGTCCACTTGATCAATACAACAAAATTCAAATAGGCCAGGAGGGAAAAAAGATGAAGAGAATAAACTCAGTGATGAATAATGTAAGTAGTGTAGGCGGTGTAGCACAGGCACAACCTGGAGGAGGAACTAGTGTGAATGACTGTATTAGTATAACATTAAATTGAAAGTATATTGTTAATTTAATAGTAAACTGTAAGTTTGATATTAATATATTCATTATGCTACTATATTCAATATAATTTCATATAATAGTATATAACTTACCACTAGTATAATATTAATTCAAATTAGAGCTGCTTCAGTTTGGGGTTGTTTTTTATTCATTAACTTTGTGCAAGAAAAATGCTCTAGGCTACATGATAGTCTCCAACCTTGATTTTGGGCAGGCTACTAACTCGTCAATAATCATAACTGTTTATGCAGAACAATGAGTTCAACATTTATGAAGTTTGTTTCAGCACATCAAGCTTTTTTTTAAATCCCGCTCCATCCAGGCTGTGATTGATCTGTTCACAAAAAGTGACACTGACGAGAGCATCGGCTTTATGAAAAGTTGAATTTGTTTCAATAAAAAGCACCGATTTAGCTAAATAGCCAGCTAACGTTAGCCAAACCCACACGCTCCTTGGATTTTCCCTGTTGTCTTCCGTTTTACCGATTCTGCTTGCGGCGCATCTCGCTTTTGTTTTTCAGGAACGGGGCTGTTCAAAGTGGCCACAGAGCGACTGGCCAACCGGGTTAATCCCGTTCCTGCTGATCGCCATTCGGACTATGTTTTGGACGACTAACATTGCGGATCCGGCGGGGTGGGAGATTACGGTCGGTTGTATTCGTAAATCATTTTCCGGTTCGCACGGATCTATTTTTTGGAGGGTTTAAGAGTGAAATAGGCGCTCGGTAGATCCCTGCGCCTAACGTTACAGAAAGAAATCACAGTCGCTACTCACTGCCTGTCTAGTATTTTTTGGCTATGCATTATAAATAAATACGTTCACCTACACTTTTAGCAAACAAACTTTTGGACATACAGGATTTTCACATTGAAAAAAATATCTTCAAAATTTAATACCTTGTTAAATGGCGATTAAGACTTTTTAATACTTTTTAATTGCCTTAATTGTCGCAAAATTGATTTATTACCTTTTAAGACTTTTTAATAACCCGCGGACGCCCTGTTATTACAGTTTTTTTCAGTCGCTTTGGTGCATTTCTCGAATCATCCCTAACATTTGCAAAAGAGTAAGTGCATTTCTCAAAACATCGAACAAACAGCACAACACAGTGGACCTGTTAAAGACCGTAACTTGCTCAAAACCCTTAGTCTATCTCTGAAAAGCAAATCTTCATGTCATGTTATGTCAGTGCCATCAGAATGAGAAGTCATTGTGTCATTGTTTAAGAAGAAGATAGTCAAAAGTCATGTTATCAATATAACAGTGTACTCTGTAAGTGTTATCTGATGCAAACTATGGCTAACGTTTTGATGACTGTGATTGAAGATGCACAAGGCTGCACTTTTTCAATATGTAATATCAGTTTCAACAGTATAAAGTTAAACATTGCAAAAGATTGGACAGGATTCACAGTTAAGTTTTTACTGTTCATACTATAATTTGTTGACAGACCATGTCATTATGAAGCAGAAAAGAAAAAGAAAGGACAGTTTCACAGCAAAGCATTGCACAATAGAAGAAATAGATGAAACAACTCCTTAGGCTAATGTTCCTGTCTGTCAGGTCACAGATTCTTATCCACATCACAGTCGATATCTTCATCAATTACAGTAAGGAGACATTTACAAAAAAAAGTCTAATACACATGTATAGAACATATAATTGACAGATGTGGACAACCTAGCTCTCTCTCTTTCATTCTCTATTTATATATATATATGTGCGCGCGCACACACACACACACACACACACACACACACACACACACACACACACACACACACACACACACACACACACACACACACACAACATTTCGTTCAGCTGTATACTTGAATGTGAAGAATGACAAAAAGTTTGACTTTATTTACCTTTGATTTTGACAAATCGTTCAGACATTTTGCCTGTAGTGACTTATGCAATGAACTTGTTCCTAGATGTTTTGGGGGGTAAGACTATTCAGCAGAGACTGGCATAATACATTGTGATCAGCATGACATAAGCTATTGATAATGTAGGAAACAGCAAACAGTTGTACATAATCATTTGCTTCAATGTGTCAAAGCATTTGCAACATGTTCTAAACAATGAGAAATTGCTTTTATGATGTGCACAAGTGACAAGATGATGTGGAGGTTGAACAAGTAGTTTTGAGAATTTAAATTCTGATCTGAGAAATGTACTAAAGCGACTGAGAAAAACTGTAACAAGGCCAACACCACCTGAACAGTGAGTTTATATTGAGATACCCTCCTGCACATATGTTAACTGTCTCTTCAGCGTATGTCCTCCTGGGGAAACCTGCTGTCACAGATTGTGGTCATGAGTGTTGTGATTCTGTAATCTCTAATTTCACTCCTCTTCTTTTGCTGCTGGCCGGGTAGAACTTCCAGAACATTGATATCAGCTATGTGAAGGGATTTTGTGGGACTATACTGAATGAACCGAAGCTGCCAGATTTGTAAGTTTTAACAGTGCACTACACACCATATAGGGTGTGTGGGATTTATGTATGTGTGTGCAGAGTGGTGATAGTGCAGTGGATAATACACTTTCTTTTGGCGTGCGAGATCCGGGTTCAATTCCCCACTGCAGCACATCCAACAATGTGTCCCTGAGCAAGATGCTTAACCCTTAGTTGTAAGTTGCTTTGGATAAAAACGTCTGCTAAATGTATGTGCAATCCCAAGTGAGAAGGTCATCTTATCTATAGTGCTCAGTGATTGTGTCTTGTATCAAAGGCATAAAGTTTCCAGAAAGCAGCAGTGGCGCAACTGTCTCACAATCCAAGAGATCAGGGATCCTGTGTGTCCTGTTGGGACAAACAAAATGACACAGCAGTACAAACTGAACATTTTGTCTACTTTATATTTTAGAGAAGACACATTATCATGCTATCTGTGTTTGGTTATATGACTTCCAAATTCTCCTCCAACAGTGGTTCCCAACCCAACCTTAGTGTGACCTCTCATCGCAGATTAGTCCTTAGTGTAGACATGAGTTGTGAGCAGCTCAACCAAAGAGGGTTTTTTCCCACTTCTCAGATTGTTTCAATTGAAGAATTTGCACAGTTCTGATGAGATAAAAGTATTCTGTTTTTAACATGAAAAAAAAACAAAACAAATAGGGAAAAGTAAGAAAAATGTATCATAAATTTTTTGTAAACTTGTTACCTCTCAGATTTATCCAGGGACAATTTGGGGGATCCTGACCTCCAGCTTGGGACCTACTGTCCTACAACATAATTAGAGTGATTTTTGGCAGTTGACTATCAAATAGTGGACGCTGGATGTCTGTGAAGATTCTCAGTCATCCGGGTCATAGTTATCAAAGGAAGGTTAAAATCAAGGGCAACTGGCTCAGGATGAGAGGTCAAACGTCTTCAAGATCCTCAGCTGGGGAGAGGAGAACGGGACACCCTATTGGCTGGCTGCAAAACTGCTGGAACAGTGATAAAATAAAGATACGACAAAAACCAGGATTGTGGGTCATGTTTCTTTGTCACATATTCTTTCAAGTGCAGGACAGACCAATGTCACATAATCTGGTGAGTGACACAGTAAAGAAGTGTCGTCATTATGTTGTAGTTTTTACCCAATGAACTATACATTACAGTGCAGCTTCACAAGGTCAATTTAAGGATCTGTAGTAAAAGCAAGTTAGGAGTTAGGCTATGTAAAATCGTACAAGGCTGTATGTGACACTTCAGTTTAGATGCTTTATGATGTTTAAAAGTCAAATGGGGATGTTATTTTTTGGTTTTATGGCCTCTGTGTTTTAACATGGCAGATGTGAGTAGAAGCAGCACTTAAGCACATACATACTTCAGTTTCTGGAAACCACAATGGTGACAGTATTTTCCATTAAAGATGTTCAAAGTCTGCAAATTAAATTGTCTGGTTACAATATTGTTCTTCTTGCTTCAAGCAACAACTGCACCCTTAACTGATACTTGGTTTGCAATTGTTGTTGTTTTTTCTTACCACTTTTCAAAATGAAATTAGTTTATATCACCAATGCAATAATAAGAAATTACATCCAACATATGTGTAGCCTTGTGAAAAAAGCGGGACTAATAAATACATGCAATAGGATATCAAAGGCCAATCCTATTCTTTGGCCTAAGAGCAACCACCACTGAAAAATGCCACAAGACAAGTGAGCAGCCTAAATATCAGTCCAGTAGCGAAATACAAGCACAGTCCACAGTCTGAACAAATTAGAGAAGTGGGTGGTGATTCAGATGTCTGCCATAAACACTAAAGAAGAAGGGAAAGAAGAGTCCTGTGCAAAGGTAGAGTTGGATTACCTGTTAAGGTAAAAAAAATGAGCAGAGCACCCACACAACCAGCTGTATTTTTCCCTGACCCTCAGAAACCAACCAGTATCATTCTTAAACTAGAACACTAACCTACCCCAAGGTAAGTCAGTTAAAACTAGATTTTGACACAGGGCCTAAAAAATAAGTTCAAATGCAAAAGACACATCAGGGCATTTACCAAATAATATTTAAATAGTGTTTGAGTTGTCAGTATTACAAACACTTGCTATTAATAATTTGACTACAAAGTTATTGCCACATAACCTTCAGTCTACGGGTCCCCTGAGGATCCGGTGTCCGGGGGCAGCGGTCCACTTTGCCCAAAGCCAGCCTTGTGCAAAAGCTGTAAATTAAAAAGACAGTATTGACCTTGTCAAGTGAAACACGAAGCAGAGGGTGGCGGTAATGCACATGTTGACAACCAGAAGGCTTTAATAAAAAAAGAGGAAGAAGAACGGCGCATGCGTATTCAGTTAACTTCCATATTGTATTCAGTCTGAGCATTATTTTATCCACTCACCCGATTTATGACAAATCTATATCTGATTGGCTAGTACTTGTTGCCTCCGTTGATTATATTGGTTAAGAGAAGGGTGAGAGTGGGGTTAGGGTTAAGACTAGCCAATCAGAGGCAGAGTAAGGGGCGGGACCTCTGGTGTCTGTCAAATGAGAGTTGGCAAAAGTCCGGTGGGGAAAAAAATAACGGCCATGGTGAGTGCCGGCTTGTGGACCTTCCCCTTCCGACAGACTCAGTATAGCGGCTCCTGGAGAAAACACCGCTGGATGCCTGCCTGCAGGTGGATACCGACTCTTTACCGTTATCGTAAGAGCCGATGGGACGTCTCGGAGTAGAGGAGAAACTTTAAAACATCTTTAACGTTAGCTGGTGGTGATGAAGGCAGGTTGTCGGACATTAACTAACATCTGTCTTGTCAGTTGTGTTTCTCGTTGTGTCGGTTAACGAGCCGTTTACGTATCGCCAGCTACCAGGTTAGCTCTGTACATTAGCTAGATCAAAGCAATGCTTTTATCACATTTGGAGCTATGGATAACTTATTGGGAGTGTGTTTCCAGACCTTATACGGTGTTCATCTGCTCCCTCACGGCCGCATTGTACTATCTGTGGGGCCGCAATTGTCAGGTCAGTCACTGCGGTCAAGGCTGGGTAATAATGACCGCACTATATCCGTGCGTGTGCGTGTGCGTGTGATGTTATTTTGTCTTATTTTATTCTTTGTATTTGTTTTTTTTTTTCATTGTATCTTATTCTGCTTTTTTATTTTGTTTTATTTTTTAATTGAATTTAATTTCTTATTTAGTTTTTTACTTAATTTCTTTCTTATTGGGTAAGTTTGTATTTAATCTTAGTCTGTTTTATTGTATGTATTTTTCAATATTTTCCCCTTTTTTTTAAAGAACGTTTTTGGTGATCGGGCCTCTTTAAGGTGACATTATTTTATAATAATAATAGTAGGGCTGAACGAATTTGGAAAATAATGTAATCGCAATTTTTTAAACCAATATTGCGATTTCATTTGCGATTAATGTTTAAGCTCTTTACCTTCTATATTATTTAAAAGAGTCAAGCAGTAAATCAGTGTATAATATGACCAACACAATATTAGACCATACACTGTTCTTTCTTGTGCTCTGGCTTCCTCCCACCGTCCACAGACATGCGGACTAGGTTGATTGGTGACCCTAAATTGTCCTTAGGTGTGAGTGTGAGCTGACTGGTTGTTTGTCTATTTGTGGCCTTGATATAATAGGCTAACATATTGAAAAAGTTGATAAATTAATTTAGCTACCCTTAAAAAGTATTACAAAGTCTTAAATACCGTTTTACAAGGTACTGAATTGTGAAGCTTGTTTGTTTCAAAATGTATTTTTGTCCAAAGAGATCGTATGCGTGAATTTAATCAGAATGTAGGCACATAGAGAAATTGTAGTTAATTTATGGAATCCTACTAGATTTGACGCCATCTAAAAATTGCAACCATTAGACAAGGTCTCTGCCTGTGGGAAAGATACAACTTAATAAACCTTACAATGAGTTAGTCACTCAATTCCTTCAACTCCAATCTGGGACGAGTCTTAAGAACGGCCCTAAAAGGTATAAAATGTCACTTCAGGATTCCTGCATATACCCTATTTTCCTAACAAGGTTACAAAGTGCTTTACTGATTAAAAAAAAACAATGGAGGCATTAACAGCATAAAAACACTGGGGATAAATAAAGTTTAAATTGTATAAGAGTGGGAAGATAAAATCCAGCAACATATTAAATATTCATAAATGCTTTCCTATAAAGGAAAGTTTTAAGAAGGGATTTAAAAGATGCTAATTGTGTAGCCTGTCTGATTTCCGTCTGGGAGCTTGAACAGCAAAGGCCCGGTCACCTTTATACTTCCAGGCACAGTTGGAGGTCAGGATTTCCCAGTAGAAATATCAGACTTCTGACCTCAAAGCGTTGCAGGTGCATGATGGTGCATAACTCCAAAACAAAAAACATGCCTCATTGTGGCAAACTGATGTTTATTTGTCAAGTGTACACATACTTGAACCCTCAGCAGTGCACTTGATGTTAATTAAAATGATTTTAACAAGTAATGTAAATATGTTTCACCTTAACTGTGTCCGTATCTATCTACATCGGTTGGTGTGACGTCAGACAGCTGCCTCTGCATGATGTCGGGGTAGATGGATTTGCCCCAAGTTTATTATGAGTTGTCTTGAACGCAGCATTTGTCACAAGCCAGCAGTGGTGGACAGTTACTAAGTACGCTGCTCAAAAAAATAAAGGGAACACCTAAATCACACAACAGATCTTGATGACTGAAATTTTTCCAAGTTCAAAATCTTTTCTGTGCATTGTATAATTTGTTGACATCAAAATGACGTAACAACGTTCAGCTATGGCGTAAATTCGACACAGAATTATAGATTGGCTTTAAGTGAGCCGAGCTTGCTGTCAACCAGGCTGGTACGTTCTCAGATATATAGTAATTGAATTTAAAAGTTTTTGTGACATCCAGCATTTGACCTCTTTCAGGCGGGCAAGGAGATTTTGCACAAGCTGTCTTTATTTTACACGCACCAGCAAAATCCTACCATGAGATTGTTTGAAATACACTCTGCTTTTGAAGCCCTAAACCTCTCACACTTTCTGCTCAGCCCTCAGCGCATCTTGTTTTTGCATGGTTTGTCACACCCAGGTATTTGTTTCAAGACCCCTGCGTTTTCATACCCCTTCATTTTGTCTCTTTTCCTCCCAGGTACCAACCCTGGTTTCTAGCCAGACATTCAGTGCGTTCCTCCACAAGCACTGTCCAGTGGTGGCTGAGCGCTTCAGTCCCACGCCATGGTGCTGGGGAGGTCGGCTTCAAACGCTGGTCTGTGCCATCCTTAAGTCCAGACCCCTCGTCACTTATCGCAAGTAGGATGAACCTCCTGGATGAGTTTCCTTTTGTTCTGTTCTGTTCTGTCTATTTGCTGGCTGACACAGTGATCTTGTTATCTTACTACAGTGTCTATATATTTTGTCAGGAAAACCCTGTCTACAGGAGTATTACGTTTATGTCTTACAAATCCAGTGCATTTCATGTGGATGAAAGAACTGTAAACCTATAGAATGGTGAAATAGTCATTTTTGGGTCACTAATGGACTAGTAATCCTCCCTTCATCCCTCAGTGAGCGGATCCGTACAGTTGATGGGGGTCAGATCTCCCTGGACTGGGTGGACAATCAGGCCAGCGAGACCTACCCAGAATCCTCTACCCGCCCCACGGTACTGATCCTCCCAGGCCTGACGGGGAACAGCCAGCAGTCCTATGTGCTCCATGCCATTAGCCAGGCCGCCCGCCGCGGCTACAGGTTGTGTCATGTTTTAAATGATACAATTCTTCATCTGTGCCAGAAGTGAAATGTAAACACATTCCTATTCATTACATTAACCAATTTATCTTAAAGGAATAAGCAGGAACCTTATGTGATGTGACTGAGTGGAATTTGTTTTAGTTGCACTGACATAGACATTTTCTTTCCTAGATGTGTGGTCTTCAACAACCGAGGCGCTGCAGGGGAGGAGTTGTTGGTAAGTACAATTATTACCTAATAAGTTATGGTCATGCTTCATTCTACAGCTTCCTTTTGACTGTGGTTGTAGCTTCAAGTAGCTTCACATCTTAAGAGTTTGCAGTGTTTCCTCTAGGATTTTTTCAGTGTTCAGGACAAACAGCAGGAAATGGCAGGAAAACCCTGTTAATATGACCTCAGAATCATTATAGACTGTTCATGTTTGCCTTTTGTGTCTTCATTTTACAGCTTCTGACATTTACCTGTAGAAATTAATATACAAAATATGCAACATGAGAAACCTCCTCCCTTCTGAGGTGCATTTTATTTGCACATTAAAATCCAAAAAGAAAAGTCTCCTCATTAGCTTAAAAGGACTAGTTTGCATCACTAATTAGCTTTACTAACCTCAGCTCCTCCGGTCACCTCCATCCTTTCTTTTCCAAAACTACTTTTTGAGACTGAAAACTGAAAAATAATTGAATCAGTCTGTACAGGACGGAGTTACGCTGCTCTTATAACACCATCTGTCACGTAGATGTTCTGCATAGAACGAGGAGAGGAAGCGAGCCGAGCATTGAGTGCTGCCGTGCTCGCAGTGTGCGAGTGAAAACATTTGTAGCGCATAGTTTAATGATCGTAGGAAAAATGGGTTTTTCATTTCCACAGACAGGCAGAGTAAGTTGGTAAATACTGAGAGATGAACTACGGCACTTACAGTGAGGAAAATAGGTATTTGAACACCCTGCTATTTCGCAAGTTCTCCCACTTAGAAATCATGGAGGGGTCTGAAATTGTCATCGTAGGTGCATGTCCACTGTGAGAGACATAATTAAAAAAAACAAATCCAGAAATCACAATGTATGATTTTTTAACTATTTATTTGTACGATACAGCTGCAAATAAGTATTTGAACACCTGAGAAAATCAATGTTAATATTTGGTACAGTAGCCTTTGTTTGCAATTACAGAGGTCAAACGTTTCCTGTAGTTTTTCCACCAGGTTTGCACACACTGCAGGAGGGATTTTGGCCCACTCCTCCACACAGATCTTCTCTAGATCAGTCAGGTTTCTGGGCTGTCGCTGAGAAACACGGAGTTTGAGCTCCCTCCAAAGATTCTCTATTGGGTTTAGGTCTGGAGACTGGCTAGGCCACGCCAGAACCTTGATATGCTTCTTACAGAGCCACTCCTTGGTTATCCTGGCTGTGTGCTTCGGGTCATTGTCATGTTGGAAGACCCAGGCTCGACCCATCTTCAATGCTCTGACTGAGGGAAGGAGATTGTTCCCCAAAATCTCGCAATACATGGCCCCGGTCATCCTCTCCTTAATACAGTGCAGTCGCCCTGTCCCATGTGCAGAAAAACACCATCATTTGAGAGTCAGAATTCTAGCTGATAGACAGGTGTTCAAATACTTATTTGCAGCTGTATCATACAAATAAATACTTAAAAAATCATACATTGTGATTTCTGGATTTTTTTTTTTAGATTATGTCTCTCACAGTGGACATGCACCTACGATGACAATTTCAGACCCCTCCATGATTTCTAAGTGGGAGAACTTACAAAATAGCAAGGTGTTCAAATACTTATTTTCCTCACTGTATATCTCACCAAAACTGTCCACTGTTCCAGCAATTGACAAAATTATGATGTGAAAATATTCTGGCTCTACTCACAGTTGCTGCCTCCCTCACGCTCCTGTCCCGCTTGACGCCTCTCCTGTCAGAGTCAGAGCTCCTGGCTGAAGCCGCTGTAAATCATCTCAGCACTGTATTCCCTGTCTTCAAACTGGCCTCCGTTGATCTCAGAGGATGTGTTCAGTCCCGGTCTGGCCGTGATCACTAAGAGGCTGCTGAAACCAGTGCCTGCTTGCCTGGCTCCAGTTCTGGTACCCCTTCTGGACTCAATCAGCTAATAGGGGACGCTAAGTTAGATGAACGGCTAATGGCAGTTAGTAGCAGTTATGACCTGATAAGTGATATGCTGCCCCCTATTTTTTCAAGTATCAATTAGTAGTCTCAATTCTTACGTATTGTACCTTTAAGTGCAGTACTTGAGTAAATGTACATAGATATTTTCCACTACTGCACTGAGGACATCTATATAAATGTCTTTCATTCATAAGAGGCAAAAGAAACAAGTTATAGTATTAGTATAGTTACAGTTTTAGAGCCACCACTGGTTGTTACCTTACTCTTCCATGATATAGTGACATAGGCACAGTGTTTTTCCCAGAGGTGAAAATACTATCATGATTTAATGGTACTTCAGTGTTACCAAACAAATTGTGCAAGCACTTTTCAAGAGAGTTCATTTTTATGGGTAAGTACAAAAGTAGCAGACAGCTACTGAACAGCTATTGACCAGAAAATATTTTTCCTACAAAAAATAACCATTCTTGTAATGGAAGGATGTAATTAAGGAAATCTTCTGGTATTTCACAACCTGAGTCTAAGTGTCAACATCTACATAGTAATATACCTACTGTTTAGATAAGCACAACTGCCTTTAAACTGCTTTAACAAACAGCAAAGGAAAACTTTTATGTGATCTATTGCTCTACAGAACATTCATTTTGTTTGATTCTTTAATCACACTGCCAGGACATGTCCCATATCTCAGACCTCCCACCCTTTCTCAACGCAAACATCAGTTTATTATCAAGTCAAGGTGGGACCAAGTTGTGCAAGTCACAAGCAAGTCTCACTCTCAGGTTTCAGTGCTGAAGTCCCAAGTACAATTACAAGAAACACTAGGTTTTGAGCCCTCAGGTTATTCTTCAATAAAGGTAATGCCATTTCAAAATAGCAAACACATTGAGTAAGAAGTGCAAACTGTAGATCAATGTTCAAGGCCTAATCAAATAATCTATACCATTTTAAGAATTGTGTGGTTTTGTGAGGATATTGCTACAGTTTTGTATCATTCTTTTGTCTGCTTATATTCATAAGAGGAAACAGATGCACTGTTCTTCAGTTGGGTGTTCTGCTTAAGAAAACTGAAAAATGTCTTGTTTCCCAAAAAAGTGAAAAGGTCTGTTAAGAAGTTAAGATTACACACCAGGTGATGTATTTTATTATTTTATAATTAAATATAATATATCATTGTACCTTTTTATATTATGTGTAAGAAGTGTAGGAGATCTGTAACAGTAAAAACAAACTGATTGTAAGTTAAGTGGTTTGTACGTTGAAAACAAAATAATAATTTCAATTAATACATTAAATACTTCAAAATAAGATGTTTGGATAAAAACAGAAAAACTTGTTGTTTACAACCTGTGTTATCACCTGACTACTCATGTTGCACCAATAGACTGGTGATGCTGCATTGTGTCCACATCGCAGCAACTGAGCTGGTGAGTATATAGAGACAATAGGAGAGATGAGAAAACAATCAAAAAATAAGACCCATTAAAAGTGTAATTTTCTATTACATCACTTCCTGCATTTATGTTAAAATATTCTTAATTTGCAGTCTATAACTGTTGTGTCAGAGCATGTAAAATGCTGGTTCATGAAAGGTGACTATTACAAACAACACAGCAATAAACATTTGCATCTGAGAGCATGTTTACTGCATTGGACCAAATCCAAATATAAAGAATTACTGCACAAAGAGAGTGGTGTTAATTAATATGCACTTTTAATTCAATATATAAACCCCTGAAGAAGAAAATAAACATGTCTGCACACATCTGGGCACGGTCTGTTTATTATAATAAACCTTAATTTTACAGTCACATATTCTCATGGAGTAGGCTTTGATCTGTATTCTAACAACAAAACAATGTCTTTTCGGGTAATGGAGACTTCACAAAAAGGAAGACAAAAAATGAAAGCTAGCACACTGCAACCAAATAATCTTGTTAGTTTCAAGTGGTATGGTCAGTTGTCAGTGGCTTGATGTTAGTCCTCAGGGACAAAGTTGAAAGGCTGAACTGGAGAAAAACATCCTTGGGGCTGACGACTGAAGAAGCCCAATCATTGTGGTGGTAAAAACAACCTGCAGACAAGCACTGAGGGCCACACAGCTCTGACCGTGGCAGAGCAGGGCTCACTGACTACATACACCACTCCAGCTCCAGGAGATAATTACACTGGCTGGGTGTCTATTGCTTGTGTCTGTTCATCACTCCCTGTTGTCCCCGAGTAGTCCCTTGGGGTGTGTATGCAGGTCTCTGTGTGTGTATGTGTGTGTGTGTGTGTGTGTGTGTGTGTGTACTGGGCAACCCCACAAGCCGACAGGCCAATACTGAAATCACCTCTTACTGCTTAGCTGAACAAAAATTAATCGTTCGTGTGTTTGACGCAGCCATCCACACAAAAATAAAATAAAGATACGAAACCTGTTAAAACACACTCTGTGCAATTAAGATTCTTGGGGTTATATTTATTTTGAACTAAAGGGAAATGCATAACTTGTTTTTCTTTTTTTATTACAGCCTCCATAAATAAAGAAGGCACTCAGAGGAAGCAAATGTAAGTGCCTGAAAAGATTGCACACAGTATAAACTACTGATGTGTGTAGGCACTGTACCACAAACACCTCTGAGTTGATTACATTAATACTGCATTGCTCAATTATTTATGTGTTATTAATTAAAAAACATTTTACTTGAAAAGGAAAATATTTGCAAGTAGAATCACCGGATTTTGTTTAATATGTTGAAGCATGCTTTAGCAGCATAAACATAGATATTATCATTCTGCATGCTTGGGGTCAAAAATGACCCCAAATAAAGTTTGAAATTCAATAAAACTAAATAAATGTTGTTGCAGTTATAAAGCAGGACTTAACAAAAATGCTAGAATGCACAGGGGTTCTCTTAGAAGTTGTATTAGCTGTAATTAATTTAATAATTGATTTCCTTTTTTTTCCAAGTCTCATTACTGTATTAATTTAATTTAACCAAATATACAAATGTATACATTTAGATGGGGTATTATCAACTGAAATGTTCCGATATCTAACCTCATAACAAAAGCCCTTTAAATAATACACACCAAGTATGTTCAGGTGCAGGTAGACAGAAAAGATTAGAGTCAGTTGTCATTATTTCTGTATACTTTGGTTTTAGGAGACAGGGTTGTACGTTTTCTGGTACAATGGCTGTAAACATTGCTCTTATCATGTCTACTGCTGCCATTTTTCCAACAATCATATAGTGCTGATGTCAAAATTAAAATGCTGATTGTATTCACCCCTATTGAACCACCAACTAGCAGATGACTTAATATACATCCTTCATCATCTTGAAGGCAATCATTTCCATTTTTCTCACTAAGAGTGACAGATGTGAACTATCCCATTGACCATAATTAATCTGTGTTTAAAATGAACAGGCCACATAGTAGAGGAGGCATAGCCCAGGGTCTGAGGGCTCGTGTCACAGTGCTATCTATCTGGCCCCGTGCATCTCAGTGTAATTATCCCATTGCCATGAATAATGGGACAAGGGGGATCAGAGTGACGCTTTGATAGAGATGAGATTAGTTTAATCAAGTTCATTGCTTGGGCTAGGCCACCGAATCTCATCATCTTTCCTCTCAAATCACCAGACCCTCACCCCACCCGCCAAAACTCCCTTTACGCCTGCCACATTAGCCAGAAAAATTTATGACATCGTTAGTTTTAAGTGCTACCTCTGTTAGGACAAAGCATAGGCCTACTTAAAGCAGAACCCTTTGTGACAAAAGGATTCATATTAAACGGGGCAAAAGCAGGAGTCCTGAATCTGTGGGCAGACTGATATCATATGGTCTGAAGGCACTTTTACAACACAGAAAAAAATTGTGTACATATCACAATAATTCTATTATATCATAGTTGTGCTAGGAGTGTGCCTATAACAATAAAATATATCAATAAAATTCTATGTTTATATTCAAGTCAGACATATGGCATTGTACCTCATACATTCAACCTTGGTGAAAATAACTGAGTGATTTAGTGTCACATTTAGATTCATTATAAAGAAAAACTGTTGGTTTTCAATAGTTTAGGCACCTCTCATTAGAAAGTCAAACATTGGATTTATCATTGTAATGTGTTGAAACCCTCAGGCAGATATTCATGTAAGACAGAGAGAACATCGCAGGGCACTTTGGGTATTTGCAGACAACAAATCATGTTTGTCAAAACTGACAAACCCAGCGTGGGACAAAGGCGGTGGGCTCCTATGGTGATCTTAGCTAGGAGAAATCCATAAACACATGTTCCCTGCAGCGCACCATCACTCTCTGCAGCTGGCCTGACGTCAGAGGACAGGGCTTAAACTGTCCACAGAGGAAAACAACTTTGCAAACAAAGCCCCAAGTCCAGCCTCTCGGAAGTCCCGACTTTGACTTTCTCCCAGCTTTCGTGTCAACATCCGCAGCCCCCTCTACAAAAAAAATACCACTATTACAGCACAATTTGGGAGTCATTCATCAAATAAGACATAGGATTAATTAAGCCTGAGGAGTGAATTAGCCTCCCTCTTCACTCATCAAGGTGTACCCTTGGCCTGGGGTTGGAGATGGGGGTGGGGGCTCCACGCTGATGGTGAGGGGGGTGGGGGCAGGGATTTCATATCACTAGCATGTGTTTAGTACACTGAACATTCATGTTGGGACAAAAAAATTACAATCCCTTTATCCCCAATTTACATATGATGTATGACAATAAAAAACTCTGGAGGGGAATGCGACCACAGAGCTGTTCATTACATATTAGTCTGGAAGGCCTTGTAGGAGCAAAAAGTTGGGGAAAGATTGAATGACAAAACTGTCTATCCATGCAGGTACTTTTTAACACTAAAACATAAACATTCATCTGCTTCACATGTATATTGGCTATTGAGATCAATCAGTACCACATCTGGTACCAACACAAGGACACCCACAGCAGACAGGGGTGAACTCCTCTCTTTGTATTGAAATATGATGCAGGTGTGTTTTATGTGTCATGATGGCCTGTAATAAGTAAAGATTCATTCCCCTAAGTACAGAGATATGACACACATACCTTCATACCTTGCGCTGAGTTCATTAGTCCGTAGCATCCTGTCCCTCACTGGAGAGGGTCATGCTTTTGATGAATGGACTGTGTAGCTTGTACCTTCAGGCTAGGATTCAGCACCTCACGAGGCAGAGAGGACCCAACTCTGGTTAGAGCAAAGAAAGAGAAGAAAGATAGGAGGAAATGAGGGAGAGACAGAGAGAAAGAGACAGATGAATTTGGATTACCCAGGAGTTCTGTCTCCCCCGAGTCCTGCATCCGAGAGGCATTAGGAATCTAATGTGCTATTATTCTCCATCACCCCCCCTAAGCCTAAAACATCTGTCCTTGGGGTGTCTCCAGTAATAGACAAGGGCTTTCGGACCCTTCGCTAAGACAAGACAGCAGCTTCTACAAGGGCCCTTGACGTCCTGCCAACTTAATCTGCAAGTACTTTCACAAAATTGACATTGCCTAGAGAGTAAAGCAATCAGCAGGCACGGTGTTACAGAGCTTTTATATTTCAGCAGAGCTTCCACAGGCAGTGATACCTGACCTTTAGGAGGCCTGGCAAAGAATTACATTTCTTTTCACTGGTTATTCAAAACTTGAAAGATATATTTTGTTGTCATTGAGTTTCACCAAGGTTAGCAGTAGGTTTGTGAGTCATGTCAGAATGTGTGTGTGGGTGTGTTACATTAATGATATGTTGTATTTAGTGTTATACCAACAATATTTACAACAATATCCTGTATATCTCTTTATTTATAAGAGCTGGAGAGTAATATGAAATCACAGTATTTTGATAATTGAATTTGCATCCCAGGAAAGAATTTATCCACTTTTTGAAGATATTCTTTTTGATGCAAAGTCATCTGGATGAATCTCATATGACACTGAACTCTTTCCCTTTCACAGTTTTAATGTATAAAAGTTTTATATTGACACCCCCAATCAGTAATGGATTAAATCAATTGATCATTTGCAGTGACTGAAGAAATTATTACAGTGTTTTAATAAGGAAAACATGTGAGCTCTAGCTAAATACTACTTTTAGTGCCCACCTCCCTTCCTCACACCTGACTTTCATGGATGTTTTATGCTCCATTGTAAATACAAACTTTACATAAACTCTGGATCCCTGCCTCAGATTGTGTGCTAAAAGAATAAGCCTGGTGATATTTCTACATTGTTCTTATCATCAACAAATCCCATGAAAAAAAACAAAACCAACAACAAATATGTCCTACTAACAAAGCCTGAAATGCCTTGATCTAAAAACACATCCCTAAAACTCATAGTTGCAATGGCTAAAATCTTCTTTTATTACAATTAGCATGGGGACTGTCCTTTATTTTGATACAATCCCACATTGTAGTGGCTTACTTGCATAACAAATCTGCACCTGAAAATGGTCCCGAACACAAACCCTATTGAGAGATGAACTAACTTATTGTTGGTTTTGGCCTTTTCACAGATTTGCTGACAATAACAATAGTACAGAACATCGCCAACCTTATGCTTTAAGCACAAAATGTCAGAAAATGTAGGTCTAGCGAGAAAGTGATCCAGACATAGAGCATTTTCCACTAAAACGTGAAAGATAAAATGCTCCGTTTTCACTGCCAGTTGATCTTTTGTATAGTATTTATAATCTGATAATTTTGCTACACATTAAAAGATTTCTGTGATTATGTGAACATTACAGCCCACAGTCATTTTCTGTCAGATCTAAAACCCACCACTACCTGTACAATATGGGGAAATGACTTTGGTCTCCATAGCATCAGAGAATAATTGTTTTCATATGACCACAGATGCAATATTCATGATACGCATTTTTAACATGAAAGACCTGTTAATGGAGGCACGGTATTTGATGTTGTATTTCTACTAATTGAATTAAATCTAGTCAAAGAGCAGAAATATTTGTCTTAAAGGCTTTCGGACCCCCAAGCTGTGATTATAAATGCACCCCATTAAATGAAAAGAATATATCTTGATTCATTAATTATTGATGAGGAGGAGAAAAGGAGGAAAAAATACTATGGGTACTCATTAATTTAAGAGAAATAATGTATCATTGTTACGAAGGACATCATACCAACAACTCTGCTTTTAGAAATGTCCCAGTAGATCCATCATACAGGATAGTGGAAAAGACACAACCTGTTTATATGTGAAGTTTCTTTGCAAAAGAGATGGTGTGGGCTGAACAGATGGTCAGACCTGTGATTTTCACTCCTGTTTCTGTTGAGCAATTAAAAGTTTCTTGCTGTTTTTCTCCCTTCCCCGCAAAGTACAGATTGCAAACATGACAAGAGGTCAAATATCTGCAAGGGAAAAGGGAGTGGAACAACTGTTCCACCGAGCTGCTCTGGCCTCAGCTGGTGTGCAAGCGAACGAGTATTCACCTGAACGAGGAGTGGTAATCACCCCACACCAAAGTGAATAATTAGTGTAATAATTACCAGGCTTAAAGTGAATCTGTGAGCCGCCCTCTCTCACAATGCCATCAAGAATAACAGGTGTTGAAAGTGCCTTGAAGGGACAGAGATTAAAGATTATTTCGTTATCTTTCCTCTCCTTCAGGCACAACTGTCTTGTGTTTTATCCTGTCATCCACAGCAAGGGTCGTGTGGGGCTCATTTTCCTCTGGCTTGGCAGTTTTGGGAGCTAGGCATTTGACAGAGAGTGAATGTTGTTTAATCTGGGAGTGTGAGCCGTCCTTGAGCTTCCTGGACACTCCATGTCCACATAACCTCCAGCTACATGGAGTTAGGTTGTACTAATGGCTATTATTAGCTGCCACACTGTCTTTTCCTCGTAAAAAAAAAAATCCTAGATATACTTAAATAGCACTTTTGGTGTGTATTCATATAATGTAAACAAAATTGTAAAAGAAATGGCAAAATCACAATCCCCGTAATAAATCCAATTATGCTTTTGTATATTGACGTCATTATAACCAGATTCATCTTGAGTTTAATACCCTTCCGACAACACAATAGCCCATAATTTGCTCATTGGTGTCCATTTAATAACTTCAGTTTTCATATTAGAAGAATGGGCACTACTTATCTGATTTCCGTGGCAGCCTAGTGGCTGTATGTACTCTCTGTTATGACTTAAGCAATGAAGCAAGTGAGCCTAGGGGTGTTTGTTCTTGTAAGAATTACTTAAAGACTTGTCAAGATGCCACAACTCGTGCTTCGGTTCCCAGGCTCTTACTGTGTTTGTTATTCAGACTTCCTGTGTGTTTTTGAAATTGCTACAGCAGGTGTAACAGATATTAGCTATAACGAATCAAATATTTGTTTCCAATGCTTAACAAAGTGTATGTTGTGTTTTAATTAGAGTGGAATTGGAATAGTCCCAATGGTATTACAGGGAGAAGGTATAAATGGACATTTTATTTCCAGCATTACTATAATAATACAGCCGGGAACCAGAATGTCATGACATCCTTGTGCCACACAAAAGGATCCAGCAACATAAATAGATATATGTATGGGATTCCTCAGTGTTTCCATTCAGCAATCACTAGAATATGTGAATGTCTATGCAAAATCAAGATGAATGTGCGTTTGAAACAGACATTGGTTGATTATAGTATCAGCATGACATCCTGCACTTCATCTTTTGCACTGCCCTCTTGTCTTATAATGTTGTATCATTAGTTTCCCTGACAATGATTTAGCATTCAGCCATCTACCCCATTGACCTGTGCTGTGTTTAAATGTAACCTTCTTTTAGCCCTAGCCATCATTTGTCACTTCTGCACTGTCAAATATACACAAATTGCACACGACCTGCCGTGGCCAGTGACAGGGAGACACAGAGGGGCTGCAAAACAGAAGCAGGGCAATCAGCTGCATCTATTACATTTACATGGTCTGGGAAGGTTAGCAAGTTGTTTCTGAAAGATTACTACCTCTAATTTCTTTGGGGAGGATGGGACCTTGGTTCTGCTGCCAAGCCTGCTTTTCAGGTCAGGGCCCCCTGAATGTTAACTAAGACCCAGGAGCAGGTCAACAGGCAGGCCAAGGGACCAGAGGAGAGCCTGCGCTTTGCTCTTACACTGGCGGCCAGCAAGTCGTGCAGAAAGTTACCATCCATCTTTGGCACAATGCTAATGATCCATTCTGGGAGAGGTCTGTGGTTAGAAAAGCAATCCAGGTAGATCTCCACTCCCTGGTGCCTCAATGCTGCTAAGTGCAACACCAACTCAAAGCAAAAAGACAAGCTCACTTACCAAAAATTCTCTGGTATTTCTTCAATAGGAGGCAGAACTGTTTGATGTCCTCTCAACTGCTCATCAACCCCCTGGTTGTCTTCTTTAAGCTACGCTGGAAGAAATTTCCATGTGGTGCCACAAAGGGGCACCGCCTGCTTTCAGTTTTTTAACTTTTACTTTGATCTAAATTATTAAACAGTCTCAACTCTATCTCAAGCTGTGATGAGCATGGAATGTTTCTGCAACTGTTGTAGCCCTGGATCATGTTTTGAATGCCACTCAGTGATTTTACTATGATGCAGGAAGCTAGACTGCATACAACACAAAAGTAGAATATGTCATGTGAAGTTCTACTAAAACATTATCCAAAATACTGTTACATTTGCATCCATGTGAAATCTGTCACAGACAAGCTAACAATAATAATAACACTAACACTAATAACACTAATTAGTCTTTTCACTGTCTGTAGGCATACACATCTGCTTCATACACACATTATGAAATATGTGCAAATATATATATATAACAACACATTTGATTTAAAATTCAATTATTTAAAAAAAGTCCCTATCCTACACCTGTCATAAAACACATATTTTAATTACAGACATAATAAACACCTATGTTTACATAATATGCAATACATGTCACAATTCACACCTATAATATTGAACAGGTCATACACTTACACTGAAATAATGTAGGCTTACACCTTGTAGGGAATGTGGAAGACTAAAATGTATATAAAGGTTGTTTAAGGACTTTCATTAAATCCACCCCAGAGTACATTTTAGATTATAATCTTTACATTTGTTGAGGAAAATATAATTTGTCATGACCATATGTCATTAGAAATACAAAGGTAAAGAAGACAACACACTGTCCTACTCTTCGGAAGTGTGCCAGTGTCATTTTATCTAATTTGGTTTGCAATGAAATGGCCAATTAAAAATAACTGCATTACTTTGTTAATAAAGCAGACGACTGACTCCAGGGAACATTTCATTGGCAGTTAATTATGCAGTCTGGTATTCTCAGATGTTCTGAGCAAATGTACAGTGAGACTATAAAGCTGTTATTGTGCTCTGGCTCCATTTCATATTTGCATAACAGAAAGAGCACCCTGTGTTTTGTCACTGCCGCCACATGCAAAGGCTCAAGATGTTTAGAAAAATGCTGGTATTTTTTGTATCTGTAGAGATGCATTATCAGTATGTCATACCTCGCTGGATTCAGTTCCTGCATCACATGGCATAAGAGAGTAATCCCTAATGTTTGGTTTTCAAAACATGAGTATAATCATATATTTATGTTGTTGATGCACCATAATCTATAAGCACACATAACACAATTCTCTGAAGAATCTATGTCCACTATGTTTAAGAGCTAAATATAATGTTCCGTATATAAACAAATGTGCATGAATACAAATATATACAAGCAATGGTTCATCAAAATTTCCATCTATGAACTGAACTGAATCCTATAATGCTTTTACCCATCTTCATTGAGTTGTGCTGTGAAGCTCTCTGTTTTCCCGTTTTCTGAGGTAAATGATGCTTGAACAGCAGGGAGATCGCTCACTGTTAACCATATGGTTTCGTGCAAAAGGTCACCAGTGTTTCTGAGGGTTAATACCAAGCACCTGAACAGAGACAAGAGGGACCCACATATATTAATGACAGGCAATATTCCCTTGTGCAAAGAAGACTGGGTAGATGCCAAATATTTTTTTAAGACAACAGTAAATGTACAGTGCTTTCAGAACATTGACAATTGATGAATGAGCACCTTCATTACAGTATATTTTAACTACCAGACAAATATGATGACACGTTTAAAAAAATAATCACTCTAATCAAAGAAAGGAAATCTTAAGTATCTGCTTAAACTAATGGCAATAATAGGAATTATGTTGTTATCAACAAGACAAGTATCATGTCATATGACAGACTGAAATGAACTGAACTCATAAAGTTTAAATATATAAACTTCACAAAGGATTACATTAATAAGTGATTTTTCTCCTAGGTACGATTTGTCCACTTTCCTTTGTCGACATTTCTCTTTACACTGACAGTAAGACAGTCTCCCCTCAGCGATGATACAAAATATTGGCTTTTAACAGACACTTTAAAGCACATGGATGCCCAAGGCCATTCCAACATTGTATAAAAGCCTAAAGGGAGTGTAGTTCCCCCATAAATCTGCAATACGCACCAAAACAACTATCACTTTATGTGAGAATTAGCAAATAGTTATCATTTCTATGACATAAAAGGGTCCGTGCCAACATACACTGAAATAATAAAATATTGAAAGGTCTATGAAACATAAATGTGAATTCTTGCTACATCTGTCTCTTGCTAATTGAGTTGCTACCAAGAATGTTTGTACTCTGGAGAATAATTTGTCAGTGCAAAACATCGAATGGACCAATTTATTGGTTGCTGCAGGCTGTGGAGTTCCAACAGTCTTTGATCAACCTTTTTAGGTCAGTATCTCTCGAAATACAGAGAGGAGAATTACATAGCAGAGAAAATATTTCATCTTTTTAAGAGACAAGGAAAAGTATTTTTGTAGTTACACTGTTTGGCTGTGATAGTGAATAAATTCTTTAGAGGGCTTGAAGCCAGACTGGAAAAACAGCAGCTTTTCGTGCACAGTATTTATTGTTTTGTGTGGATGGTAACTTAAACATTTATCAAAAAAAAGTGTCAGAAAGAGTAATTATAAGTTTTGCTTTTTCTCATCACTCACTGGATGTAAGATGCACACACTGACAGTTACCAGTAGGCTTTTCTGACACACTAAATTAAAAGGGTGCTTCAAAGAGTTTGTGTTGGCTGAGGGGTTGATCAATCTTTGATTTTGAAAGATTCTTGGCATTTTGACAATGGATGTACTAAAAGCGTTTGATAGCTCAGTCAAGTGTCAAAATCCTATTATTTCTGAAGATTATGATAACTCTTTACTGAGTTATAAGTGATGTGCTGCTCTGTCCTCAGTGAACCTGATGCAATGGCAAATTCACTATTATTGTATCAATATTGCTGTACCTTGATGTATATGTTAGTGTCCACATCAAATGTGGACCACACAAACTCAATTAGGCAGTATTTGATTACTTATTATTTAAACAGTCACAATAAGCAGCCACATTTTTACTAATACCTTGGCCGACTCTGAAAACAACTTCACTTCACATAACAGTGCTACAAATGTATGCAGTAGTTGTGTCGCAAATCAGAATGTCTTCGGTTCTAAATCGGATTTTGGCAATACATGTCGTTGAGTAAAATATGCTAACTAATTTATGAATTAAAACAGTATCTGATAGCAGTAAACCACACACTGGTTGGGTGGAAAAAGATGGTGAAACAATCTGTTTTCCAGCTTTCCTTGGATGATCTGACACTCAATAAAAAACTCATTTATTTGTCTTATTTGTTAATGAATTCAATGAGCTCACTGACCACCCAAGAACTGAGCTGTTTCTCCCTTACAAACCTTTTGCTCTGGATGTGTATAAAGACTATGTTTACTATTTGTAAAGACTGCTTTCACACCAGGCAGCCTGGGCCTTGTTACAATAGAAGCAGACAATATATCCAGTGACTTTTTAAAGCCATTTTTCCTTTTTAGCCATGTTGAAACATTTTGCAGCTGGATAAATCAAACAACGTTGGAGTTGCTAACAGTTTTATTGCAGATAATTTCATGGTGTGTTTTCTAAAAAATGTTATAGACGTTATGCAACATATTGTATCGTAATAACTTAAGAGCACAGCTGGCCTTTCGCTCATTATGCAAATTTAGTTACGAAAGTGGCCAAGAGTCTATGCTGCTCACCATCACATCCCATTCATTATACCTGTGAATGGTCCCATGGTCACATGGCTGGAAACTGCAATTATGCTTGCAGTAAAAGAAAAAATGAACAGAACATTTAAAAATGCTGAATTGCTCTAATTAATTTAGAAATAGTAGACTTTGCTTGTGGAGGCCTATCCTCTTGTGTCCATTCAGAAATGCTGTCTCAACACCAGGCCATCACTTTGCTGGTCTCCGCCTACATGAATCTAAATGTAGCTTTGTTTAATTATATTTTTTCCACTAGTATTCAAATTAATGTAAAGAGTTACAGTTACAACATAACACGAGATTACAGTCTCTTGGCACAAATCAGCAAACACTATGAACTCAGCAACAAAGGCTTGATATTTCACTTGAACCACTATGTAAACCGCAAAGCAAATATCTGCATCCTTAAAATGTTTTTAACACAACCATATCCCTACTTTAAAAACTCTTTATTAATGGACCAATCAAACAAATAAAGTCAGAATGATCAGTTAAGAAACAGACACAATAAGCTAAAACATGTTTTCTTGGAATATATCCACTCTCCATAATAGTGAGGTCATATATTTCATTTCTACTCAAAACATTTCAACAAGGTCCTCAAGATAAGATATCAGCTTGTACAGCGCACTACAGCATTAGCTCACACATGTACCGTGTCTCAGAGGACCTTTAATTTGAGTAAGAAAAGTCTGTTCCTCCGCTATGAGGTTAAAGATTGGGTGACAAGTGAAGAAAATCACAGCGGAATGCATTAATTAGATAGAACTAAAAGCATATTTATCAAAGGCTAAGCCATTAGGGAATTATCTTAGAAAGGATCTAACAAAGACAGGACAGGTTAATAGAATAAAAGGCCTTGAACAGAACATGTGCTTATACATAAAATATCAACCTGATCTCACATGTAAACGAATCATTAGGATGTAATGATTAAATGCTATGGCAGATCCTTAACAATTGGAATGACCTTCGTGTGGTTTTGCCAGTGACAATTGGCTCTTATGTTCACTCTGATTAAAATGTCAAAGCCTCTGACTTAATTCATCTCAGCATTTGAAAGATTCCACATGGAATGGACCAATATTTGCACAGAGTGAAAAGACTGATTGTAGTTAAATATGTCGATATAAAAAAAAAATGTTTCATGAACTCCCTTAATCAGAAAACAGCATACTGGTCTGCAGAGGAAATAAACAGCCCAGTGAGTGCGACTGCATCATCTAAATGGTGTCAATCACAAGTGAATGTGAAGGGCTCCCATCCCAGCAAGTGATAACTGATGGCCCTCCAGTGGCGATGGAGACAGACGGAGCTGATTGAGGGAGCTTATCTTTATGGTGGAGCCATGGAATTGTTAACAGGATGTGATGGCGTGCGTCCACCAGGTTGAGCTGGGAAATAAAGCTGTTGGGCTCGGGCTACCTCGCCATCATTCACAGAGGTAATGATCTCTGTCTGCCTCAGAAGTAAGTAATAGTCTTCCCATGGGTTAGTAAGGGCATGACACAGCGTCGCTGACAAAGTTGAGTTGGACATACGAACACAGGTCAGAACACTGCTATATTTTTAATATATTTAATAGGACATTTTATACAGATTATAATATATTGTAAAACCTAAGGTTCGTGAAGTTTAAGTAAGAGATGAGAAGCCCTTGATTTCCAGTCATGGTCATTTTTAGATTTTTCCTTATGATCCAAGAATAATGTCGTGTACTGCAGAGTAAGATGACTGGTGAATTAAAATGCAGCTCTTTAAAAGTCCTACATGTCATTACACCATGGCAATTTTTGTGAACACACGGAGAAGTGTTCACAATGACCACATGTTATAAATGATGGTGGAGATGATAATCTTGTTGAGATCAAAATGGAGGCAAGAGTACGTTGAGAGGAAGCAGTCAAAGATCTAACTCAATTATCTTTAGCAGGATAATTAATCAATTCAGTATGCACATCCAAGTCTCAGAGGCGTCTTTGAGATAATTGTTCTCATTGACTTGAATAATTATTTGTTTGCTGATTTAATTATTTTCGCATTTGGAAAACAAATGAACTGTGCTGGTACATACTCCAGATATTTTTTTCATTTTGATGTTGGTAGTTGAAAATGTACAAAATGTACTGTAGAGCATCAGACTGACACATTGATGTTGTGCAAAACCCTAATGCAGACTGTCTCTTGAGAAATTAACTGCAAAGATATTCAAAATTTATGTCATTATGTGCTTTTTTAGAACCCTAACCTCAACTTCAAGAAGGTCAATAAAACATGAATTGTTTCTGCCTTGTGGCATCAATACAAACTACACTGAATCAAAGGCTAATATTTCTCAGCTATTAGGTTAACCCATGGGTTACAGACACAATGTCCTCATATAATGACATTGCATGTTGAAAACATTTGCCGGAATCTTCAGTTCACACCATTACAAGTCTGAATGAGACCTACTGCAGCAAATAGCACAAATTCCAAGGGTCACTTTAATAGCACTCACTACTATTTATCATGCCGTTTTAAATGTTTTGCACATTTGTTTCCATTAAATATTTCATCTTCCCTTAAATATTCATTTAACTTCCTCTTTAAATTTTTTACCAGTCTCTTTGCAGTTGCTATCTTTTTGCCTCCCTTTTAGGCTTTGCAATCATAAATAATTATTCATCTACACCCAGAAAGAGATTGCATAAAACATGCACATGAATCCTTTTTGTCTTTTCTCATTAGTGATATACTTCGAGCAGCCTAAATACTTTCCGCTACCCCACTTATGGAAATTGGTTGGAGATCCTTCCTAATGATTCTGCTTCACAAATAGGTTACAGCTTCCATCTCTGATCCCAATGTTCACCCCTCCTTTCATCATGAAAGGAGGGGTGAATGTTGGAATGGTCTGCTACAGCATCTGGTTGAGATCTGGAGTTCTTGTATTACTTTTAAAAGAAGGAATTAGATAATCCTGCATCAGACAATGCCACAACAATAGCTGCGCACTAACACTTTATTGTGTACTGAAGAGAGAGGTTTACTGACAACAATGCAACACACACATTACGATAGTGCTATGTCACTAAAACTATGTGGCACTGGCTTTTTCTGGTTTAATAATAAGTTATTCTGGTAGGATTTTTGCTAAAAAAAATCTCCATTTATCATATTTTGCATTTTCACATGCAATTTCAGGTTTAACTTAAAATTAAATAAATAAAATAAAAATGTAGACAAACTAAAAAGTATGTCAAAATTACAATGTTATTCTTAGTATTTGACATTAAATTTTGGGTATAAATGTAAAATGAATTCACTAGAAATATCTAGGATAAATTTCTTTCTCTGTTATATGTGTTGATGCTATAGTCTGGCTCAATACATTTATCTTGGCTAAACAGACAACATTTGTCTTAATTTGTTAGATAATTGCAACATGACTCATTAGCAAACAGCACCATAGTGGAAGGTGGAAGGGAAGCATAAACTCTCAATTTGACTGGATTATCCTTTTGTGATGAGGCCTAATGATCCAACAGAGTAAATAGCAATGTGTTAATTAGAAATTACACTGAATGATCCGCTGCACACAGAGGAGGTATTAGCCAGGCAGCATCATTATGTTAGATCTATAGCAGTCTTTTCTTTTCATTTTTTTTTTTACCATTAGGTCTGATAGTAAAATAGCAATTAAAAGTATCGGGTCACCGGGTTTGGAATGCAAACATGTTAATTTGAAAATATAACTTTAATTGTAATTTTACCTGAATTACAAGGAAGACACAACAGCAGCACACAGTTGCTCAATTCAGATGAGCCCGGAACCATCTGGAAATGTTAAAAGCTGGCTCTTGTTAATTATAATTATAATTATAATTATAATTGGCCATTCGTCCTCATCACATCTTAGACTTGGGTCCACTTTGCTTTTCTCAGGAATTTGAGTTATAGCAGATTTAAATCTATAAAAATATCCCCTAGACTGCAGTGTTTAAGTGAGCATCTGCCTCCACCTATTGGCAAAGATTAGTCACTGATGGTAAAGCTAAGATTTATTGAAGTGACTAGAGCAACTGTTTAAAATCAGATTAAAATCCTAATAGTGGAAATAGCATAATTAACAAGACCTTTTTTCTATTAAATGTAATGAAACAATAAAAACAAATTGAATCTTTTTTTTTAATCTTATATGATGACATAGTATTTAATACTATCAACATACATGTGCATGTTTATCCACAACCATGTAAGACAAAAAATTGTCTGTGTTAGATGTGTCACTTACAAAGACAGTGGATGTCTACAAGCTTATGATAATATATGTTACTTAAAGATTCATTACTCCAGCCTATGTTTACTGCAAAAATACACTGATTTCTGATAGCTTGCCCTATGCATCATGGGCTGTTGAGTTCTGCTCTCATATTGGCACTTAGCCACATTTGTGTCTTTAAATACTAATAAAACAGTTACTTATGAAGGCAAATATTTTGGACTGAAGCTGCAAGTTGTATATACTAATATGCTTATACTAATAGAACAGTGGTGGAAGAAGTACTCCGATCTTTAAGTTATAATATCTAGGATCTAGGTATGAGTAGCAATACTGCAATGCAAGGTTTTCTGTAAGTAAAAGTGTGCATTCAAATTTTTACTTTAGCAAAATTATATAAGTACTAGCCACAAAATGTACTTAAAGTAAAAGTAAATGTACTTGTTGCGCAAAATGGACCCATTCTGAAAGTTATATTATTGTATATTTTGTATTATTCTATTACTGCTGATTGATTAAATATAAGCAGCATGTTAATGTTGTATCTCATCAAGGTGGGGCTAATTTCCACTTCTTTATATGCTGACCTACTGTTGGGTTATTTAATCAATAGCAATGCATTATATTTTATAAACTGGTCATAGGTTTTGTAATCTGTAACTTACCTTAACTGTAACAGAGTAAAATGTACAGTATTTCTGTGGCAGTAGTATAAAACAGCACAATATGAACTGAGAAGTGGTACTCAGTTATACTCCACAACTGAAATAGACCTACAACTACAATTTACAGGACAACTGATAATATAAATGTTCCTGATAATTATCAAAATGTTGGATACAAAATCTTTACAGATTAAAAATGGAAATAACTTTTAGTAAATCCAATGGAAAGCACTGCTGTCCTACAATCCCAGAGGTTTAAATATAATCCATGTTTTCAGTACACACCAGGTCAACGGGTTGTGTAGTCTAAACCTTTTAAAATGTTATTTTCCACGATCAGCAGAGGGCAGTGAAAACGTGCTGAGGCAGCGACACCTCGACAGTTCATGGTAACGTTAGGCTCAACAAAACAGGCAGGGGTGCCAGGTTTGCAAATTTACCACAGAGATACATTAAGCTCGTTTATTATCTATAACGTTAATCTATGAAAGCCTCTAACTCTAGTTAAATGACATACTTTGGAGAGCAATGCATTTTATCATCTTTGTTTGAATCGTTTCAACATGTGAGACACTGAAACGAAGTAAGTTAATATTTTAGATGAAGTTAACGTTAACTTATAGTATAAAGACGTTGCCTCGCAAAATGAGGCAATGTAAACATTATAATTCGGATGGTGAAAACAACGCATCAAAATAACACCGTTTTGTCTTTCTTTTGCGATGTTTGCTGAGGGATAAAAGGTAGGAAGTTCAGATGACGTTACGAACCCGCAGGAGACATAACTGGCAACTACACAAAAATGTCGATACCGCTAGCTGGAGAGCTGACGGTATGCTCTGTTAGTTAGCTAGCGGTGTTAACAAACAACCGTCTTCAGCCGCTAAATTATCATTCCTAAGACTAATAACGGAGAAGCCGGGTAGTTAAATCAGCAGATACGGACTTTATATTTTACGATGACCAACGGAATTGCTGTCCTAACGTTACGTTGTAGTTGACAACTGGCTTCAATTTATGGATTAATGCCGGGTCAACATTAGCTTGTGTTCTGCTGTGGCTAAGGGAGCTAACTATCGCCCATACGCTAGCGTGAGTAACGTCGGTTCGCAGGAGAGCTTTCTGACTCGGAGGAAGGAAGGGAGGAAATTGATAAGTAGCAGGAACACTGCGCACCGCTGCTTATGCAAAGCTAGCACACGTTTTGGACTCCAGAGTTCACACACTGTGACGCATTTAGATAAAGTTACTATCTGTCAACCCAGTGTGACATTTAACACTATTTAGTTAACGTTAATAAGATGTGCTGTTAGTTGGCGTAGCTATCTGTCAACAAACACCGTCCTCTTGGCTAGCTGTACGGCGGACGAGAGCTACTACGCTAGCCACAAACTTTTAAAGAAGTTCTGTAAGTCACGTTCACCTATCTGACTGGCTAAGTAAACCGGTGTTTTCAACGTTTCACCGTCGGACTCTTCAACACCGAGCCGCTCTAGGACCAGGAGAAACTTAACGTTATGGCATCGGATGTGATTGGGAGTGAAGCAGTGCTGAAGGGTGTAAGCGATATGAATCTGAACAATAGCAGCCAAGATTTTGTCACACCCAGGAGGACGCTTGACGAGCTGGGGAACAGACAGACTTCTACTCCTTCGTCTTCTGGGGTGTCGGGAGAAGGTGAAGAGGAGGAATTGGACGAATTACAAAGTAGCACAGCTTCCACAGTTGAAAATGGCGAAGAGGCATCCCAAGAGAGTCTAACCAAAACAAGAGGTAACGTTACGCCACAAGAAAGGCCAACTCCAGGCGACGAGCAGAAACAGCCGGGAGCAAAAAGTTCTACCCCAGTGAGCCTTCCCCAGCCACGCTCACCCCCTGGACCTATTGGAAGGTCTGTAACTGTACATTTGTTTGTTTGACCTACATTTTGGAAACTTAAAAAAATATGAGCTATATTCTTGTATCAGCGCTCCATTACATGAATGCTGTTCTCCCAGACTTCAGCACCTGAGTCAGATGACCGCCTCTGTTCAAGTGTCTGCGAGCGAATGTTTTCCAGTGTACTGGATCAGACCTGCGAATCTCTTGCGTGGTTGCCAATACCACTGCTAAATGCTATTAATTGCTGTGGTTAGCTCCTCAAATGAAGCCATACTCTCACAGGCAAAACTTAACTGTTTAACCCAGAACACAAAAAGGAAAACAAGTGATTAATAATACCAACAGACAGGGACATACCCTTTCCAAACCTTTATGCATTCACTTATTTATAGCCTGGAAAGAAAAGCAAGTCAGGTAGAAGCTAGACTGAGGCTGGTATGACACTGATTTCCTGAACATTGTAGAGGAGGTAATATGAATATCTGTACACTATTATTTTTTCAGCTGTGGACAAAACAGTAGGATCATATTTCATTATAATGTAATCCAGTACAACAGCACCACAGACAAGGATGTCAAAAAGTAACACAGTTGAATCAATACTTCTCTGGCACAATCTAAAGAAAAATGTGAAACTTTAAGCTTCAGAAATGTAGTATTTTGCTGGGCTATTTTTTTAGACTGTATACTATTGTACAGGTGTAACAGTCTTTGTCTCAAACCACTGTAGGTTATGGTAAGCAAAATATGTGAACAGCTGTGCAGCAAGATATACACAGAGCATCATTTGGCTGAACTTTGACAAACATATGACCTTGTGACCCATCACCAACAACAGTGGATCCTTCATTACAAGTAATCATACAAGTTACTGTATGCTCAAGATTGTTAGTAATCAGGATATGAAAGGGCTAACAGCTGAACAGCAATACTAGTTGACACATTCTATTTAACCACAAGGAGATGACATCTCAGGATGTTCTCTCGCATCTGTCAGGGTAAGGTGCTGCTATGAATTGTGCCTCTACCTTTTTAATCTTCATATCGAATAACCAGCAGTTTTATTGACAGAAGCCAGAAAGCCAAATTAGCCACTCTTTTTCTGACACTGACAGATTTGCATATTGTTATAAGAAGTATAGCTATATGAGAACTAAATTCAAATTTAGTAACGTAATGGTTCCCCATCATTAATAACAAATAATATTCCTGTCAGATTTGATGAAATCATGGCCATGAAAAATTACTTCTCATCAAACGTTTGGTCAGCACTTCTTTCTTTTTATATAGATTTACCTTTGTCTTAACTTAAAAAAAAAGTTATACAGAATGTATTAGGCTGTATGTACACTGTCTTGGGGAAAGAAGTATCAGCATAGTCAAAATCAGTTATTTCAAAACCATCACCACCAGTGGCTTATTGTTATTATAGTTTTTGAACTGTTTTCTTTTCCATTTGACTCGCTAATGTGGCTGATTCCACTTTCATGCACCTTGGTCTCTGGTGCTCTTTGATTGCTAGGATTTCTTTTCAGGAAACCACATTCCTTTGGCACTTCTACCTCTCTTAGTTGGATTTCAGATGTAATGTGGGGATTAGTACTATACATAAGCAAACTGATACATTGTGAAATGTTGAGAACCAAATGCCCAGATTGTTTTTGCGTCTGGGAGCACAAATACAGTCATGTATGTGATTAATGCTTCAGAAGGAGCTCTGTGCAGCAAAGACACAGATACCATGATCAGCATTAGTGACTAGCCCTATGGTTTATAAGCTAAGCCCTGGTTGGTTTATAAGCTAAGCTAAACACAAGCTTGTGAGCTTTTCAAGAAGGCAGTGATCTGATTATGTGGCCAGTTGCAGGCTGAAAATCTTGAGGCGGTTCTTGATCAACATGCATGGCTGTGAATTGTGGATTGATTAGCACTGTGACACAGAGCATCGGCCAAGGAGCTGGAACAATGGAGGGGAGATGGTTATTTTCTTTTCATATCAAAGTATTTGGTTTGTTTAAAAAAGGCAATAAGCCCATGTGATAGTAAAGAGGCACATACCGATTGGCATATAAGCACCATACACAAGGTTTTCTCTCACTAACAGCGTGTAATGCTATGGTGATAAGTAACAGGCGGGGTTGACCACAGCACATGGAAAGCCGTTATTACCCTCTATTATATAGTAAGCAATGGAAGTTTAAGGTTCATCCTAAAGCCAAAAGGACCATTTCCCCCCCAAATTTGACAATACATGACACACAATTTCTTACCAACTGTTACAACAAATCTTTTTAGACAGATACTTCTGCTTACCCCCCTCTATTGCTCTACATCTTGTAAAGGTTAAGACTGTCAGTAGAGGCTGCTGTTGGCCTACCAGAGGGAAGGTATTATGAACCTTACACATGAGTAGAGCATATATATATATATATATATATATTATATGGCGTTTTTATTCTTATTTAAAAGTGTAACCCTTCTCCATTGAAACCTTTAAAATCAAATGAACTTGTTTTATGTATTTTATAACTTTTCTTATAAATCTCATATAGATCTTTTTCTATTATTGTGTAGATTTTTCTCAACATAACCTAGCCTGTTCATAACATAATCCCCATCCTCTTAAGTCAAGTGTACCTGCTGTCTTGTAGTGTTCCATCACTGTAACTGTCCATATCCAATGACTTTGTGGAGGTTTTAGTTGCTGACATACTAATCCATGAACATATTTTCCCCCATAATCTTTTTGGGATTGTATAAGCAACCGATGACGGATAAACAATTAGGTGTTTGGAATTTGTTTGTCCCGGATAATCTCTTGTGGTCCTGTTCTTGATCTTGATGCATTCACAGTACAAAGGGGCCTACTAGCAATTAAAGATCATTAAACATAAAAGATGGCGTGACCTTTTTGTGATTTTATTACCAGCCTGGAGCGCCAAGAGTCAGTCGCCACAACAGAAGCCCGACTAAGAATGGAAGGAGTTGAACTGAAGGAAGAGTGGCAGGATGAGGACTTTCCACGGTATTGTCACTCCTAATGTTCATGTATTACCACGTAAATCATGGTTAACAGCTTTGTATCAAATGTTTTGGGTTTTAAAAGTCACATGAACCATAACCCCACTGAAGGTGTGAATTCCTCCTGTTTGATTATCAGGCCCCTACCAGAGGAAGAGGAGCTTGAAGATGAGCTTTTTGCAGAACCATCTGAAGAGGGAGACCCTGGTAATGAAAACAGAATAGTATACGGTGCATTGCCACAGCGACCCAGGAGAATATTAAAGTGCATGTTCACATTTTTCAAGTCTTATCTTAAAACTCACATGCCCATGTACGTTGAGAGAGTTTTTGGCTGCTGTAATCATTCCTGTTCATTCTTGTTTGTGCAAGAATGCATTCTGAAAGTTCAGCCCAATCTAATTTGAGGCCCCAGCAGCAGCCTTTTTACAACCAAAGGGTGTCTTCAAGTGTAGTCTTTTTAGTATAAAATCCTCTCTAATAGTGTTTTCTTTGCAGAGGTGAAGTGGAGGGACAGTAACACACAGAGGGATTTTGGTTAATAAAATATTGTTCACAATGGAAGATACCACTTGATTGTGTAAACTAATGCAGCCTCTTATTTGCCTTGCCTGAACTTCAGAGTGCAGGTTTTGCACAATAAAGGACTCTGGAAGCACTAGGAAAATATATCTTCATTGCATGTGAGTATTCTTTAATTGTTCTTACAAAACCCATGAACAATGATGATTTGACATCTACCATAGGTTATGAAATGAACCATGGCAAGAAGGCAAAGAAGAAGCTTGCAGCTCCGGACATCAGCCTTACACTCGACCGCAGTGAAGGTTCTCTCCTCTCTGATGAGCTGGATGAGAGTACAGAGTTGGACCTTGATGATATAGACACACCTTCAGACAACAGCAATGAGTTTGAATGGGAAGGTAAGAACTTAATATTACGCAATGACAACAATAATGCTTTAATAGTGTCTGTATGCCCCCCCCCGCCGCCGCGGAGTTTAACCATCATAGTGTGAAACAGTTTTACTGACACCTCTACTATGTATTAATTCTGTAAATGTTAATTGCTGTGAAAACATGCACAACAACTGGGTTAGGGGAGCAACTGATTCAAAAGCTGTTGCTTTTGCCTCCATTGTGTAAAATGGCATTGGCTGTGTGGAATCCAAAAAATTATAACCATATATGATCCGAAACATGAGTTCTGTGATCGTTTGCACCCCTAGTAGTCAGTCAAGTTTAGATGGACTTGATGAGGTGGGAGATGCAAAGATACTTTAAATTAAACCCAGATGAAGTCCACTATGGTGTATTTTATTTATGAAAAGATTTTCCCTCCTTGGGTTTATTCGTTGGCTTGTAACACATACAATTGTGTTATCAGACCGGTCTTTTATGGTTTCTTGGATCCATGGGCCTTTTCCTTCCTTCATTTTACAGGTTTGGGTTGGCAGCTGAGTGCCTTAAGTGAAGTTAAAATGTGCTTTGTTTTTGTTTCCACACTGCTGCTTTCCTCTATTTCACTTGGAAGAATTGTTTCCATTCTCTGCCTGGAAACAGGCTGCAGGGCAGCAGCAGGTTTCTCTCTTCCTTGTGGTAAGGTCTCTTGGACAGCCCCCCTTTTTTTTTTTTTTTTTTTTTTCTGCCATCCATGAGTCAATCAATTCCTATTGTCCAGATTATGTTCTGTCTTCAGCTATTCAAACAAATCATGGGGAAGTTTCATGTTTATGTTATGTGCATGTCATTTTTCCTTTCATTGAAATTTTGTTGTGTTTCAGGAAACAATACATTTTAACATTTGCTAGCATGCGCTGTTTGTTTATTAGTCTTTGTGTGTGTCATATTTCACAAGATATCACACATCACAAGACATTTCACAATAAATGAATACATTAAAGCATGATACAAATGTGCACCTAATTAATTGTAGTCTTTTAATTACATTACATTTGGGATTTTAAAATAAGAATCTCACATTGTGTGCTTTTGATTCATTTGGTAGATAATTTCATAAATGATGAGCATCTTGCCAGTTATTTTCAGGCAAATCAAAGTGCCATCAAAGTGTGTTGGTGTGATTTGGTTTCACTATTATCCGCTTAAATTTGATTGTGCTTGTTGCATGCTTGAAATACATTATCATTTTAAAACTTTGCTTGATGTCTGCATGATATGCAGCTATACATTATGTGCGTCATGCATATGTGCCACAACAAAAGATGCACAGAAGTCCTCAGGGACTTCAGTTGGGTGTCAGCCCTGTGAATGGTAGTGGTTGGTCATCACATTTATTTCCATTTATTTTACTGTGACATGACAAGAGTGCAATAGCAGGGTTTCCCCCCGCAAAAAAGGATGACCTCAAGTGAAAGGGAGACATGGATGTAAGATGTGACTGTTGGTGTTGATTCGAAAAAGGAAAGCATGCCATCTAAAAGATAAAAGCAAAAAAAGAAATGTTATGGTCATATCTGTTGATGAAAATGCATGCAATTGATAATTTTTATTATAAATTGAGTGATCTAAACATTACATAAATGATTTGATCAAAATAAATCAGAATTGATGACATCAGACAGGCCTCACATGCAGCGGGTGTAGTATCCAAGCTGAGGGTTTAAAATGCCTCTTCTCCTTTAGACGACCTACCCAAGCCGAAAACCACAGAGCTACTACAGAAGGGTGTGGAGTCAGTTCAGGAGTACTCTGCCTCGGAGGAGAGGGAGGAAGGGCGACGCTGGAGGGCGTTTCGGTTCGGAGACCAGGAACACAGAGTGGACATGAAGGCCATCGAACCTTACAAGAGAGTTATCAGCCATGGAGGTCAGTGGCATACATGGTGAAATTAGGCACACACATACAGTATGTGCAGTAATTCTATGTATGTCTATGTTCCTTTTAATTTACAAGATGAACAAGCAGTATTACATTTGTGTTTGACATCATCGTCTGTGTTAAAAATTATTTTTTGGCTTTTCATTGCAGGTTACTATGGAGACGGTTTAAATGCCATCATTGTGTTTGCTGTGTGCTTTATGCCTGAGAGCAATCAACCAAATTACAGATACATCATGGACAATTTATTCAAGTGAGTAATTATTTGAAGTCCTCAAGCCTTGTGAGCGAACATTTGAGAACCAGCACTAATGGAATTTTCCCGTCGCAGGTACGTCATCGGCACACTGGAGCTTTTGGTTGCTGAGAACTATATGATTGTGTATTTGAATGGTGCGACCTCTCGGAAAAAGATGCCAACTGTTGGCTGGCTCAGAAAGTGTTATCAGCAGATTGATAGGAGGTGAGTCTGAAGTAGTAGTGTTTACAGCCGTGCAGAGATGTTGGCCCAATCACAAGAACAGCAGCATCATCATACACTACCCTCCCCCCTCCCCCCCTTTTTTCTAGTTTGTATTGAAATATAAGTAGTCCAAGTCCAGTGAAAAACCTTAAATGGTACAAAAGTAAGCAGCAAATTGCCAGAGTTAAAAACAACATTTACATCACCAAAACAGATATTTTCAGTGAGATAAAATGAACAGTTAAAAGGAATTTTGTTGACCAACTGGTCTATCTTCCTTCATTAATTTTCTTTGTAGTCACAATATTGTAAAAATAAAGCTTCTAAAGGAGCATTAACACAGGCTGTGCCAAGGTGTTTACAAATTGGGACAGCTGTAGAAATTTGTTTTGGATCAACTTTTAAGGCTTCATTTACTTCCATTGCTGCAGAATAACCCAAGAAGGAAAAGACAAAGTGTAGGTCAGCAAAACTGAGGAATAATGTTCATTTCAGTTATTTACAATTTTCAGGGATCCAGTAATGAATTCAAGTCCTTAATTTAATGATATGTGATTATTATTGATAGCTTCTCTCACTCTTTTTGTACAGGTTAAGGAAGAACTTGAAATCTTTGATAATTGTCCATCCCTCTTGGTTTATTCGCACCTTGCTGGCTCTCACAAAACCTTTCATAAGGTAACTTTAATGTTTGAAGTTTTAACATGATCAGAGTAATAAATAGTTTAGGTAACCTGTTAGATTTTGACGCGTCCCGTTTCTTTTCACAGCTCCAAATTTAGTCAGAAAATAAAGTACGTGTACAGCTTGATAGACCTGGCAGAATTGGTTCCAATGGAGTATGTGTCCATACCAGATTGTATCAAACAGTAAGTATGCTCCACACGAACACATCGGCACTTTTCGAGCTCTTTAAAACTCTACAAAAGTCCTGTCAAAAGACCAAATAGTGTGGGGTCTGCAAGCTAATAAATAGAAATCCAAGGCTGTAACAGAAATGTAGTGGTTTGGCCCTCTGATTTTATACCTAAGTGTTGAAAATGACTTGTTGTTAAATGCTAACACTTGAGTAAGCATTCATTTACAGCAGTCGTTTACATATCGGGGTGGTTCCTGGTTGAGGCTAGATTCAGTCTTGTTTTGTTTCCAAATGAAATGGACCTGGAGATGGCATATTTTACAGCTGCAACTGGTGTGCAGTGGAGCAGTACATGGCTGCTCACTTGAATAAGTTAATAAATAGACCATGACCACATCAGTATAGACCACCTTCCATTTCTTCCCTTCTACAGAATTCATTCAATCCTCACAAAACTTGGTACAAAACATAATTAAATGATTCCTAAAAAAAGTTATTTCTTTTGATGCCTTGATGTTTTTTTTTCCTCTCCAAATTCTAGTAACGTTTTATGCAGTATAATGTCGGACTGATCCTGCAAAATGTGATTGCATTTCAGCTGTAGGTGGTGCTACAGCAACATTCTGCTTTTCCTGTGTAGCCTTAATGGGTGTTATGCACTATCTGAGTTATTTTAACATTTCACCAAGTGTCAACATTATATGCAAAATGATATGCATAACCATTGAGCGAGCTCATGCTGAGAAATTGCTCATGCTGTATTTTCCCTTGATGTGACTTAACCTGAGGCGTGCCTTGTATCCTCGTGGCATTAGAAAAGACGTCAGCACATGTACTCATCTTATCAAATGTTTTTTCTCTTTTGGATGTTTGGTTGCTGTTGGCTGTGTATTTCTCCTTTCCTTAACTCCATTTCCCTACCCCTTCTAAAGGTTTGACGACGAAAAAAATAGGAAAAGCCGTAAAAGGTATATGCACTTTCACCCAGGATCAGTCTCAGCATTTATTTATTTTATTTTTTGCATTTCACAAAACTAACAACGAAATGATCTGTTGGCTTTCAGAAATGCACCAATACACCTCAACCTGTCCCGCGTGTTTGTAGTTTGATGATTTGCTGTTTTCTTCTGGCCAAAATCGACAACTTTCCTCCCCAATGTCCCACTTTTTCCTCTCAGTAGATTTAGTTCCTAAAGAGCAGGCTGAGAAGCTGTTTGTTTGGTTTCCAAAAATAGGTGGCCTGGTGCTTGTTTAACCAACTATATCTCATTTCTGAGCCAATTCTGTTCAGTTAATCTCAAAGCTAATTCATGTGAGTTGTGTTCTTTATTTATTGCCTCAAAATAATTACAGCTATCTGTATGTGGTTTTAAACATGCCATGTACGTTTGTAGCCTTAAGATTCTTATCCTTTTTTTGTTTTTTGACAAAATACTGTCTTCATTGTGATGCTGAAAAGAATTGATTTATTTCAAGAACATGTTAGAATAGATTTGGCGTAGCTGATTGCATTGCTGCTTTCTGATATTAAAGTTGGGGCATCAAGTAGCACTTACTTGCATGTGTCTCTTAAAAAACAGGTTTAGAATTTGAGGTGTTTGACATTTGGTAAGTTTGTTCATTCTTTTACGACTGAATGGGGTGGAACTACAGGGAAGCAGATTGTCTTTGTCACTGTGGTGTGTGGTTGCACTGTAACCATGTCCTCGCATGGTTCGCTGCAGTAACTCAAACTTACTGACTGAGCACCCGGCTTGTCCTCACAGCTCTTTGCATGACTCACTGCATACCCACTCCCTGCTGATGTTTTGTAATTGCCACAAACCTTTGTCAGCCTTCCTCATGCACACAGAAATATTCAGCTCATTACTTATAAGTAATGTGCTCAGTTGCTGAGATGGTTCATTTGCAGATACATTATCTCACAAAAGTGAGTACACCTCACATTTTTGTAAATATTTGATTATATCTTTTTATGTGACAACACTGAAGAAATGCCACTTTGCTACAATGTAAAGTAGTGAGTGTACAGTGTAAATTTGCTGTCCCCTCAAAATCATCACACAGCTGTTAATGTCTAAACCGCTGGCATCAAAAGTGAGTACACCCCTAAGTGAAAATATCCAAATTAGGCCCAAAGTGACATATTTTGTGTGGCCTCCATTATTTTCCAGCACTGCCTTGATCCTCTTGGGCATGGAGTTCAACAGAGCTTCACAGGTTGCCACTAGAGTCCTCTTCCACTCCTCCATAGCAACGTCACAGAGCTGGTGGATGTTAGAGACCTTGCACTCCTCCACCTTCCGTTTGAGGATGCCCCACAGATGCTCAACAGGGTTTAGGTCTGGAGACATGCTTGGCCAGTCCGTCACCTTTACCCTCAGCTTCTTTAGCAAGGCAGTGGTCGTCTTGGAGGTGTGTTTGGGGTCGTTATGTTGGAATACTACCCTGCGGCCTAGTCTCCGAAGGGAGGGGATCATGCTCTGCTTCAGTATGTCACAGTAGATGTTGGCATTCATGGTTTCCTCAATGAACTGTAGCTCCCCAGTACCGGCAGCACTCATGCAGCCCCAGACCATGACACTCCCACCACCATGCCTGACTGTAGGCAAGACACACTTGTCTTTGTGCTCCTCACCTGGTTGCTGCCACACACGCTTGACACCATCTGAACCAAATAAGTTTATCTTGGTCTCATCAGACCACAGGACACGGTTCCAGTAATCCATGTCTTTAGTCTGCTTGTCTTCAGCAAACTGTTTGCGGGCTTTCTTGTGCATCATCTTTAGAAGAGGCTTCCTTCTGGGACGACAGCCATGCAGACCAATATGCAGGGTGAGCTGTGTGGTCTGAGCACTGACAGGCTGACCCCCTGAGCACGTGCACTCAGCTTCTTTGTTCGACCATGGCGAGGCCTGTTCTGATTGGAACCTATGCTGTTGAACTGCTGTATGGTCTTGGCCACCATGCTGCAGCTCTGTTTCAGGGTTCGGTAATCATAATTGGTTATAGCCTAGGCCATTATTATGTAGAGCAACCATTCTTTTTTTCAGATCCTCAGAGAGTTCTTTGCCATGAGGTGCCATGTTGAACTTCCAGTGACCAGTATGAGTGTGAGAGCGATAACACCAAATTTAACACACCTGTTCCCCATTCACACCTGAGACCTTGTAACACTAACAAGTCACAAGGATGTCACACAAGGAAAATGGCTTGTGGGGCCCAATTTAAACATTTTTACTTAGGGTGTACTCACTTTTGTTGCAGGCGGTTTAGACATTAATTGTTGTGTAATGTGTTGGTTTGAGGGGACAGCAAATTTACACTGTTATAGAAGCTGTACACTCACTACTTTACATTGTAGCAAAGTGGCATTTCTTCAGTGTTGTCGCATGAAAAGATATAATCAAATATTTATGAAAATGTGAGGGGTGAGATACTGTATATCATAGGATGTTAGAACATTAGAAAAGTAATAATCATAGGGTTGTCCAAGAAGCTCTGTGTTGTGTATGGAACTCTGCCAAAATTAGTTGAACATATGTTATTAGGTGCATAAGCTTCTAAATTGATTGACAGGCTTGCAAGACAAATGCACTCAAACCCTCACACATCGCCATCTTTCTGACAGTATCAACAAAAATTGCATATTTATGCACTGGTAACACGGCTACGGATTGTAATAGATTACTCAAGGCTTGGAAAAAATTCAAAGATTGCACATACTGTATATGAGTCTTTATTGTATACGTCTATACCTTTATGCAGGGTGTGCTGCATATTGAAGCACACATTAGTGCATTTGTCTTATAAGGTTTCAAGATAAGTAAGAACCTCCATTATACAACAGATATTGATGGTTTGTCTCACACAAATATTTTAAGTACTTAATTTTTTAGTGTGAATTATAACAGACCAAATTAGGTATTAATTTGTATGGTGGAGATTGGTTTGGTAAGTAAAAATGATTTTCCTCTGGCAAAGAATTTACTTTGCAGTGGTATGATGGTACTTTCACATTTCAGGATGTGATTAAACGAAAAGCGTATTTATGGACAGTGTGTTGGCCCTTTTAGATGACACACCATCCCAGTCACATGGATGTCTGATGACTATTGAATCTGTCTGCAGAATCGACAAGGACATGCACGGTAAAGTGGAGATTGCAACTGCTGCCATACCGGAGTGACCCTGCTCGCACTGCAAGATGTGGAGGAGGAGCACAACAATCTAATGTATATGCTCTGGGCAACGTGACTGGAGACTTGGCTCTTTGCATCAGGAGAGTGCCT
>NC_060159.1:14438689-14454449 GCF_021292245.1 Micropterus dolomieu
GTGATTTCTGGATTTTTTTTTTTTTAGATTATGTCTCTCACAGTGGACATGCACCTACGATGACAATTTCAGACCCCTCCATGATTTCTAAGTGGGAGAACTTACAAAATAGCAGGGTGTTCAAATACTTATTTTCCTCACTGTAAATACTGCATGTAACGCTCCTCCTCTGTCCCTCTGCTTGCTTCAGACACCTGTTACCTACTGCGCGGCCAATACCTCAGATCTTGAGTGTGTGGTGCACCATGTCAAAGGACTTTACCCACATTCCCCTGTTCTTGGTGCTGGTGTGTCTTTGGGAGGGTGAGTAGGTGGACGTGCATTGGTTTCCAACTGTTCACATTTCTCTAAAAAATGGTATCAAAAAGTGATTTAATGTTAAAATGTATCATAGCTTTTTTTTGTTTTTTTTGTGTCTTCCCTTTACCGCCTGCAGCATGTTATTGTTAAATTACCTGGCCCGTAAACGCTCACATTCAGGGATGGTGGCGGGTATCACCATCTCTGTCCCCTGGGACGCAGTGAAGTCCTCCGCCTCAATGGAAGAGCCACTCAACTGGCTGCTCTTCAACAAATACCTCACGAGCGGCCTGTGTCGGGTTGTCACCAGGTCAGATAAGTGGCAGTTTCATAAAGTCCTGAATTTAGTTTAACAATTCGGGCTGTTAAAAAATCTGTTTCTCACAGGCACAGGAAGGTTCTGGAGAAAGTGGTGGACGTTGACTATGTCGTGAAGGTTTGGCCCGTTCCTTACATTTTCTTTGCTGTCATAGTTTCTCATCTCGCTTTTTATGTGTGATGGCCTTTACTCTGCATTTTCATTTAATTTCATCCATCTCATCTAGGCACAGACTATCCGTGAGTTTGACGAACGCTTCACCTCTTTGCTGTTTGGTTATAAATCTTGTGTGGACTATTACCGCGATGCCAGCCCAGCCAAAAAACTCCCCAATACAGCAGTACCCATCTTGTGTCTAAACGCTGCTGATGACCCCTTTTCTCCCCAACATGGTGAGTATGTAACAGGAGAAGATGGTCACTGTGTCGTGATGTTTTGTGATCAGAAGTCTGTGTGTGATTTCATCATTCATGACTGATTGTAGGTTTCCTGTAGAATGACGTTGTATCTCATTGGATCTGAAATGTGATCTGAGGGCATTCACACCTGACATATGATAGAGCCAGGTGTGACTGGATGACAGGTGTAGCCACAGCCTTTGTCTTTGGATATGTTTTAGTCTCATATGTGTATTCCTGATCTTTGGTATTGAGTTAAAAATGTAAAGTAATGTAACACACTATGTATTCATCCTGGTCCTATTTTTATAGTTACTGCATTAAAAGGAGTTCTTTTCCCAGCGGATAAATCCAGTAAGTCTGTCTTCTTGACAAACGTCTGAAAAATCTGTGATGTACTCTTAGACACTCAAAGTACAATATGACCTCACTTTCACTTCCCACACAACCCCAGACATATAAACACAGCACTCAACCGTCAATAGTGTGGACAGTATGGAATATGGAAAGATTTAAGTATGCACTGAGAGTGTCAGTATTACAAATACTAAAGCGGTAGAAATAATTACTTTCTATCTATGTAAGTCAATAATTTACAATGTCAATAAATATTAGTGTTATTGGCAAGTCTACCCCCTCTGTACCAAACGTTCATACTGGGACTGAATGACTAATCATATTCAAACCGAAATTGCGATTTGAAAGAATCGTGAAGACGGCGATTAAAATGTAGGTTAATTATACAGCACGACTGACCTGTTTTAAACAGTCGTGCAGTTACTAATTCATGCCGTTGTCATCCTTGTGTGACAGACCTACTCGCCAATCAGAAGCGCCATGCGCCTCCTGTTACAGTCCAACGTACCAATCAGAGCGGGCACAGGGCGTGTACATTTTACAACAACAAACGAAACTAGAGGAAAACGTGTTAATGGCGCAAGCCCAACTGACAGAAGCAGCAGCCGTGCCGCAGTTTTATGAAGTGTTTCAGCAGTGGAGCGTTTAGCCTGCCCTAAGTTGTTGACGTTGCCCTTTCTTGTGCTTCAACTATGGATAACAACTCTCTGTGAGCCGGTTTTGTGTGCCGCTCTCCGCAGGCTACATTCCCCACATGGGACATTTCAGAATAAGAGCGTTTTGCCTGCATGTTTTTGCTAACTTGTTCAGATTTTGTTGATTTGTTCGGTTGTCCTCGATTTTTGTGCTTCTACTATGGTTAGGTAGACTGCGTAGTTAAATTGTTTATTTTTTGTCTGTTTTAACTGTGTTTATTGTTGATACACGATCAGGAGTCTACTTAGGGTGTTTTATTTTGGAAATCCACCTGATTCTCTATGTCGTTCTGTGTCTGACTTCCTGCCTCGTTCATCAGCTCTGTGCAGCTTGACGCAGTGAATATTGAACTTTAGCTTAACTTTAAAAAAAATTTAATCGTAATCGCAATATCTAGCAGATTAGGTTAGACAATTAGATTTTTTCCCTAAATCATTCAGCCCTAATTCACATCCTCTTATCTGTCTCTCTGCTGTATCTGTAGAAGCCTAGCTAGGCTAACGTTAAACTAGTATTGAAACTCGGGCTGTTATGTATAGACATTAAAACGAGGGTTACCCATGGAACTGCAGTTGTGTGAATCACAGGTGACTGCCAGATGTTATAGCTAGGCATTAAAACGGCTGAAAACAGGGGTGAGGCGGTGTGTGTGTATAGGTTTGAATGCATTTTCTGAATTAGTGAAGGTGGCGTCTTCAAGCTAAAGTTAAGCTGTTAAGTTGCTCTTTAATGTTTTGTTTTGTGCTGTGGTTAATACCTCAGTCTTCATGCTACAGAAAACGTTTTCTAATAAAATCTAATGTTTAAGCTTGGCTGCTCTCAATAAATCTGACTCATTTCCCAATGTATTTCCTGCCCGCACAGCCTTCCCGTTGGCCATAGTCCAGAACCTGCCTAATGTGGCCCTGTTGTTGACGGCGCATGGTGGACACATCGCCTTCCTGCAGGGGTTGTTTCCCCGTGGCGAGAGCTACATGGAGCGCCTGTTTGGTCAATTTGTCCAAGCCGTATTTGAACACCCAAAGGATATCAAGAAAGCCTGTGGCATTAAGGAGGAGAAGATGAGCTGATCGTCTTTCACCCCGTCGCTCTGCACTCTGAACCTGACCTAATATCAGAACGACTGCTAGCTCCGAAGAATATGAAGTCAGTGGCATCATAGCAACAATTCACAAAAATGCCGTAATTTTACCACAGAAATGATGTCTCCTCCATGTTTGCACAGAGAATGATCAACTGTATTGTACAATCATGTGACCTCAACACAGCTACAAGCTAATCTACCTCCTCGTCGCCTCAGGTTCTCTTTTAATGAGCAATTAAAGGAGGATTAAAAAAAGTCAAGAATAAATTTTCATTGTTCAGGATTCTTTCAGCCAGCTAGTTAAAGTTAAAGGGTAACTTCTGTATTTTTCACCCTGGAAAGGATCCCAATAGCGGTAGACCTTTTTTTTTAAAGAGTAAGATCCTTTTTGCTTAACCAGAAAGTTGCTATAACGCTCTCATCAAAGCCACCAGACTCTCTTGATAATTTTACCTCACAGAACACGGGACTAGCTGGTCTACCGCTGCCTCGGTTGGTTAGTTTGTGTTATTGTGTGACTTTGGTGTTTCAAAGGGTAAAAAAACCCACCAAAGTCACACAACCAAACAGACCAACTGATTGAGGCAGTGGTAGACCGCAGAGGTAAATCTACCTTTTTTGTTAAGGGAGTCTGGTAGCTTTGACGAGTGCGATATGGCTGTCAAACAAAAATGATTTAACTCTTGAAAAAAAGGTCTGACTCAATAGGGATCCTTTCCATGATGTTGTCAAACAATTATAATAACAATCTGAGCCTGTCAGTGGCAAAAACAAGCACTTTAGTCGAAAAACTTTGACGGGGCGCAGTTGCCTGCAAGGATTACATTGCAGCCCTGTCTCGTTGCTGCCAACTGCAACGTACTCGGCCAATACTGGACCATTTTCAAAAAATGTTGTCCCACTTAGTCACGTAGACACAAAAACATTAGAAAAATAGGGTCCAATTTACAAAATACTGAACTTATCCTTTAATGCCTACAATTGCATCTTCAAAAAAAGAAGTAGTGTATATACATGATTTGTCAATAGAATGTAAGTTGCTTTTAATCACGTTTCTCCCACATGCCGTCCCAACTTAACATGTAGTGTGTGTAAAAAACAAAATGCACTATTAGTCCCTAGAAAATGAGTACTTGGACTTGAAGTACTATTTAAAAATATTATTTAAATAGAAGTTAAGTTAATATGAAAATTAGAATAGTAATATTGTCCTGTTGATATTGGTATACTGTTTGCTTTGCCTCACGTTACTTTGGTTTTGCAAGACTTGTTTTGCTTGAAGTGAGTAACATGCCTTAAAAGATTATACTTCCCCATCTATAAGCCCTGTATGCAAACTTTACACATGGTTTCTCAATTCCTAGCATACTCCAAGATAATCCTGCAAGCAGGCTCACCCTGAAAACTCCATACTGCAGGAATAAATCTGCCGTGAAGAAAATACTTTATATCATCTGAGTTTTTGATTTCAACACAAGAAGGGGAAATCTAAACATATTGCATGCTTGTATATGCTATTGCAGTGTGCTTGGTTGCAGTGTAAGTTACGCAGTCCATCAGAGGTAACTGGTGTCAAAAAAACCCACTAAATCTCAGTGTGGTAATTGAGCTATTTGTACCAGTTGTCAATCATTTGTTCATAGCTACTGGTTCTGAATTTGCCTGTGTTGTAATTTGCCTTTGTCATAGAAACACATTGTTTGGAGAATTGGTGGTGGATAAAAGAATGTCTCTTGTGTGTGTATTGTGGCCATATTAAGTACACATGATAATTATTTGAAGTGTAGTTTGCAGTTATAGGAGGGCATTTGTCATGAATTTGATCACTGAAGTATTTAAAAGTGTGTGTGCACTGAATGTCTTTTAAAATCAGTTTAGAAAATGTATTATGTATCACCAATAGAGCACTGATGATATAAACACAAAATGATAATATGCCAAAATTTAAGCTACTCTTAATTTCAGATTTAATGTCCTTTGCACCAGACGCTACAGTTGTTTGACTTGACTTTAAACAGGAAATCTTTTCAACTGGGACTCAAGAACATGAGTGTGTGTTAAGAGTAGAGTGGCAAATGTTACTAATAGCTGGCTTATTGAGTTTATTTGCTCATCAGCTCTTTGCAATGTTCACCACATTTACTTGCCTTTAATTGCTGTGTTTTTTTTAGTGGACAGGTGTTTTTTTTCCCAGTTTCACTTCTGTATGAGCTATAACCACAATGTCATCTGTCATATCTATTTGATTTTTGAAATACACTTGAATTAAAGAATGATAGTAAAACTAATTTTAATTTCTGGGGGTGATTCTTTATCATATAAAAGTGATTGTAAGCTCAAGATATCAGTAAGATCATCAATAGCAACACATTCTGTCTGGTGTGTTTTGATTAATACATCTAACCATGAGCGATCCTCATGAAAAGTATAACACACACGGCCTGTCACTGGGTTCTTTCCGGTTCCACAGCTGAAATCCTAGCCGTTTTATCTGTGAGCGGTCGAGTCATTAATGTTGTTGATTTACCAGACAGAGTATCAATAATTAACTGTGAACAATAAAGTCCCACACCCTCTGTCACAATGCTAACCCTTCAGCCTCATTTAGATTCATTTAATGACGCTGCAGCCAGTAAAACATCCAGTGGCATGTGGAAAAACAGAAACCTAATGAAGTAGACACTTTCTAACTGACAGATATAATCTGGAGTTCGCCCTCGGCTTTGATAATTTCCCTGCTCTCCAGCTGTCAGTTATGTGAGTGTAACTCTCAGAGGAAAGGCACTCAGCATGATTATTTTAGAAAGAGATTGTCTTTGAAAAACTGAATATTTGTCATTGATTTTTAAAATATCAAGGTAGAAGAAAGTGGGAAAAAGCATTTGAGAAAATATATAAGATTCGTCTCTGTTGCTTGTGTACATCTCATATCATATCTCATATATATTTGCAGTGACTTACTCATTGTTTACCTCGCTTTAATTTTCTCTGGTATCTGTCTTCTACGGCAGCAGGAAATACTAATTCACTGTTAAATGTCACAGAAATCACAAATCAGTATTGCAGTTGTCTTTTAAAGTTAAAAAAGGCCACTGTACACAGGTACATAATGAGAGAAAACAAATTAAATGCAATGAAATCCCACAGAAGAAATCACGATTGTTACAACCCAACTTCAGCTTTCTCCCTAGTCCATCCTCCTCCTCCTCCTGCCTGCCTGTATTCCCCTACCTGATGTGATGGGAGGAGCCTCAGGTTATCGTTAATGATTCAACACCAGACTGCTGAGATTGACAGATAGAGAAAGAGGAGTGAGGAGAGAGTGAGAGATTGCCGGAGAGAAGTAAAAATAGTGAAAAGCTGTAGAGCAGACATGACAATGTAAAGCTGAGAAAGTGTGCAGCGGGTGGAAGAAGAAGTAATGCCAGAGAGGTTGACTGCATGTCTGTGTATCCAGTCTGTAGACAGTCTGGGGGTAAAGCAGAAACACACAGCGAATACTACTCTACATCTGAAAGTGGATCTCGTGAGCAGTTCAGGGTGATTGTTTGGCTCCTATGGTCCTTGCGGCCTTTATAGACTGGACAGACATCCATCTTCCCTCCTGAGCCACACAGCCTGCAGGTGAGTGTGACTGTGGCTTATCTGTCTACATAGTACATGGCATTGTGTCTTTGAGAGTTGGATGTCATGTAAAGAGAGGATTTTAAAGGCATTTTAACAGCTGTGTTGTTAAGCGCTCTAGACCCACATTTCATCAAGTGGCTCGGCGTGTTTAAAGTGCAGAATCTTATCTCTACAGGTTCGTAAACAGAGAAATACTGCAAATACTGTTGATCTGCATGTACCAGAGAACCCTAATATCCCGTTAAAGAGTGCACCTTAAACACACCACCAGACTAGATGCATTTTCTCTCCAGGTTTCTATTACAGAGCATCTTAATTCAGCTGTAGTTACACTTTGCCATGAATTAGTAATGAGGCAGTATGGAGTGTACAGTATGGTGCTTGTTTTGGGATAATGGGGATCAGTCCAGCATCATGTTCCAGCTGTGCAGCTGAAAGCAGACAGAAATACCTCCCTTTTTTTTAGTTGTCTCTTCTCCCACAGTCGTTTACCGGCTGCTTGTGAATATAGTTGGCTTCCAAAGATCATTGATCGTTGTTAAAAATATGCGTCAAACTTAATGGTCTCGACTGTAAAGGCTCACACACCCCTTCAGTTTCTTGTAGACAGAGACAACTCCCGCACAGTCCTTTCACTTGCAATAAACTTTATTGAAAGATGCAACGTTTCACCTTCATCAGGTAAAACGGAGGAACAGAGAACATTCCAGATAGATATTGCCAATGCCTCCTCGGGGACCATGAGCTGTCAAGTAATAATAATAATAATAATAATAATCTTTATTTGTAGAGCACTTTTCAAAAACAAGTTACAAAGTGCTTTAACAAGTGTAAAGACAATAATACCCAAGAGACAATAATACAAAAACAATACAAGATAAAAGTAATCCCACAGTCAAAAAATTTATCCAATCCAGTTTACTCAATTTATCATGGACAGCAACTGGTGCTCTCTTCTCTTAAATGTAATAGTCTGAAATATATATAATATAATATAATATATATATATAATATATACTTGAAATATATCTCAGACTTTTCAACAGATTAAAAATAAATGAATACAGATGTGTGTGTGTGTGTGTGTGTGTGTGTGTGTGTGTGTGTGACACGTTAATAAAACACCCACAGACAAATCTGACTTCTTAGTGTGGTGCAACACGTAGTGACGTTTTGTTGCCATTATATTCCCTGTAAAACTTTAATGACCATCAAGCTTAGCCTTTCTTGCAACACAGGCCTGTTAACTCCTGGCACTGCAGCTGCATTGTGTTACGTACTAGATTATCACATTGTCGCCTCCCCCCCTTGATGGTAAATGATTGGTGTGATGGACAATATCACATCCACTATAGGTGACTGGGAATGCTATGAAGATTAGGCCCAATGCTGTTATCCATGTCAGTACGACCTTCTGTCCAGACTTGCATTAAAGAAACAATACTCTTTGATAGTGGAATAGGAGCCATTTTATAGTCCCCAGAGTTTGTTGGTAAATTGCTCAGTGACTTTATGATTGCTTTAACATTGTGTCTAATCTCAGCGCTGTCCAATGTTCAGGGTCACATGATGAGCACTGTCCTGGTATGGATGTTTGAGTTTTTAGGATATTTGTCAGGTAACCAGTGGCCTTGCGTTTGTATTGATTGTAATGTTTGGTATGTCAATACAGACAAAACATCTTTACATTAACAGCAAAATGAAAATGGTGGAGAAGCCTTGTTATCAGGGCTTTTGCAAACAGATCACCTAGATGAAAAAAATATTGGATCTGGTGTGTGGTTAACCTATCTCATGCAGCAGTGCTAATGAATCTGTGCCAATTTATTTGCATGCACACACATTTGCTGCTTGGCTAGATCCACTCTAATACTCAAACACAAAATTATATAGTAGAGGTTGTTAATGTCACATATTATTGCAAAAAGTACATAAGCAAAGAGAATAAAGCACACGTAAGCACACAGCCACCAAAAAGGGAGCTAATAATGACAGCTTTTGTACTATTTTGACAGGTTTTGTGCCATTATCAGTCATAGGTACAGTAATAGATCTTTAGCAAAAGCTGGCAGGGTGTGACAGGATTCAAAAGGCACCCTGTTGACTGTCCATCATTAGTCTGCATTATTCAGCGGTGCTCTTGCTGTGTGCAGGCGGTGAAGTACAGTTCAGGGCCTTGTGAAAAAGGCACTAGCATAGTTACATCCAGATGAAATATGATGTTTGGTTCTTTGTGTGTGAAAGTCTGCACACATACCGGAATGTTTGGTGGTGTATTTAATATCTGTTTTAAGATACATCATATTTAACTTATTACTTGCATACCATTGATTTTGCTGCAGTTTGTGTTTACCATGCTATTATTTCCTCCAATATATATATATATATATATATATATATATATATATATTAGTTTTTTCCCCCTGTAGTCATGGAGAAGCAACTACAGGAGCTGAAGCTGCAGCTAGAAAAGCAATGTCTGATCAACCAGGATCTGCAGAGGCAAAACAAAGACCTGAGTGAGTGCAACCATAACTACAACACATTAAAGAGTAACTTCACATTAGACCACACCCAACACCAAAGCTAGCTGGGTTGTGACAAGAATGTACTTTAATACAAAGCTACATCACTATTTCACAGTGAGTTGAGCATAAAATAATCACTTATTAGCAGGGCAACAAGGTGTGTTCAGATAGAAAGCAAATCTTGCATCATTTGACCCACTGGACTGTGTTTGTTCGCCCCAAACAGCCAATGTATTGACAGTACAGGGGTTAGCTGCAAGCTAGTTGGCAGCGGATGCACAGACCAGGAGTATACCTATGTATGTTTGAGTTTAGCTTAGCCTTTGATCTCAGAAGATATCCAGTTCAGTTATTTTCCTTCAGTCTCTTCCCTTTTTAGCCTCATCTCTGTACTTTTATGAAGTAGACTGGGATAAGTTGAAATCTTCAACTTGTCTCCCACCTGGTCTCGCCGCCTTGAGGGAATTTGTGTCTAATCACATTTTAATTGCTTTTGTGTGCAATTGCATCGGCTCCAAACTTCGACTTGCCTTCTGTCTGAATACACTTAAACTGGTACAGTTACCCTTTAATGCATGTTTATGTAGAATTATTACATTAGCATCACGTCAATGAAAAAATCTGTTTTATTCAAATTATAAAAACACAAGTTTGCAATTCAGATTTTAATAAAACATCTTCAAGACCACACACATATCGGCTGATATTAGCTTATCCCACATACTGTATATTGTATCAGTGTACATTGGCTGATTAATAACAAGACATTGTTGCATATTCAAACAGGGCAACCGAGAACATAAGGAATTGGACCCAAATGTAGACTAGGAGACAAGTGCAATTCATTGATTCAAAACAAGAACAAGCGGCTTACAGTGATGAGGAGGCAGAGAAAGCGGTCCAATATAGGCAAACAAATCCAAAGGAACAGGGAAAATCCCCAAAATAATCTAGGGTCAAGAAAAAAATTATCCAAAACACAGAGAACTAAACAATAGAAGAGGCTGGAACTCTTCTTGACACATGGACAAAAACTGTCTAACACTGAAACAAGGGAACATACAAACTAAATACACAAGTGAGGGGAGGATAACGAGTCACAGATGAAATAATTCAGGTGGAAAACCATACAAATAGGAGGTAGGAGTAGGAGGTGAAGTTAAAAATAAACATGACATAACAGACATTGCAGCAGAGAAATTTTTTTTTTGTAAAATGTAAAATATTCTGTTCAATATATATTTTGATAATATTGATCTGCCAATATATGTGTTTATTTCTATGCTTGATATTTAAACTCTCAAATATCAATTTCACCATCAGCCTCAGTATTGATTGGGTGAACATGAATCATGCACTATAGCAGCATGTCATTTCCTACACTGAATATGTTTCTCTGTTTTTATCCTCATAGAACAACGACTGCATGAAAAAGAAAAGCTTTTGCAGAATCTGCAGAGTCAATATCATGATCTGGGTAAGAGGCTAACATGGGCACCAGGGGCAGGGACACACACACACGCACGCACACACACACACACACACACACACACACACACACACACACACACACACACACACACACACGCGTGCGCGATTGAGGTGATCTTTCATTCAAAATCCTTCTGAAACATGGCAGCACTTTGCAGTAGTTAACCCTCCATTTGTGTTCCTGTCTGTTTTAGAGTTTCCCTCCCAGAGCGGTAATGAGATTGATCCGGAGGTCAGGACAAGCCGTGCGGCTGTCATTGCCCCAGAGCCAATCCCTGAGACCCTGGAGATTAAACGCAACAGGGTCAAGAAAACTGCCAGGTTGGTAATCAGTAGTGCTGAAGAGAGGAATTCCCATTTAAGTGTGGCCCCAATCAGACCAAGCGCTTTTTGCAGATTGCAAAGCACACCACACTACCGTGAAGTAAACCCACAAATCTGATCTGACTGGACAATGCAGTGCAGTTTGCGGGATTGTAGTCAGTTTGAGCGGTTGTTGGTCTACTCTATCTTGGCTCACTAAAAACATTGCAACCAGTGACAGCATTGCGGGGTCAACCACACAAATGTCTTTGCTATTCACCGTTCAATGTTAATTTCATGCATGTGCAACCGGGCCCTTACACCTCTTCCTAAAATACTGCAAGCGAGTGAACTGTAATGGATAGAGCACAAACAATTGTCCACATAAACTACGAGTGATGTCAGCCTTGTTGATGGCTTACTACCGGGGAAAGGGAAACAACCAAGAATTCAGTGTTGATTTTGTTTTTGCACGTCGCTCAGTCAGGTCCTGGACACATGGAGCAGGTTAGAACATCTCCATTAGGAAAAACTGAAGTAATCAAATATTCGCTCGTTCGCAGTTTGCATCTTTGCTTTGCGGGGAGTTCAACTTTGGTGAACTTTCGTCAGTCAATAGAAGAGGTGTGTGTGGTCATTTGCGTGGTCCAAGCAGGATCTAACTGCTTCTCCTGCACGTCGAAAACAAAAATGTATGACGGGTTTTCATGTCTGTGTGGGAGCTCATAAAAATGACTTCTTTCACCTCCCATCATCAGCGAGACAAGTCTGATCATCAAAGCCATCCAGAAGAATGATTTCCTGAGCCGCCTTGACAATGAGCAAACAGCGATGATGGTGGATCTCTTGGCGGTATCTAAGTTCAAACCAGAGGATGACGTCATTAAAGAGGGCACTGAAGGAGACAGCATGTACATAGTAGCAGGTAGGGAACACACCTGAGTGTGTTTTGATGTGTGTTTTCTGTCTGTCCTGCTGCATGTGATTGAGGATTTTATTTAAAAAACACCCATATATGTAGAAAATAATTGAAAATTCCGTACATTTCTCTTTGAAGCAAATTTCTTGTCCTTCCACCTAATAGCTGGTGAGCTCCGTGTCACCCAGGCAGGCCAGGAACTACGCACCTTAACCACTGGTGATGTTTTTGGGGAGCTGGCCATCCTGTACAACTGCAAACGGACAGCAACAGTCAAAGGTCAGCCCCTGCAATGACGACTCCTGGAAGTGCATGGAGATAAAATGATGACAAATGAACGCAGCCGCCCACATTTGGCTGTTTATCTTCATGCTAAAGGAATAAATAGCAAATGTGATGTGATAATTTGGTCTAGCAAAAGTACAGTAGGCAAGTAAGCAGAACAAATTACTATTTTACCTTTAGGGCTGTACTGAACAGTTTAAAGCTTCCAATCTTCCTTCATAACATTGAGTTTCAAATTCTAAATCAACATTCGAATGCTGTGCAGCTTTCCCACCCACTTCTATTCATTCTGCAGCGTGCAGTTTGAGAGGTTGGGACAACGTCTCTTTCCTCTGCTCTATTGGGTCTGTGAGGGAACGCACACACACACACGCACACACACACACACACACACACACACACACACACACACACACACACACACACACACACACACACACACACACACACACACACCGGGCAACAGACAGGGCTACATGCATTCGCACAATTTCAGTATCAGTTGTCTTTTATTTCATTTGATAATGGCTCACCTACTGATAGTAAAGCTGTTCAGCCAGACAGTCTTAATTACAGCCTTTGTAACTTTCACTTACATTACAGCTAAGACTGCAGTGCGTCTGTGGTGCATGGAGCGACAGACTTACAGGACCATCATAACCATCAAGTCCAAGAAAAAAAGGGAGCAGCTCATGGGCTTCCTGAAGACGTGAGTTTAAAGACACTGCAGCTAGTAGGACTTTAGTATGGTTTTCCCAAATTGAACTAATTCTATTCTTCTATTCTTTGATCTTGGTTTGGTAGTGCCATAACAGTGTCACTAACGATGCACTTTTCATGACTTAACGGACCATGTAACTATTTGTAACCCTGCTGCTATATTGTTAACATGCTGCCACAGGTCTCGTACTCTGAAGGACCTGAATGATGTCCAGTTGTCCAAAATCATTGACTCAATGGAGGAGGTGTGTACTTAGATGTCCCTCTGTGAACTTTAAGTGTTACTCTTGCCATGTGAAATACAAAATACAGGTCCAGTTTTAGTGAGCTAATGAAACCCATTTTAGTAATAAATAATTTTAATACGTTTTGAAGATAAGCTCAAAAACAGATGGTCATTAAGTTAAAAACAATATCATGTTTTAGTTCCTGAAACGCTGATATTTTAAATGTCAGGTTAGATTGGAAAGAAAGTGTTTTCAAGGCACTATGCATAACTTGTGGCGTTGTTATATATTTACATTTACTCATTTGGCAGACCCTTTTTTGTCTTGTCTTCCACAGGTGAAGTACCAGGACAAAGACATTATAGTTCGAGAAGGAACAGAAGCAAACACGTTCTACATCATTCTCAAAGGAGAGGTAACGTAGAGTCATATTGTGTGCACAAACTCATATTTAAATGGTGTGTACATGCACTCATCTTCCTCCCTCTCATGTGTTTCCTCCTCAGGTCCTGGTGACTAAAAATGTGAACGGGCATCAGAAGCACATTCGTAGGATGGGAAAAGGGGAGCATTTCGGGGAACAAGCCCTCATACGGTAACCATGGCAACTCACCACATGCCTGAGGACATTTGTTAAAGTCTTGTGCAACAGCCGCTGCTGTGTGCACCTACCTTAACTGTTGTCATCGTTGATATTTGGGTTGTACAACCTACCAATTACCTTCTAAATGTGAACAGTCATTTTCGTCTACTTAAGAAATTTTAAAACACCAAATTTAGAAGCGTTTCCCTAAATTACTGAGTGCAGAAGACATTTAAAAACATTTAGCAAATCTTTAACTGTTAAAATATTCTGCTGTAATGTACTTGGACATCAGTAGTACTGCTGCATAGAAACCAAGAATACAGTGTGTAATCTACGGTAGAATAACAGACACATTGGTTTGATTATGTAAGGGTGATAGTGGCATCATCATCATCCAGCTAGTGATGTCTGCCTCTAAAGTGTTGAGTATAAGGCACTAGCTCTTTTGTTTTATAGTTGCATAGAGATGAATTCATAAATACACATGTATTTATGCTGTATCCACATGTATTAATGTCCTGTACATCAACAAAGTATCTGTCATGAGCAGCCATAGTAAACTGACTTAGATGATGACAGATGAAAAAATGTCACGTCATTGATTACAGCTGCTAATGCAGAGTTTGCCTAAATTTCTGACAACTAAAATCCACTTTTTCTGCATTGAGGTGTTGACAATTTTAGATGTACAGTAATGAGATACAGTTTTCCTGGGTTGACATGTGCAGTGTTTTTCCTCTTGCAGTGAAGTCTTGAGAACTGCCACCTGTACTGCGGATGGCCCGGTTACCTGCTTCTCCATTGACAAGGAGTGAGTCTGACTCGACATTAAATTCTGAGTGTAAACAAAGGCGATGTCCCTGTTCATTCAGGCTCTGCAGTGATGGCTGTTGCTACTGGAGAGAAAAATCCTTTGAGGAATTCCTTCAGCATATTTCTTCTCTGTCACCTTGTTTGCTTTTTGTACTTTCTGTAGTTGTCATTTGCTGATTGATGCACAGTTTGACTAACAGTGCCTTTTCTTTAGGGTATTTGAAGAGACAATTCCCATAGAGCACCTGGAGCTGTTTGACGAGTACGTACCGTTTAAAACCTTTCGTTTCAACATGAATCTTTTCATCTTGGTGAAAATAGTGATGTGTAGATGAAATACACTGCTCCATGCTCAAATATTGACTCTCTTTTACCTCCCAGCTCCAAAGTGCTGCAGGAGGCACAAGCTCCAGAAAGGTGAGTGGCAGTGGAGGAGGATAAGGGTGCTGGCTGAAAGATGTAACACAGTCATACGAATCACACAAATGAGTTCCTTGAAATGAAAACAGCGTTAGTTTAAAGCTCTCCGTCTCTGTCAGTCCCAGCTCCACTCTGAAGTTTAAGGACCTGGTTCCTGTGATGTATCAGGAGGGTCGCTATCAAGGAGATCCTGTCACGCTCGGAGTCGGCGGGTTTGGCCGTGTTGAGCTGGTGAGTGTATTTGTGTGTTTCACAACTTTATATTTTATTTTGTCAGCAAGGTTAACATTGATATGCAAGATCTCTTCTTCCAGGGAGTCCTGGTCAAGAGGGCATACAGGCCATTCCAGCGACATCCATAACACATTCCACCTCAAGTCAAGGATATATATAACAACAACATGTTTCCTTCAGAGCAGTTTGTAAAAGACTTTTCAGAAAGGTATTCAAAGATTCAATTCAATTCAATTCAATTTTATTTATATAGCGCCAAATCACAACAACAGTTATCTCACAGCGCTTTTCATAAGAGAGCAGGTCTAGACCGTACTCTATGATGCTATTTACAGAAGCCCAACAGTTCCCACCAAGAGTAAGCACTAGGCGACAGAGGCAAGGAAAAACTTCCTTTTAAGAGGCAGAAACCTCGAGCAGAACCATGGCTCAGGGTGGGCGGCCATCTGCCTC
>NC_060159.1:14454549-14472037 GCF_021292245.1 Micropterus dolomieu
TGATTTCCAACTTGGGTGCGAAAGACCAAGAACAAGGCTTTCAAATGAGTTATAGTTTAGTTTAGGTTTAGAGCTGATTAGTAGGCTAGAGTCGAAGAAAGCTGCAACTCCACCTCCTCGGCCTGTGCCTCGAGGAATGTGAGTATTAATATGACTGGGAGGGGTGGATTCATTTAGGCTAACATATTCTCCATCACCCAGCCAGGTTTCAGTAAGACAAAATAAATCAATATCATAATCTGATATTAGTTCATTTACTAGTACAGCTTTAGAAGAGAGAGATCTGATGTTTAAGAGTCCACATTTAACTCTCCTATTCGTTTGCACTATTGCTCTTGTGGTTTTAATTTTTATGAGGTTTTTATGTACAGCTCCTCTTCTGTTTACCTTTGATTTAAATAATTTCGATGGTCGGGGGACAGACACCGTCACTATAGGATTTTCACTAAGTGACTCCTGAAATGAAGGAACAGAGAAGTGTGTAAGACTGCGACTCTGCGTAGGGTTTTGGGTGGGTAACTGCTGAATTAGAAGGGCAGAGAAGTGTGTTAGACTGCGACTCTGCGTAGGGTTTTGGGTGGGTAACTGCTGAAAAAGAAGGGCAGAGAAGTGTGTTAGACTGCGACTCTGCCTCCTGGTCTCAACTCTGGGTTGTCATGGATTTGGTCCACTAATAAACTTGGCCAGATTTCTAGAAATGAGAGCTGCTCCTTCCCAAGTGGGATGGATGCCGTCTCTCCGGATCAGACCAGGTCTTCCCCAGAAAGTCTGTCAATGATCTACAAAGCCCACATCGTTTGCTGGACACCACCTCAACAACCAGCAGCGGAATGACGACATGCGGCTATACATGTCATCACTGGTCAGATTTGGCAGGGGTCCAGAGAAAACTACGGTTTTGATGGGAGATGGGAGTGCTTCTATGGTATTTTGGGGAAAGCAGTTTTACCAAACTCTGAGTGCTGGTAAAGACAATTAGGCCACGGTTAGAATGCAGGTGTGCAAAGTGATGGTCCAAATCAGACAGATACAGGTGGGATATTTTGAAATGCGACCTCAGTCTGTGCAGTCAGATCAGAATTGATGCGATGCTGACATCACTCTAGAGTCACTTTCTCCTCCTCCTCCTCCTCCTCCTCCTCCTTGTTTACTCATTTACTCATGGATTCCCTTTCTTCCACCTGAAATCAGCTTAAATATAAAGATAGATAGATAGTAACCTCTGTGGCCTCCATGTTTACTTCTGTACAACAGCGCACTGCTCGTATTATTCTTTTGTGCATGTTGGTCACTTCCTTTTTATCTGATCTGGGCAATATTGAATGGAATTGAGCATACAGTCCTGCAGTGTGAATGTAGCCTTTGTCTATGGCATATGCGCTGTGGTGTGAAATGCATGTGTTCTCTTTTCCAAAACCTTTTACGGTTGTTATGATTTCTTTGAGACAGGAGAAAAATGTTTAAACCACAGAACACATTACACTTTCTTAGTGAGAGAAATGCAAGAGGTAGGAGGGAAGGTAGTAAATACTGTTGGACTGTACAAAAATGATTGTGGTTGTTTATTTAAAAAGCAATGTCCTGCCCTGTGTAATTTATATTTTCTTTGGACTATCCCCATAATATCACAAGACAATATGTCTATGGCAAAAATAAGGAAAATACACAACCCCTCACCCCCCCATAAATCCAGCTGCATCTCACTTATGGGGAAGTGCTTTTTACTGAGAAACAGGATTGCTGTCTTCTCTATATTTCCACCTTTATAACTCGTTTGTTCCTTTTTTTTTTTGATTGTTTGTTTCACGAGGACAGAATGGAACAAAAAAATCAATCAGGGATGGGACATTCCTGCGCTCCAAAAATGTTTGTTTTGCACCTCCTAATCATTTTCATACAGTCCCTAAAAAAGTGAGAGTATGCAGTAAGTTGCAGCATTGCCCATTTAGAAAACTATCATAGCCTGTCGACTGTTAAAGATATTATTACAATATTCAGGGGGAAAATTCAATGACTGATTGATATTTATTTTACCAGAACTTTTTCTGTTGATCTATCAGCTACTGTGGCTGTTGGAGTTTAACTCATCCAGAAAAGATAATTTCTGCCTCCAAATCAGCTCCCAACTGTCACCCAAACACCAGTCTATCATAAACCCCCACATCTTTGCGTGATATTACCTAGGACATTCGACACTAATAGTTTAGTGTTGATCATTGTTTTGTTGTCATTTTAAGATGGCCACAGTGAATAATGGGAAATATTACGCCATGAAGCGAGTGAGCAAGAAGCAGATCGTTGCCAAGAGACAGGAGGAGCACATGCTGTTTGAGAAGAAGATCCTTCAAGCCACCCAATGTGACTTCATCGTCCGGTATCTATCATCACAAACACACACAATGGCAAATACAGTTTAATGTACAGAGAACTTAGAAGTGTTAGTTGACCTTTCTTCCCACTCTTCTATCCTCTCTCTGTAGGCTTTATGCAGCTTTTAAAGACACACGATACATCTACATGGTCATGGAGTTCTGTTCTGGAGGAGAGATCTGGACCAAACTCAAAGAAGTGTGAGAAAACACAAAGAAATGTTTTCAGTGAAATTACATTTTATATAATTTCCTCATTTGGATATTTTTTTCGAATGTTAAAAATGTTATCAGCAATAGCATATTCAAGTGAGCCGAGGAGGAAGTTGTTGTAGAGGAGTATTTCAACCATTTATGTCTCCGTGATTTTCAGAGGGCGCTTTGACGAGCCCATCGTTGTGTTCTGCACTGCCTGCGTGGTGGAGGCTTATGCCTACCTCCATAAGAAGAACATCATGTACAGAGACCTGAAGCCTGAGAACCTGATGATGGACGTAAAGGGCTACATCAAACTGGTGAGTGTGCACGTGCGTCGATTTCAATTCTCTTAAAGCTCTGAGGATGAGTTGAATATTCAGGAGATGCACTTGTGCAGATGTGTCAGCATGTGTTTCTGTGCTTTTCACTAGTGTTTTCACATGTAGAGGCTGCACCTAGCGGCTGGAATGAAATGATAATGAGTGGGATTTGTATGTTCCTCTGTCTCTGTGTACGTGTGTGTCTGTGCAGGTGGACTTTGGTTTTGCCAAAGAATTGGTGCGCGGTGAGAAAACCTACTCATTTGTCGGCACTCCTGAGTACATGGCTCCAGAGATCATCAAGAATCAGGGTCATGACTTTGCAGTTGACTTTTGGTCCCTTGGCGTCCTGATCTTTGAGCTATTGGTGGGAAGGTAACACTAACGCACCTGCCCACATTTGGAAATAAGCATTAGTGCTGTCTTGTATGGTTCATAGGAGACAAGCTGGTATTGATAAATGTGTTTAATTATTTAGTATAAAAACAAAGAGAGAAGTGAAGAAGAAGAGAGAGTCACAGAAATATGGTGAAGTGTGAATGAACCATGAATGAGTCTTAATGTTAACCAGTAGATGGCAGTAGGGAATTGCGACTGGAGAGTTCAGTGTCCGCAGTCACAGGTGCAGTTTACCTGCAACTTGTTGATTTCTGAGATATTTTTATGTCATACAGTTATAAGATTAAAGAAACAACAACGGCACTCTTCTCTTTTTTTCAACATGTCAGCCCTCCCTTTTCAAGCTCAGAGCCTCAGAAGATTTATGCCAAGATTTTGGATGGGGTGCTCAAGTATCCACCATACTTGAGTGAGGCAGCCAAGTCCATTATCAGCAAAATGTGCAGGTGAGACAGAAATATAGATTCAAAATGAAATCAAAGTTCACATGAAATAGAATTGGATCATTTAATATGCATATGAAAACTACATAGATGTTTGAGCATTTCAGACAGTTACTCCTAGCGTAGAGCATGAATTATGGAACATATCTGCAAATCACTACACTGTAGCACAATGTGCACTTTCTGCGGTTTTTGAATGCAAAAAAATCTAAATGTCCTCTGCCTGAATGATGTCTTGTGTTTTTGCTTGCAGACCTCGCCCAGGTCAGAGGTTAGGAAACACCAAAAATGGAATCAAAGATGTCCGGAATCACAGGTAACCATTGCAGCATGAGTGATTGCACATTATCCTTAAGTAATAAGGCACAGGAAGTATTCACCAGCTGGCCTATTTTTTGAAGCTTTGTTTTTGGTCTGTACTGCCGACTGAGCTTTTCTACTTGGGATGAATCATTGGAGTTGTTTCTTATTTCCAATATGTTTGACCCGTAATCTCTCTCATCTTTTCCCTTCAGGTGGTTCAGCAGTATGAACTGGCACAAGCTGCGTATGGGTCAGCTCAACGCCCCCACAGTCCGGCTCATACGCAAGGCAAGTCAAAGTACTAGTTTGTTTACTATTAAGTGACTAAGGAAAACAGAACTAAAAAACACAGCTGGTCCACTTCCAGAAAGTAGTTTTTAAGACTGGCATTTTAAAATCCTTTAAAAAATCCATATATCCACTACCTGATAAGAATTTAACAATTGAAAACTTTAAAAACACCAAAATCACCCACAAACATACTGACTGACCGAGGCATATCTAGACCAGCAACTCCCGTGTTCCGTGAGGTAAATTTACTGTTTTTATCAAGGGAGTCTGGTGGCTCGATATAGCGATATAGCTATTGTTTCTGGTTAATCTTACTCTTTAAAAACAGTGTTGTTATCCCAATTAGTCAGTAAGACATAAAAACATGGGAAAATAAGGTCCAGGTGGAAAAATATGTAAGTTGTCCTTAAATTCATGGTTAGACAGGACTGTATATGACTGTGTAAAATTTATCCACAATTTATTATTCAAACAATTTTTTCCTCCTTCAGGGCCCCTGCTACATCAACTTTGATCGTTTCCCTCTTGATCAGACCAAGGCAGAGGAGGAGTTCTCTGGCTGGGACCGTGACTTCTGATATTTTACTTCTGATATTTAAAGATCAAAGACCACAAGAGCTGAAAACATCAGCCAAATATGGAGACAAATCCAAATAACCTCAGTTAAAACCCAACTAGGACCACACAATGGTAGTAGGAACTTCATATTGAAATAAAACATGACCCATTTCATACTAGTTTGATTATTAAATTAGAGTGGAACTAGAGGATGTCACCATCTCCAAAATATTTATTAACTTCTCTGTCGCTATAGTGGAACAACCATCTAGGTGGTGAAGGGTAAAAAATATGAGGAAGTGTTAAAACAAGATGTTCTGTTTCCAATCAGTGTGGGGAGATCTGGTGCCTGATGAGTGTTAGTAAAATCATCCGTATAACACTCTTCACTGATTAGAATAAAACACCCGTCTGAGTGCTTGCTAGCTGAGAAAAAAAGGCTCGAGTCATACTGTATAATCTGTACAGAGGGCCAGATCTTTCTAAACCTGCAATTAAATAATGTCACATCTGTATTGTGCTCCACTGTTTATTGCTCTCTGGATCTATTTTAGTTTTCGAGGTAAAACATGCTTTCCTGCTTGTAGCAAAACTGTTAAATGGTTCAACATTGTTAAAGTTGTTTTTTTTATTATAAATTGTCACTTTCTTGTGGAGTTTTTCCTTTGGTTTTCCAGATATTCTGCCCCCTTTTTTCAGTGCAGATTATTTCCTTGCACCTTGATCATAGAGCATCCTGATGTAATTTTTCTACCCGACTCAAGTTTAGTAAATAAAAGTGCTTATATATGCTTGAGTTAGCTGTGTTTGTTTCTTATACATACCCAGCGCTGTTTTATCATCAAATCCCAAGTGTGAAACAGTGCACTTTTTTTTGCTGTTGTGGCCAAATCACACACACATGGCATACAGAAAGCAATGATAGTATGTAGAGTTCAGAGGTGAGATAGTGAACAAAGAGGAAATATTGTGTGTATAAAGATGTTATCAGAGAGGGGAATAGTCTGGGACAGTGTGCAGCGTTTACAGGTTTAATTTGATGTTGCAGCTGATTGTTTAGCTCTGGAGAGGTCCAGCTGTCTGTCATGGCAGCAGTTTTTAAGGCAGGAAGAAGGAATCCTTTTGTTCCTTCCTGTTGAGGTCTGTGACTTCCCTACTGAGACTATTTTTCCACATCAGAAAAAAACACCTCACATGAAAGCAATCATATCTTCCAAAGGGGAAAGACACGCTACCAGATGTTTCCCTCCTGCAGAAAACACCTTGAAGTCTAGAATTTAACGCACTGACAGAAAAGACAGCCGTGGCACAGAGGATGTACAAAATGATCTCTCCAGTAGTGTCCCATGTTTTCCTGCTCTCCTGCACAAAGGATCAACATTTGTTTGTGGCCAACCTTATTTTACCTGCAGTGCATGTGACATGAGAGAAACAGAGTGAACATGATTTATGGATTAAGCTTGCTTTATCTTGTTGTTTTCTTAGTGTCAACAAATCCCATGAAAAACCACCACCACCAATGTGTTAATCCTTTTCTCAATCCTACTACCTGACTTCCTGTTTTTGATCAGCCCAAAAGGACTCATGTCACTCCATTACTGTGTGACCTCCACTGGCTACCTGTGGCTTCCTGAAGCAAATTCATGTCAATAGTCACTTGCATACAGAGTGACAACTGGGTCTGCACCCATCTACCTAAACTCCATAATACAAGTTTATGTTCCTTCTCGGCCACTGCGCTCTTCCAACAAACGTTGTCTGGCCCTGCCATCCCCACACACAAAGCAATCTTGATCAATCTTGAGCAATCATCAGAGCATGGGCGTCCCTCTCTAACTTCAAGAAGCTCTTGAAAACTCATCTCTTCCGAGAACACTTCCTCTTATAACACCTCTGACTCCTAACCCCTATGCACTTTCTCTCACTTCCTGCCTTCTTCTTCTATCCCCTTACAATTCTCTTGTATTGATTGCACTTTTTTGTTAGCTCTTACTTCCTTCCCTAGGTATTTACCCCACTGATGCCATACATGCTATTAGCCCTTACTAGTATTTATTGCTACCCTTACTAGTATGTATTGTCGGTTGAAGATCTGTTGCTGTATTGATGCTCTGTTGATGCTTGTATGCTGTTCCTCAAATGTAACTTGCTTTGGATAAAAGTGTCTGCCAAATGAGTAAATGTAAATGTAAAGCAATATTTAACTGACCAGTTAGGTGCCATTAAACCATCGCTGAATAGGAGAGTGCAACAATATTACATAATTAAAATTGGTCAAACCTCACACAATTCTGATGTTTTCATCTGCTGCCATTTTTCATCACTTAAGTGGACGTTTAAGTCACATGCTTCATGTACGCATGATTAATTCGCCAAGTCTGTTTTCATTGGACATTTTTTTTAATTGATACACCAAGTTCTCCAACTCAGCCTAGTGTAAAAACTTTTATTGCAATAGTTAAAACTTTTTTATAATTCTTGGGGTTTCCACTCAGGGTTCTTATCCGGATAAAAACAGATGGATGGAAATGTGATCGATGAAACTATTGCGTTGCACCACTTCTGAAACCAAACAACAGCCCTTGGTGATATTATATGATATACAGTATGTATTATATTAATAAATGTGATGTGTTGCATTTTATGTTTCACATATTGCATTGTGAAATTAGTTTGATATATATCATATTAACTATTAGTGAGTAGCCTATATTGACTGGACAAAACAAACATTTCCAAAGAACAGCAGTTCAACCAAAGGTTTGATTGTGTCTGCTCCTGACATCCTTCTGTGTATATCTTCAGGTCTTAACTCTGAGTCCAGTGTGAGACAATAGACTCCTGGATCGTGAAGTTTAGTTTAGACCACCAGGGAAAGCAGATCATTTGCATCATAGCATGGATTTGTTTTGTTTAGATTAGATGTTTTTTCTGGTTGTGTTTCTTCTACTGAGCAGTCTTCAGATAATTAGACTCAGTGTTTACACTTGTGTTGATTAATTATTGGTTGCACCTATGGTCATTCTGCTTAATTAAACTCATTGGTTTGCTCTTTGCTGTGCTTGATGTCTAAAGTTTGAGAGATCTGAGTGGGCAGCTGTTTCTGTGTAGGGTAATCCTGATAAATGATTAGCCAGCCTGCTCACCTCCAGTGATTTTATTGCCCACAGCTTCTGTCCTTTGTTTAATCTTGTGAGGAAGACTTCAATTAATCATTCAGAGTCCCGTTGTGTTTCTCTGAGTCTTCACAACACATCTTACACCAACTCCTATTCATGTTTCCAACAATACCGGGCTCTGCATCACATTGCTTGTTTGTTTCCCCCATGTGGATTGGCATTTTATAATCTGAGACTGCAAAGCTGATATACAACATAGGCACGTTTGTTATGTAAGCTTGTGTATTGCAAACATACATGTTAATCAGCATATTGCTTGTGCCTTTATGTGTGGGTGTGTGTGTGTGTGTGTGTGGGCGGGAGCGGGGCAGGGGCGTGTTTGTGTTTTGCTGTAGTATGCACAAACATGTTTGTGCTGATTCTCACATAAAAGTGCTTATGCAATCACTTCAATCAACAGTCTGAATCTGCTTTCACGTTCACTGTAGCACAAGCATTAGAAAATATATTGTCTTTACAGGGACGGTTGAGTGTAAGTCTGTGGGAGTAGTGAGGAACCACCATGTAAGATGTAAGAGACTACATTATATACAACCTGTGTAAAGGGAGGCTACAAATAATCAGGAGGCTTTAAAGCTAGATTAGGAAATGTTGGAGAAACTAGCAGAAGAGGGCTACATTTTCACTCACTATCACTCACAGGTAGAGTGCGTGCAGGTAAGTAGACAGGCAAATAGGCTTAATGCAGTCCTGCTACAACAGAGACTGTTATTTTATCATTTTTGTGTCAGAGCATTTGATTTATTCATTGCTGTCAGGATATGAAGAGAATTTCAACAAACAAAGTGCCTAGCCCAGCTTTGTATGATGTTCCTATTCTGCCGATGAACCCAGTATTCACTTTTTGCTCTGTTTTTGGTCCTGACAGAAATATCTGACTCTAAATGTTCCACTTTGTTCACAGATACACTGTTTGGTGCTAGCCGAGCTTTGTCGCCTGCTGAGGGGAACTGTAGAGTTGGGTGATAAATTTCTGTGGGTCTGTCAGTACACAAGCAACCCCTTACACATTACATGTAATGATTTCATCACTGTTATTATTAAAATCAGTGATCAGTGCTTAATGTGAGAGAAGTCACGTGCTAAGTGTTTGCACACAGTGAGTGGACAGGTACAGGAAGGAGAGTAAATAGAACTTGAAAGCTGAAATTTTAAATGATGCTGTCTGTGGATACTGTTGCACGCTGCTCACTTCCCTCCTGTGTTTTACTGTGACAAGACACTTGTTCCTGTTTACAGAGTTAGGAGTCTCATGTTGTGTCAATTCATGTGTGAGATTTCCTTTGATACTTCCTTCTCTCTGTTTTCCCCTTACTTATCACAGGCCTCTCTCCTGAGTGTTCAAGCTGATGCGGCTGGAAAAATTGGCAACTATTTTCCCCCACCACCTGTTGTGGTGGGCCTGAAATAGTGTGAGATCTTATTTTGCGTCCTGCTGAACTATATGCTTCACATTAGTTCAGCCATTTCCCAACTGAGTATCAGTTGTTAAATGCAACTTAATCACTGGTCTTAATGGTCAAACTGAAAGGTTTCCTTCCAAACAGATATACAGTATTATATGTGCTTTGCTGCCTATAATTTACAGCACTACCTACTTGTGTATGCACAGTACAACTGTCCCTGTGGCATAAATATTATGTATGCAAGGCCTAAACCCTTAACGTGCTTTGGTTTCCTGCCAGTAATCATTGTGTGACAGTAGTTATGAAACATCTTAATTGAGGAAATCTCAATCTTGAATTAATTGCAGTCTTGAATTTAACGCTTCAGTTTTGCTCATGTGTTATTGGAATTAATGGTTAATTAAAGCACTTCAGACACTGGTCACAATTATTGAGTTGCTCCTCAGTGTATATTTTCTTTCGTGTTGATTGACCTTCTTCTCCATTATGCTGTAGGTCTTTATCTCTGATGAAATCCTCTCTCATTCGATGAGGCAAGTGATGAAAATCTTCCAGATGTTGACAAACTGGATTGTTGTATGATTTGACTTCACCCTTCACCTCCCGTCTCTGACTGCATGGAAACTGACTTAAAAATACAGCAGGCCGGCATTAGCTGAATGAATAATGTGCACTGATTTTGCTGAATCTACACGTTTAAAACTTTTTAGTTTTGTTGTTACATTGTATGTATAACGCTAGTGTTTTGCTTGGTGCATTTTCCCAAGAGGCCAACCGTTATTTCAAATTTCCCAACAGGCTAAAGCTTTTTGCACACCAATCAAAGTTACAGGAGTTTGGTTGTGCATGAATTCCCTGTGTATGTAGATGGATCTAAAGCTGCTTCCTCATTTGGCCTCAGTGAGTGATTTCTCTTGTGCATGAATGCACTTAAATCCCTCTGGAACAGCTGCACTTACGGGCACTTAAAATCCTTATTTCTATTCTTCAGCACAAACCCACTGGTTACACATATAGGTGCTGAGGAGGAGTAAATAGTTCGCGTGTCTCTTGATTTATATGTGTACGGTACCTATAATTAACTTTATCATGAAGGAAAGGTTAAAAGAACAGGATACAACATCTCTTTCAGTCATCCCAGGATTTAAAGGGCAGGTAAAACAGGTATGTAGAAGTGATCAGTAACACATGTTTTATCATTAATGATCGATGGCTGTAAGGGCACAGGTACTGTCCTTAATTACTTATGTACTTATTTTGCATGTTATATTAAATGGAGTTGGTCTATTCCTGATGCATGATCTATCATGTGGCCTTCCCCTCCAAATGTAATAAATTTCATTTTATTTTTTCTTCTTATCGTCTACGTTGAGGAATGATATGGTAGCAGGCATTAGCAGGAACTATCCAGACTCGTGGCAGAAATAGAGGCACGGAAAGATTAAAGGGCTATTCTCAGACAGAATCTGCAGGTGCACCTAGGCATTAATACTACATCTTTCAGACAAAGGGCATCCGTTTAACCTGCAGAGGGTGGCTCTGGTGCCTTAACTGCTCTCTGGTGAGACAGACTGAACAGTGCAGATGCAGCTGAAAGGTACAAGTCTAAATTTGTCTGACTTCAAGAAAAACTAAAACACCTTATAATAATACCTTGTTATAGTAATTTGAGTCTAAATGAAAATTCAGTACAGTAATGTGTTTAACAGCATTAAATGATGTTTTTTCTGCAGAACAACCAGTAAACCCAACATTGCCGTATTATCACCTTTATTAAGTGGTTAAGTTGAATAGCAATGTTGTCATTCATTTGTAGTTGTTTTTCTGGCCACCTGTCAAATTTAAGTCGAACATTTACTCTCCTTTCAGCTCTGCTTTGGTCTCTACCATCTCCTGAGGGAAATATCTGACTCTTTAGCTGCTATATGCTCCACTATGTTTACCAGCTGTCTGCTGTTTGGTCCTGGGGAAGTAGCCTACATGGGGTTTGTCTGAACTTTTTTGCTAAAAAACCCCTGCCTGCTGTGTCAGGATATACCACTGATAATAGAAGTGAGACAAAACAGTAAAGTTGTGGGTCTGAGAGCTGAGTGTAACTGTAGAGTTGGGAGATCTCTGTGGGTTTCTCAGTATAGAGACATCGTTCAAATAACGCATAGTCTTTTAATCTTTTGTTAATGTGAAAACACTGATTAGAGAAATTTTTTATGGCTTCAAAATGTTTCATTCTTCATGATTTGTAATAGTCTTTTTTACATTTCCAGCTTAACTGTTTCGATGTGGCAATTATTCGTAAGCTTTGTGTCTCATGAATTGATCAGGCAATCAACTTAAAATCCCTGATAAGAAATCACCTAAATAACTGAAAGATCTGTCTTGAGCTATTTTGTGAATTGTTTATAGGAAGGAAGAACATTTATTCCTTCAACCTATTTCAAAGAGATAGCTTACAAAAATGAAGAAAGTCTCCAAGAAATGTCAAGGGCACAGAGAGTTAAATCACAGATGTGTCCAACGTTAATGCCTTGGTGAAAGCCTTGCCTTGCTCCTGCCGCACAGCCTCTCAGAGATGCTTCAACCTCTCACTAAACATCTGCAAGATTTTGAGGTCAAATCAGTTAGGTACTCAGTAATACTCATGCATTTATATGTTATAGAACTGAGAATGTACAGTAAGCCCCGACAAGAGTGTAAATGATAACTTATTATCTTAAACCATGTATCAAAATGATGAGAGAAAGAGAAAGAGTCAGCTACATGCTAAAAATAATATGCAGGATATGTTAAAAGCCATATTGTTGGGTTACTGTCAGTTTTATTTACCGAGGACACCTTCTCTTATTGTATATTCATACGCCACAGGGAGTATTAAAGCAGTAAAGGTCAGGATGTCATTTATCCTCTCAGCGTGAAGAGGATATCCTATTTGACACAGCCTGGACACGACAGGAAAATGCTGTTAGATTCAGGGAAAGGTCAAAGTTTAAATCATTCCCTTACGGATTAATGAGTTGGTCTTTTAAATCAAGTTGACTTTTAGACTTGGTTTTGTGGTTATCTTATTTAAAAGTACAATCATAAAAGGGGCTTTCATCTTCTTTAACACAGATTTTACTTTTCTGAATAAAGCAGTGCAGAATACCCAACTTACAACGGTGGTTTATTTTTTGGATTGTAGTTTGTTTGATTGTAGTTGATTGTGTGTTTATTTACAGTGAATATCATAATGAATCATAAGCTTGATCACTTCACCCAATAGTCCAGAATGAAAAATCTCAATAATTTTTGGAAGGATTGACACAACATTTTGTATACACATTAATGATCCTAAGAGGATGAAGCCTACTGATGTTGCTGATCGCCTGACTTTTTGTCTGGCACCACAGTGAGGTTGACCTTTTTGGATTTTGCATGGATTTCTCTTAAGTTTTGTTTGCATGCATAGGGCGCATATGATGCATAGGTAACAAAAAGGCACTGCAAATACAGTTCTTAGAGCCGCTAGCATAGCATGGTCAACTCATGTGCCTCATTTCCACCGCATGGTATGGCACGGCTAAATTTGACTCATTTGGAACCATTCTTTGTTGGTTTTCTATTGCCAGAATGGGCAGGGCTGCAGCGTATCATTCGCTCTGCAGAGAAGGTGATTGGCTGCAATCTTCCTTCTCTTCTGGACCTGTACGCCTCGAGGACTCTGAGGCAAGCAGGAAAGATTGCAGCTGACCCCTCCCACCCCGGACACAAACTGTTTCAGACTCTCCCCTCTGGCAGGAGGCTGCGGTCCATCAGGACCACCTCTCGCCACAAAAACAGCTTCTTCCCGTCTGCAACTAGCCTCATTAACAAGGACCGGGTTCCCTACTGATACTCCCCCCTTGCAAATGATACAAATGTCTCTGCACATGTAAATACTGTTTGGCACAGACCTGGCACGTTGTCCATATTTGTTGTTGATTGTTGATCTTTGTTGTTGTATATTTTTATGTTGTCAGTTTATATATGTACACAATATTCTCTTCCGTTGCGTGGATGGTGGAAGACACCATGTGGCAAGCTTACAGTAACATTACCGATGTTCCGAGTGTGTTGATCTAGTTAACCTATTTTGATAACATCACCTTGAGATTCGTAGCTAGCGGCTAAACCTCTATCTGTGACACCTTTGGCTGATTTTTCTTCGAGTCGACAACTCTAACAAACACAGGCAAACATAAGCAAGCACAACAATACAAGACATTGCACGCCAGCTAAAAAGTTATTGCTTATTAGTCCAACAGCAAGAAGGCCAGCTTGGCATCTGTCCTTCGTCCTTTAGCTCTTTTAGCTCACGCCAATGAGGAAAAGCCAATCCAGTAGTTACTCTTGTCTGACCTCCAGTTCAGTCACTCTCTCTTTTCTCCTTGCTTCCTCCAACATGTTGTTTGGTCTCTTAGCTGTGCCATGACACCCACACTGAGAATACGGAGCTACCTTCTTCCAAACACCTTATATTGTACATTATACACTTTTTGCTTCTTCTTGTTACCCGTTTAATGATAAACCATGGTAAAATTCCCGACGGTTATTATTACTGTCCACATTTTAATTACCATGATAACCGGGTTCGGTTACCGCGCTATTATAAACTAACAGCAAATACTGTCCAGCATCTTCCCAGAAGCAGGGGCTCATGCGCAGAATGCAGTGTGGGTTTGTTTGGGTCATTGACAACACGGCAGAAGACAACGCTGATTTTTCAATCACTCTTAAGTCTGGTCATATTTTAGCTTTTATGAGAGATTTGATAGAGAACTTGATTGACGAAAATGACCTTATAGTGAATGCAGGATGAGTTAACTTTTAGTTTTGGTTTGTCTGTCTGGCTTGCTAACAGATTGTAAACTGAAGCTGCTCTTGTAAAAACGCAACACGTTGTTCTGCTGTTGTGTGCGTTGTGTGTCTGCAGACTCTATTCGTCTACTGCACATGATAACACAGTTTAGTCAATCATTCAGCATATCTTGTTCATTTTAAATCCAGCAGCTATCAAACTAGTTGTAAGAGTGTCAGAAAAGGAGAAACGAACAAATGAAAATACATGAGGCCAATTATAACCTGAATAATAAAGAATTAGACGATCTGCAAATGACCTGTCACATGAAATCATTACACACACAAAACCCACCCACGCAGAGTTCTAGCTTGATGTGTGAGCTAACCACAGCTCTCACTATGTACTCTCCAGCCTGAGACGCATGCGGTTGGTGGCTGAGTCACCACTCTTCTCTGATGTCACTGCAGACAGAATCACTAATGAACCTACCAATCTCCAACCCGGCTGGATCTGTGGTCGCCTGTCCGCAGGATACAAAATACTCCCTTGTTGCGTCTCAGGATATCTCAAGCAGCTATTTGAGAGATTTGAGTGACTGGGTCGGTTGACTAACACAGGTATAGGTAGTACAGTCTACCTGCTAAATTTTGAGATTGCTCACAAGAACACTTTTAAGGGGTTGTTACCCAAAACATTATTAGTCTGTAGATCCTGCATGTTTAAACACTCTAAAATTACCACTCCTGTGCCAAAAACAAATCTGTTCTTTTTTTTTTAGTTTATCTTTAAAGACAGTCTGACATCAAGTCAGCAGTGAATCATACTGGCTCTCATTTGAAGGGCACAGAGTCGTGGGTTGTGTCCTTTTGGTGTAATGCAGCATCTGAGGATGTGCTTATGGTCCTGTCTGTCTAGTGACAGGGCAGAGGCTGGGAGGTGACATGCAATGTCATTCTATGTCATTTAGTAACCTGTCAGTTTGCATTAAGGAAAACCGTCACAGACCTGATGAAAGTTGGTTTTGTCTTTAAGTTGCAGATTGGATGTTGCATTTCTGTATTTTGTACACAAGAAATTAGACAGCAGACTGTAGGAATGTTGTCCTGTTGTACAAACAGTAAACAGAGAAATCGTCTGAACAAAACATACGAGGTAAGATATACTAATTAAATGAAGGTGTCAATGGAGCGACTCATGAATGGCAGCCTTCTCCATCCATGCTGTGCTTGTGTGCCAAGCAGAACATTTTGTAACTTGTGACTCAGATCAGTTTGTCAGCCCTGATCCATTACCAGCCAGTGTTGGTTGTTGCGCTCATAACAACACGTTGTATGCTTTTATTATTGAGCTGTAGTTTGATTATCTGGGACAAGTGCTTTATAATTCTTCATGAAAAATAAGGACCTTATGTGGAAACTCACTGTGACAAATAATTAAAAACACTGCCACGTAGGAATATAAAATACCAGTACAAAACAAAACAGGAATCATGTTATGAAAGTTTTTACATTTCTGTCCAGACACACTGTTCGGATGGTAAAAGAGGGATGAGGCTAGTGATATTCTATTACTTTTGTATTGTCAACAAACTCCATGGGAAGATCAAAAACACATAAACACCACATAAAAACCACATCCTTGCACTGGGTGATATGTTCCTTCATTACTATGTGTCCTCTTGTTATTATTACTATTATTGTTTAAGTCTTATATATATATATATATACTAGATATATATAAAACCTTAACCGTTTCTCTCTTTAAAAGCCTTTCCTTATTATTTACTCTTTGTTAGTCTTACATATATGTAGAGTGAAGATCTCTGTTCCCCAAAACATTGAAACCTAGACCGTGTAAATGATTATGTATCCAGACGCCCGAAGCTGCCCTAGGCGGCAGGTCTGTGGACCAAGTTTATAGTACTTCTCTGTTTATTCTCTTTTCTTAATAAATTATTCAAAGACAACAGTTTGTTGTAATTTGCTTAATCCCTCAACAGCAATGTACAATTTCCATGACACTGTGAACATGGGCACTGCAGTTTTGAGTTTTTGATACACTGTCCTGTTGTCAGATATACTCACAGTACGCACCAAATGTGTATTAATCCATTGCTGAAAATAGTCCCCCAATTCACTACTTACTCCGGACTGAGTAACATTTAATAAAAACTAGAGCGCCCAGCTGTTTAGGGGAAATTATTTAGCCTTTTTCAAAATTGAAATTATGAATTTGTGGGCCATTTTTAAAGATGTATGTCTTCAGTGGGAACCAGGGGGCTTGGAGGGGTGCCACAGACAGGCAGGAGAAGTCAAAATATTATAATAATAATAATAATCCTTATTTGTAGAGCACTTTTCAAAAAAAAGTTACAAAGTGCTTTAACAAGTGTAAAGACAATAATACCCAAGAGACAATAATACAAAAAACAATACAAGATAAAGGCATGAAAACATTGAAAAGACTAAAATACAGATAAATATAAAATTAGTAAAATACAATAAAATAAAAGGGATAAAATAAAGTCAAATAAGATCGGGAAAGGCTCTTCTATAAAAGTATGTTTTAAGAAGGGACTTAAAAGAGTTCACTGACTCAGCCGACCTGATTTCCTCGGGCAGGCTGTTCCAGAGCCTCGGGGCCCTGACAGCAAACGCTCTGTCCCGTTTAGTTTTCAGTCGAGACTCTGGAACAGACAATAGACCTCTGCCCAAGGATCTCAAGGTGCATGCTGGTGTGTATGGGATTAAAGGGTCAGAAATATAACAAGGCGAGTGAAGGCGTGTAAAATGGTCTCGGTGTCCTTAAAAGTTAACATAGATCGAATTTTAGCTATATTTCTAAGTTGATAAAAACATGATTGAACAAGCTTTGTAGTGTGCTGCTCGAAATTTAAATTACTATCAAACCAAACACCAAGGTTCTTTGCCACAGGCTTAATGTGATTTACTAGGGAACCAGCAGATGGCAGTATTTGATTTGCCATCTGCTGGGACCCGATGACCAGGATTTCTGTTTTGTCTGAGTTCAGCTGGAGGAAATTATTTGACTGTCATTTTTTAACTTCACAAAGGCAGTTGTTAAGTGAACTCAGCATTCCAGGGTCTGTGGATCTGACGGGCAAGTATATTTGTGTGTCATCAGCATAAATATGAAAAGAAATGCCATGTTTATGGATAATATGTCCAAGGGGAAGCAGATACAAG
>NC_060159.1:14472137-14483939 GCF_021292245.1 Micropterus dolomieu
CTGAGTAAGAGGCCGCGGGGGTAATAGAGGCTCTGATTGACACCACCTTATTGGTAAAATAAGATAAAAACAATTCACAGTCATCATTACTTCCAGCTGAGGCACAAGGAGGGGTTGGGTTTACCAGCTGATCCACAGTCTTAAACAGAAACCTGGGATTGTGTTTATGTGTAGTAATGAGTTCAGAAAAATAGTGTGTTCTCGCATCCTTAACCATGTTATTGTAGTTAATTAATAAATCCTTCAGACTGAGGTAATGGACTTGGAGACTGGATTTTTTCCATCTGCGCTCTGCTTTCCTGCATTCCCTTTTTAGGCTGCGAATGCTGTCATTTATCCAGGGTTGCTTACTAGCTTTAGACAAAGCCTGGGAAGGATAGAGGGGTCCCATAACACGGTGTCCTGGATGTTAGCGGTTGCGCTAAGAGAAACAATCTGTTTGGCTTGTACTGAAGCCACATCCATAAAGCCAGTCAGCAGGGAATCTTTCTCTTTGAGTTCCTCTGAAAGTCGTCGGATGTCTTCCATAAGGTCAGCAATCTTCTGTTCGCTTTCTTAAGGAGTGAGCAGTCCTCATGGGGCAGAGTTATCTCGGCTAGCATAACGTTAGTCGCCGGAGCTTTGTTGTGGTCAGTAGCGTTGATAGCGTTTTTACGGTCATCTAGCTTAAAATCCATGTCGGATGACTAAAATCCTTAACCCACGTAAAACTTAAGTTAAAAACTTAAGTTAAAATAAAAAGGATATTAAAAAATGTAACGAAAAAGAGTGGATTAAAACTGGATAAGAGTTCGGTTTAAGACGGAGCTTCCGACAGGTGGCTACAGACGCCAACGCATGCGCAGAGTGCAGATTACGTCAGCAATTACGTCAGCGATATTGAAATATAATATCGCTGAATATAAAATATTAAGAGTACAAGAAACATTAAAATCAAGGGCAACTGGACTTGGTTTCAAATATCTTCTTGAAGTTCAGAACTGAAGAAGCTTCATGGAGGCGAAGCGTCTTCAAGTATGTTCAACCAAGGCCAGTTGCCCTTTTAACCTTCAGTGGACAACTAAGACTTGGATGACTGAGAATCTTCACAAAGTATTAAGAATTTATATATAAAAAATAATGACACACCATAATTATCTTTTAATTTAACGTGTAACATTTTTAAAAAGAAAATAAAATAGCTTTCAGAGTTTCTTGCATATAAAATATTTTATTCTAAACCTTCTGAAAAGTTTGAAGTGACATACCAACGTTAACATCTTAACATACTGGAAACACATGGTTGCCATACTGTTATTAAAACCAAAGCAAAGCCTGCAATTATAGACACATCTGATCTATAAACACTGGAAGTAAAATTTAAAATAGCATGCAACACTAAATATGTGCATGTGTGTACGTACATGACCTCCCATGTTTATTGGCAAATTTGTACAGATTTTGGGATATTGGGAATTTAAAAATTACAATAAACAGTTCATTTTGGTTGCCTTGATATAATGGGTCTCACATAAAAAGATTTTCATGCATACATTTGAGGAAGTTGACTAAATCCAAACCAAAGTTATTCAAAATGGATCTTGATGACACTAATGCACATTTTTTGACTTTCTGACACATGATAACAATAACAATCTACTATTATGATTATTCTGACTATGCTCGGTATATAACCATGTCATCATGTTCTTTTAAATAAATGAGGGCCAGTAGATTTAAAAAAGCCTACAGTTTTTTTTCACACTGAGCTAATTGAACTTCTTTGCATACATAATTAAAAATGTTAAATAATACATACATTGAATACAATCATAATGAGGCTCATCTCTGCCGTCATGAATGGGTAGATACATTCAGCATGCTTGAAGTGGGATTTCGATGTAGCCGCAGACTTAATTAAAAACGGTCACTTTGGGAGAAGAAGAGGATGCCATGTGAAAATGCTGTGGGTGGAAATGAAATGAGTTTTTTAAAATCCCAATGCACACATTGGGACACACACACACACACACACACACACACACACACACACACACAATTATGCACACAAATCCTCACATGTGGCCTTACAGGGCCTGACATATTACATAACGCTCCTTCTTCAGCACTCCTTGACTTTATTCAGCGCTGACAGCTTGCCTCTCAGTGACTGTCAATCACGTGGCCGACTGGGAAAAAGCATTAACACGACTTTTGGGGGCTTCGCTTTGAGCAGCTGCAATAAGGCCTGTCTTGCTTTCCCCCAGGTAACTCAGCATTAATGTACTAATAGGCTTTTTTTCAGTGTATTGCAGGAAAGTACAACATACAGTAAGTGTTTGATGCTATTGATTGTTTTTCTGGAAACATAAGAAGGACATTTTGTTCTTTTTAGATGCTTGAAAGAGTCTCCTTATTTTTAATCTTATTTTCTTCATAATCTCTTTGTCACTGCTCGTTGTCTTGATTACACATGATAGCTGATGACCTTACAGTCAGTCAGGCTATGCTCACGCTTACCACAGCGTTTAAAGAAAACCAGGAGATTCAGAACAGATAAAGAGAGCAAACTTGTAACCTTCCAATATTGTTGAACACTGAGTTGGACCAGCTATCTGTCCTTGTAAAGTCCTTTCTAATTTCTTGGTAACTGCTAGCTAGTTTCACACTTGAGTCAGACCATTAAAACTTAACGATGTGCTATGTTAAACTTAACTATCAATCTTTTGTAAATGTAGGTACATATTCTTTTAATTAATATATTCATACATAGAGAAATGTGTTTCAGAAATAGTAGATATTTATGCAGTTTACAATGAATGGGGAAATTAACAGAGCTGGAGGTATTTGATTATTTTGTCTAACTGTATTGCCATAATATTTTTTTTCGTTGAGTTATGCTGTGTCATTTTTGAGAAATGTAATTTAAAATCTTCCCAGCAGACATCAATAGACAGCTAAGTGTGGGGTCAGATGTGGTGGCTATGTTTCTCTTTAGTCTTCATTCTAAATGGTTAATATATTAGTAAGCTAAGGTAAGTTTCGTCAGTTCATGCAGTCAGGTATGTATGTAACTGTCATCTGGGTGTAAATAATTAGCACTCATTACTATGCAAGACAAGGGGCCTTATCTTCAACCTGGCGCAAAGCAGTGCACAGCGACACTGCTAGTTTCCGACCGACACGCCCATGTTGTGTAAGTAGCAAACACTCTGCTTAAGACATGCAGGCAGGGATGTGGGAAGTCAGTTACAGTTGGGGATGATGAGAAAAAGTCATCATACTATATGGTGCGCAATATTCATGTTTTTTGTATCAATTTGAATGGCCAAGATAACTTCTATCTAGTTATTACAACAATGTTTTACACCTCAGCAGACAGCAAACTTGAATATCAACATACTGTAGGGGCACCTGGCTTTTAAACGGAATGGGACATGACACTGATTGGTTTAATTCATGTTACTCCCAAAACACACACTAATTAAGAGACTAAATACAATCCCTTTGCACCTTGCACCTTACTTTGCGAGTTTGCCCCCAGATCATGACTAGCAAATGTGGAGTTGGCCACATCCTAAATTAAATTGTGCCATGCCCTAGTTTGTTTGATGCAGCCTGTTTTAGTTTTGTAGTGTATAAATCTCCACCTAATCACTTCAATTATAAACAGGCTAAATTTAAACTTACAAAAAGCTGGTACAACCACTTAGTTACAGAAAACTATACAGAAAACTATACGGGATGTTAAGTTGCCCTGAAACTACAGTGTACTATCAATTTTAAAGCAAATATACTCTTTTCCACCTGATAAACCATAAATTAGAGACATTTGGTATAGCAGACAAGTAGACATGGTGAGCCACAAATGGCACACTGTCTTGTAAGTCACACTGTATTGTAAATTATTTGAATGCTACAAACTGTAAATAGCACTATCAAATGTATTGAGAATATTACAGCATATCTTGCTGGATAAAAGCACTGAATAACACCATAAGAAAATACCCTTGCATACAGTATTGTCATGAAAAGCAATTCATTCTCATTCTTCCAGAAATATCCTGGATTTAAAAAATGAAAAACGATCTGCCTAGAATGTGAAATCAAAACTGATATTCTGTATTCAGAATCAAAGTTAGATTATAACTGTTCCCCAGTGACATTCCTACCATTTTGATAATCTTTCAGTTTCATGAAATAAAACATAACAGTTTGTTCAGTTACGAGAAATTTAGAAATATCAGTCATATTTCTCCTGATCCTTTGATCAGAGGGAGTTCATCTCTGAGTCCTCTGTCAGAATAACAGGATCATTACTTTGGTATAGGGGAGATTGGGGTCTGATCATGGAGCCTGGCACTGTGTGGTTAATGTAACTATCTCAGCACATTAAGACTGGTAGTAAATGGCTAAATCACACTGGCAGACAGAAAGGTGATATTTTTCAAGTTGTTCATCATATCCCATGAAGGTTTCTCCTCCCTGCCATGTTTTCCTCTTAAAATGAGTAAAAAAAAACATCCATGTCCTCTCCTTCATGTGTCTCGTCTTCATAAAGTCTTTTTCCAAGATGCCTCCAAAATACATATCTTTATTACTACTGTGCTCATATATATATATATATATATATATATATATATATATATATATATATATATATATATATATATACATATATATATATACATCCTCAATATGTTCAGTGTGTTTTTCAGTAAGGCACAAGTGGATTATTCCTTAGGGTCAAAAGCTGAATGTCAGTTATGGAGGAACAACAATGTCAACAATCATCTCTTTAGCGAGGGCAGACTGAACGGCAAATGCAAGGCATATAAATTCATATTTAACGAAATGTAAACTAAAAGAAAAAGCCACATTCCTCTGTCAGCACAGGACTGCTGCCTCGTCAAGAACCAGCGTTCATTGTTGAGTGTGTTCAGCGATAAGGATCCTCTTCATCTGATGCAGATTTCAGGCCTCAAAGAGATGAGCACAGATACATCTATTGCTTTCCAAATTTTATGGATGTATTTCTTTCTGTGTTTACAGGCTTGTTTGTGGGTTTACAAAAAGAAGATGGCCCGTGTGTTGCTACCTCAAAATGGGCTTTCATTCTCTTCCTGCTCACGAGAGAGGTTTGATAAAGTCATGCCTCTGATACAATAATTTGTTCCAGTCTGGAGCATCCTCTTTATTTGGCTCAATCACCAGCACAGCTGTTGATCATGTTGGCACGGACGTAATGAAATGTTGGACACCTTCGTAGGATGAGTGGAACCTGTGAGTTAATACAACACGTTTTTGTGTGAGTGTTAAACACGCACATGAAAGTACGGAGCTTGGTGATTGATCTGTGTTTGAGTCTCTCTCAAGGTTTTTCAATCAATGTTTGGAGCACAATCCACTTAATGAATGCACACGGGTACCTTATCACAAAGCTCAGTCAATAAGTACAAAAGTGTGTATGTAACCTCTGTCCACTACCAGATGTGTTTCATTTTCATGCTGCTCCTCATTTTAGATTTTCGATGATGGCGATCTCTCGCCGGTCAGCATAGTCTGGGCTAAGACCGTTCAGATAAAGGCTGCCATTCCTGGTCAGGGCCCCCGGGACGGGACTGAGGGAGAGAGTCAAGTTAGGGTAAGCCTCTCTGTCCTCACACAGGTTGACCGACAGCGTCCTCTTGCCAGGGGTCATTTCCTGGTTGATGGACGGGTTAATACCCAACTCGGAAGACAGCTTACGCTTGATGGATGCAGCACGCTGAAACTTGTCATAGATGTCAACACTGAGCCGCCTCCGGGTCTCTTTGAACTCTGCTGACACGTTTGCTGTCCACTCTGCTGCGTGCGCCCGGAACTCCCCAACCTGCAGAGACAGACTGAAGATTGATGCCTGCAGGTGATCCAGCACAGCCTGTTCATGCCTATAATATCTATACATGCTCTTAGAGTTAGAGTGGTTTGGCTTCAGAAAATGTCTTTTTTTGTTAATATTATCTGGGCAGCATCCATGTTAAAGAAGCATACTGGTTAAGTTAGTGCAAGTAGATTTTCAAGAGATGATTACAAACCAATGACTTCCTGGAAATGAAAAAGTCAAAGGTTCAAGGGCTAAAATATGGGTATGGTTTTAAATGGTTAACCATCAAGAAACATTCTTGAATTCTTTAGCAGTGCTGGATAACAGTTATGTGCACAAAGAGACAAAAAACTATACACAACTTCCCAATTATTCTTTTATTCTGTATTGACATGATAATGTTTCAACCAAAAATGTTTTATACATCCAGCTGTGTTCACAGCCTCACATTTAACTGAGGCCATGAATATGTGGTTGAAATGTTTTCATGTCTATGTAGAATTGGAAATGAAATGGCAGTGTCTTTTTAAGTGATTGATTCATGACCTGCTGTATCATTCATACACAAAAGCCCTGTGGGCATTTTTGAATGTATTCACTGGTGTCAGACAGAATAGTTTAATAGGACTGACCCCCTATTGGTGAACAGCTCACCAATAATTAATGGAGTTTTCACTCTTTTCAAATGAAATGCCACGTCCATTAATCTGTTCAGACAACTGTTTAACAGCTCTTGCCTTGAGAATTCTTTAATATGGCTTTGCTGCAAAAGAAATACAACCTTCATCTATTATTTGTTGTAAATGTTCACCTATGATAGAGTGTAACTGCAGATGTGGAGAATTAACGAGACACTTTGCGATTCTAATCCAACACACTTTTTGTTAAATTCAGTGAATATTTATATTATTATTAATATGAGTTTTTCATGTGCTCCAAAAAAAAAAATCAGTTTTCCTACACTGCCCTGGGTCGGTAAATGGGTACACAAACCAAGATGCTTGGCGTGAGCAACAGGTGGTGGTAGCACGCTTGTGCTTGAAGCAGTGGGAGGGAGAATGTAAACAAACACCGGTACATTCAAACATGCTGGACTCATTACGGGACTTTAGCTGTGAAGAAGTGGGAAAGGTCTGAGGAATTGTTAAACAAGCTACATGACTAGGCAATTGTAAAGGTTGAAGTTACTCTCGATAATCCTACCGATACATAAACTAGACTCTGTGTCTTAAAGGGACTATATGTACGTTTTTGATTTTAATAAGTCATTGCCTTATTGTCAGTGGGCTTAAAACTCACTTAGAAATGAAGCACACGCCTTTTTTCTCTGTTGCTTGCATCAGCCACTATTCTGCTTTTAATGTGAGGTCTCTGGGTTGGATTCAGCCCTGTAAGCCTCTCTCGTACTACAACACGGCAGTTAACGACATGCAGTCCACTAACACCATAAAACAACCGTCTCACAGCAAAACACAGGCTCCACGTTAGGATACAAAACAACATAAAGGTTTATGTGCTGAAGCCCATCAGACTAAACAGATTCAGAAGATTTTTAGTAAGAACAAAGTGAGCATTAGTAAAGCTGGAGAAACATAGAGAAAGTCACGTTAGCTTGCAGGCAAACGGCGAGCAGTTGCTAATGTTATCAGGTGCAAAGTTATATGCTTTCCACGTTACTTCACCAACTAACGCCACCCATGTTATTATCCTGTGTACCACTGTTGATTTAGCCTGAAAGAAAGGATGTAACGGCAAAAAGCAAATGTGGAGCGATTTGTTTACTATCGTTAGCCTATAGTGATGCAGCCAGGAGCAGCCAGCTAACGCTACATTAGCTCGGACCTGCCGCTGTTTTCTTAGTAACATTCAGTTTATGTTTATTGTGGTTTTACCAATACTCAGATAAACATCTTCTCCACCTCTCAGTCGCTGTAACTAACGTGACACACATAACATAAAACACAGCAACAAAACGGTCTAACTGTTAGAAAGTGTGACACAATCTCATAATATCCATTCCTACTCACTAACCGTTTCATAATCATCCAATACATTTAGCTGTGCTGACATTGCTGAGCCTCCGGTGACAGATTCACAGATAGTAACTTACAGATGGTTAACCTTACTGAAAAGCAGCAGGTGAGCAGCAGCAGCTGATAAAACTATTACTGTAACGTTGCAGTGGGAGTTTACCTGAGTTTCCAGCTCTGTCTGTTCTCCCTGTCTGTCTATAGCTGCTGTCACTCTACCTTTTTTCGGGAGTATTGAGCCAATATGCGGCTCGCTGCGCTGAATGAAAGGTATGGCGCCGGTGTTGATCTGCCTCTGAGACGGGAACGTTGAAGTAACAGAGCCTGAACCTATGGCCTGAACATGTCTGGAGAAAAGCCACAGCCTGCATGCTGGTGTTCCTGCGTTTATTGTGGTATTTCTGTATGAAAGCGGTTGTGTTTTGGATTATGCTCGCTCATGACTTCAAGCGAGCACGTATACGAGCACACACCTGGTTGCAATCTTAGAACCGCACTGCTAGTGGCTGCTGGAAACTCCATAATGCCCCTTTAAACTTTGGCTTAGAAAAATGTTTTGCTTCAATACATATTTAAATATTGACCGGCTTGTTGTCACACCTTCTACAGTACTGCAAAAACAGCCTTATTATGGCTCTCATAAGGCTCTCTCTCTCTGAGGGCTCTCAGCCAGCAGACTGTGGATTCTGGCATATTTCAGTAGCTCAGGACTGGTTGCCATGGCAATGCGTGGAGATTAGTGTTGTGTCGTTCAAAGAACGTTTCGTTCATAAGACCTAATCGTGTGCATGACTCGGGAGGAATGGGTTGTCTCAGTGAGTGATTCGTTCATTTTCAAGCATGTGTGAAGGATCTTGGACTCTTACGTTCACTTGTCACACGGCAGCCGTATGGGCTCCGTCAGCACAGGAAACAGAATTGATTAGTTCACGACTCTCAACTGTGGGTCTGTTTGAGTCGTTCATTTGTCACGTGACAGCTCCTACTGTGGAGCAGGAATGAACTACTCGTTCACCGCTCACATGGGTCCTCCTCAGTCTTTCGTTCACTCGGCAGGCTGAGTGACTGCCAGCGCTGGAGAATGAGAGGCAGGTCGGCTGTCAGGTAACAGTCACTGGACTGACATTATATAGCTATTTTGTTAATTATGTGACATTTTATAAAGCATAACGTTATTACATGTTGTTGTGCTAAGTTATAGTTTTAACACAGCCGCACCATAACTTTAGTCCTGCTAGTGTTTACATCTAACAGCTGATGAGAGTTGTTCTGGGTCCGCTCCACTTCAGAGCCCTGACAGGGTTCTACCTGGAGCCGAATTACCTCCGAGGTCGTCTCCTCCCCAAAACAAACAGACCCAGTCATTAAAACATTAAAACACAGCCACATAGCAATGTTAGAGTTAGCCCTGTAAACAGCTAACACCTGATCCGGCTCTGCCAGAGAACGTTTCCTTTTTATTTATCAACAGAGCCGTGCTGTTGTTTCACAGCTCATGATTGGTAAACAACCTGGCCGTGTTTGAGAGCGATGTGCTCATGTTTGTCTCTGTCTGCAGAATCCGGACCTTAGTTTACCAAATAGACTGGAAACAGGGGAAAACTGCTAATGTTAGCCTGGCTCTCTCCAGTGGTAACAAAATCCACCTGATAGCACCTTTAAAGCTCACTAACCAACTCATTACATCTGGCCTGTTTTCAGTCTTTTTTGCTGAGCTAAGCTAAAAAAGCAAAAAGGCAAAAAAGCTTACTTCCCAAAATGTCAATCGATAACAGAAGTTCGTGTTCTCAAGTAACTACCTATATAGTCTCATTATTCAGGAACTTATCATGCTGTCATAAGATTGGCTGTTTTATGGGTATAGGATAACATAAAACAGAAATAACATTTGCGAATTGTTCACATTGTTCTACACAATTGCTGGCTGCAGTGCGTCGCCTAATGGCCCAGCTTTCTGGAGACAATGTACTGTAGCTAGTAGGTACTGTCTGTTTAGTCCTTGAGAGGCAACGTAGTGGAGAGGAGTGAACACATCATTGATCTCAACTTCATAATGCATTATGCATCTTTCTCCAGGATGTTCAATTATTTATTAGGTTCTGAGGTATGCTTGTTTAAAGTGTACTTCTGAGCGCTTAAGTAAAGATTTATGTGGTGTGTCTGTATGTGTGTGCACATTAGACACACACGCTAGAGCACAAACATTTGAGTATGTGCTTTCTGCTCCTTCTCACTTTCTCTGCCTGATTGTCCTCACCCACCTCCCCCAAACCCACAACCTCCCACCGAAACTTTCTCTCTCTCTCTCTGTATTTCTCTGTAGAGGTCACAGCCTCCACAGCTACACTCCTAATTATGCCTGTGCAAGGATTCCCACTGCAGACTGCCATAAATTACCCCCCTTTTTATGTTATATTGAATAAAGAAATACAATGTGCATATGGCTGTTTTTTGCAGGAGACTGCATGTGTATGTGAATGTGTGGTTCTTGCCACCCTTTTTACATAAAAATAGTGAACCTGCCAGAACAACAGCAAGGTATATTATTACTCAGCAGCAGCCATGGGAAGCCCAACAAATATTTAATCCAACTCTTGCACGAGATGGTACTTTATCCACAGGGTGCAGCCAGGATGGAGATTTATGGCTTGAAGAGTGAATTGGAAAGCATTGTGAGGTATTACTTTGTCACTATGAGGGGAGATGGATGTGATCACACCTGTAAATTTACTAGTTAGGCTTCAGGTTCAACATAAAGCAGCAGCAGCAGCTTGAAGCGGTTGCGGTGCTGCAGTGCTACTTTAAAGGTCTTAGTATGCTTAAACAAAAATCTTGTCAGATCATCTTAGAGCTTCCAAAACAACATTTTTGTAACATTTTGAAACAGATCATCCACATTTACGCAATGATTGACCAGATATATAAAGCTGTAAAAGTACGCACCATTTGAGCTTCTCTCTCAAGCTGTCTTCATTTATTCCCCACACAACTACTTCCACCAATTCCATTTGAGGAGAGACAGAAAGTAGGTGCTGTCATCCCAATTCGTAGGATTGATTTTATCAAGACTGCTAAAACAGGCATATGACACATAATTCTTGGAGAAAAGGCTGGATTACAAATGTGCAATGGCCCTGAAGCCCCAGAACCACATGGTCCCTCAAAACCCCAGGCTCATGGCTCACTTGGGTTTTGATGATTAGGTTAATTGTAAATTTGTTAGGGTATTTGCAATGCAAAAGTAAACATGCACCAAATTGGGTTCTGTATTATAACTGAATCATGTCTTAGAGCAACCTTTGAATCAATAGGGAACCAATGCAACTTTCTTTTTCTCGGGGGCCCTAAAAAGTTAATCTGGCCATGTTGCTGCTTTTGACACCATTGATCACAACATCATGTTAGACAGACTGAGGCACTGGGTGGGGATCTCTGGTACTGCCCTAGAATGGTTTTCATCCTACCTGTCAAATAGGAAGTTTTGCGTGTCTGTAAACAACTATGTCTCCTCGTTCTGTCCAGTTAAATATGGTGTGCCTCAGGGGTCGGTCTTAGGACCCATTTTGTTTTCCTTGTATCTGCTTCCCCTTGGACATATTATCCATAAACATGGCATTTCTTTTCATATTTATGTTGATGACACACAAATATACTTGCCCGTCAGATCCACAGACCCTGGAATGCTGAGTTCACTTAATAACTGCCTTTGTGAAGTTAAAAAATGGATGTCAAATAATTTCCTCCAGCTGAACTCAGACAAAACAGAAATCCTGGTCATCGGGTCCCAGCAGATGGCAAATCAAATACTGCCATCTGCTGGTTCCCTAGTAAATCACATTAAGCCTGTGGCAAAGAACCTTGGTGTTTGGTTTGATAGTAATTTAAATTTCGAGCAGCACACCACAAAGCTTGTTCAATCATGTTTTT
>NC_060159.1:14484039-14554571 GCF_021292245.1 Micropterus dolomieu
TTAAGGACACCGAGACCATCTTACACGCCTTCATCTCATCACGCCTGGATTATTGCAACAGCCTTTTCACCTGTTTAACCCAAAAATCTATTGATCGACTCCAGACTGTCCAAAACTCAGCTGCCAGGCTTTTAACCAGAACAAAGAAATATGCCCACATTACTCCTATTTTAGCTTCATTACACTGGCTCCCAGTATGTTTTAGAATTGACTTTAAAATTCTATTGATCACTTTTAAAGCTCTTCATGGCCTCTCGCCTTGTTATATTTCTGACCTTTTAGTCCCATACGCACCAGCACATACCTTGAGATCCTCTGGCAGAGGTCTGTTGTCTGTTCCAGAGTCTCGACTGAAAACTAAAGGGGACATAGCGTTTGCTGTCAGGGCCCCGAGGCTCTGGAACAGCCTGCCCGAGGAAATCAAGGCGGCTGAGTCAGTGAACTCTTTTAAGTCCCTTCTTAAAACATACTTTTATAGGAGAGCTTTTCCCGATCTTATTTGACTTTATTTTATCCCTTTTATTTTATTGTATTTTACTAATTTTATATAAAATTTTCATGCTCTTATTTTTTTTTTTTTGTATTATTCTTTACACTTGTTAAAGCACTTTGTAACTTGTTTTTGAAAAGTGCTCTACAAATAAGGATTATTATTATTATTATTATGTTTAGAGAGTGATTGATCATTTCACGTATACCCTTCATATTTGAGCATCATGATGAAAATATATATATTATGCAAATAGGCTTTTGAGGTTTGAGGACTTTAGTATTATTGTAGTTGGAGCAGTGCAACCCACAAGCTTGGTTCATCAAACTAAAAGTCTCTGTCTTTTGTATTCTTATTCACTAAGAGTGACACGTTTTGTGACTGATAGGGCTGGGGCTGGTTGAGAACAATGATTATGAACTGAAATATCTTTGGTCTCAGGGCAAAAGGCGATCCTTGTCTGCCAACATCTTCTCCACCTTTCTGTGAAGAGAGAGGTCTTCCACTTGAGTCACTTCTAGTGTGACATAACTGACAGCACATCAGCACACACCTCCTCTTTAGTTTTCTTGGAGATGACCCGGAACCAGTCTCCAATCATGCTGAGCACAGCCGCAAAGTACGCCAGGCCCACCAGGATCCAGAACCACACTACAGGCTTGTAGTAGTCCAGATACTCTGGACTCTCTGACCCACCTGCCGAACATAAAGACACAACAAGTAGATTATATACGGTAAGTCTGTTACATTATCCTGGGTTGCATGTGTTTCATAACAAACTATCATTCTGAGAGGAAGAACAAACACAAGCAGGATTGATTTTAGTGTAAGAAGGTCTGATACAGTCAGTTGAGTAAAATGGGTCTTTAACTTTCATAATTGTATCATTTTAATAAGCATCTGTCTTTCCATTTTAGAGGACAGGTCATATCTTCCTGCCTTGGTGTTGCCTTTATTTGGCCCTGAGTGTTTGACTCAGTAGGACGATTTTATACGAATATATAGGATACAAAGAAGAAGGGAAATTTAATAGTAAGTATTAAGAATTAAATTGCATATATAAAATGAAGTTGTTACAAATACTATAATTGATATAGATATAGGTCTGAATTTTCCCCATGTGCCCTCTTAGTGATATAGAAAATATGTTCTATTTAGTGTTGTATTTTCTTTTTGACTAATATTCTGTTTAAAAATAAAAAAAGCAAAGATTTTAAAACATCACAAAGACTGTGTTGGATTTAAACATACGAAACATTAAACTTAGTGAGTTACTTGGACAAATTTAAGTCTTGATAAGGGAAGCAAGTATTTTACAGGATTGAAAGTTGAAGTAACCTTGTATAGTGCTATGGTGCAATGTTTTTACGACTGGGTCCCTATTTTGTCTGAATGTGCACACGCACAAGGACGTAAATCACACTGCCTGCCAGTGTGATTTACATCAGTTTTACACTTTTCTGCTAACAGGTAATTGGTGGCGGTAACAAAGGCAGTGGAGAAGAAGACTGCTAGCAAACAAACACTGAATGTAAACATAACTTTTGGGTACCTTTAAACTGGTAAACATTCTTTCTTCCCCTGCTATTTGGTGCACAGTTTATGTACATTTTGTTCATAAACTTATGTTGAAATCAAGTAAATCTATATGTTATGTTATGATTTCTTTTGGCTTTGTGTCTGTGGTACCAGAAGATGCCTCTGTGTATTTTTGATGACATACAGAGGTGTCATATAAGCCCACGTGGAATGAGCCAAACATGGCATGACATGAAAATGAACTACCTATATATGTAGGTCAAAATATACATATATATTTAGATATAAGTAACTCCGGAATAGATTTAGATATTTTAAATAGATTTAGATTTGTACATACAGTATATCTGCATGATACAGCACATGAGGCCATACTGGATGCATTGCATCAGTTGCATGGCCTTACCTGGATAATTTAAGTCCTAACCATGTGCAAACATTAGCTTCTATACATTTCCATGTTGTTTTGGTTTCCACCATGTGCTGTATCTTTTGCATAAACCCTCAACAAGTCAACAGCCTGCCTGCTCACTGTGCAGTTAACCACCCATTATAGCACCAGTTGATTAGTTTACTGTAACTACAGGTTGGCAGAGGTGCTGTAATCTAATCTATAAGCATTAGGCATGCTCAGGGAGGTTTAATCTAGCAGCTAAGTGTTTTTGATTTTTCACATCTGCCTCTCCCTTGTTTGTTAAGCGGGTCAAATCAAGCTAATACCATCAGCACAAACCCTCGCACACATGCACACACTCTTAAAGATGCACACATGCTCTCTTTTTTTCCCTGTTGCTTTTTCCTTCTCACATACATACACGTATATTCTGTTTTATATATAATGTGTGCAATTAATTCTTTAGATATAATCTTTCTTAAATATTTTATGACTAAAATGTAGGAATGAAAATACTGTATCATCATATTAACACATAACTGGCAACAGGATCAGTTATTAATGTGTGTAAAATATGCTTATGCACATTCTTGCCAAGAGTTAGATAAGAAAATCGATACCACTCATGTCTGAATTAAACTACCGCCAGCAGACGGTTAGCTTAGCTTAGCATAAAGAATGAAAACAGGGGGAAACAGCTAGCCTGACTCTGTCCAAAGATAACAAAATCTGCCAACCAGCTTCCACCAACTGACTAACCTGTAAAATGACAATTTAAAAATTGCCCTTTTTAAAAATGTGCTGGCATTAATGGGACCTGTAACTTCCTGGAGGCTCTGCTGGTTGCCTGGCAACTACTACCAGCCAAGAGATCTTTTCACTTTTGACTTTGTGCAAATTACACAAATATAATGTTAACTGACCCTTCGGTAAGCCACACATCCCTAAGTTACTGTTGCTAAGTTTGACAAACAGCGGTTTATCACGGCGCTGCCACTGTCTGTTACTGCACTCCCTGGAGAAATATTGTCTAATTTTTGGAAAAAACGATCTCAGAAAGAAGCAGACAGTTTTGTAGTTGCATTGTGCATTAGAAGGATGTATTCAGGATGTCAAACTGATGTGAAAGTGAACCACTGTATTATTAGTAACTATTAAGAAAGAGGACAACGATATCAAGGATCACACTGTTCCTTTAAAGCTGGTTAGGTCTCTATTCACTAGTACAATCATTAAAATGCAGAACAGCAGGGCTTTAAATTGTTACATTCAGTAGTAAGCTAATGCTAACTAACATTACATTACGAATAATCCACAGCCTACATTTTTCTGGATTTGTTTTAGGTTTTGGAAAGAGGATAAATTGTACTTCTTCTTTCAACCTCTCTGGGTAGCGACTGTAACTATTACAAGTGACCATGAACAGCTTTGACCATATCTTGGGAAAAAACAGCAAAAAACGCTAGAAAACAACTCCTTTTGCATACGAGTCAATGGAGCGCAGCCATGAAAGTGTCGGACCTCAGTTAGAGTGTGACCTATACTGTACTGTGATTGGCCAGCTAGGTATTCAGGGCGTGGCTTAGCGAAGGGTCAATTAGAGAACCTTAAGCCTAGTTCACACAACACAATTTTAAGCCCAATGTGCCTGTCGCCGAGCGTCAGGCTGTGATCGGGGTTAAATCAGCGATCGATCTGCGGTTCCCAGGAGTTGTGTGAACTATTAAACAATGCATCAAAATGGCTCCCTGATGCATTACTGGCACATCGCCAACGCAGCCAGATATCTAGCATGCCAAATATCTGGAGGAGTCCGCCGACTTGACATCCACAGCCAATGAGAGCAGGCAGCTACTTCACTACAAAACACTTTTGACTCACCTCCAGCTCTCTCTGTAGCACAGACAATGCCTGCTACCTGCGTGGGCTAATCCATCCTTTCACCCATATTCTTTGTCTTTATAATTGCTAGCTTTATAAGAACATACAGCTGTTTCGTGTGTAGGTTTGCGTCATTTCCTGTTTCACATTTCATGCGTGTTTTTGTGACAAAAACGTGGTTTGGGGACCAGCGTCGGGTGACAGAGTCATCGTCAGCTCATGTAGTGTGTGTCCCTCTGTCATCTATCAGTCACGTAGTGTGAATGCCACAACGACTTACGACTCCTGACACAAGACGGCAAGTTGTGTAGTGTGAACAGCACAGCAAACTGCTGCTGAGAGTTGAGTAGTCTGCACGAACCTTTAGAGGTTTCCCCTGTTTCTAGTCTTTATGCTAAGCTAAGCTAACTGGCCGCTGCCTCCAACTCCATATTTACCGTATAGCAGGTTTGGCCAAACTAGGCCCGCGGGCCAACTGCGGCATATTTTTAAAAATGAACTACAATATGGCTTGAGGTTATTTATTATAAACTGCACTGTGTGTACATTGCACATCCTTGTATAAATACTAGAGGCACTGGCATTTTGAACAAGGTCTTTTACCTCAGTGGATTAAACATGGTGGAGTGAAAAAGGTAAAAAAAAAAAAAACTATTCCTTTAAATGTAAGGAGTGACATGTTTCAGTTTCGCTGGCATGGGAAGGCGCCGATAAATGTGAATGCAGGAATAAGATACAAAAGGAGAGTTCATCCATCCATCCATCGTCAACCGCTTATCCTGCCTACAGGGTCGCAAGGGGGCTGGAGCCAATCCCAGCTGACATCGTGCAAAAGGCGGGTACACCCGGGACAGGTTGCCAATCCATCACAGGGCCACACATAGAAAAACAACCAGTCACACTCACCCTTAGGTGAACCTTCTTGCTGTGAGGCAACAGTGCTATCCACTAGGCCACCGTGCTGCCCACAAAAGGAGAGCTGATGTTTGTCATTTTTAGTATTCATTAAAGTATTTGCCTGAGATAATTCACTCAGGAATCAGGAAAGAACCCCCGTACAGAACAGAGCAGGCACATGCAATTTACATGTTTAATCAGATACTAGATGGGCGCTGAAGCATGGTGTTAGATGGGCCTGGGGCTTATTATCAGGATGCAGCCTCTGCTGGTCTGTGCCTCCCGCACACGAACATATGCAGGCTCACACGCACAAACAGTGGCAAGCGCAGAGATAGATCGTGGACACGTTGAAGTGAAGGTAACTCTAAGCTACTGCAGTATGTGAAACAAAACCTAAAGAGTAAAAGTCGATACATCCATTGAACAAGCATAACATGTAGAACGGGTTAATTGATCTGCTCTGTCCACGTCTCTCATCCTTTATGTTATTAAAAGCACACCGCGCTAACGCTAGCTTGGCAAAGCTAGATGTACGAGGTGAATGAAAGCTGTCTGAAGTCTAACTGTTAAGCTTAGATTGCCATGTAGCTTCAATCTGCACATTGTTGCCTGCAGTGAATCACGCAGATACAGAGGGATGGAGGAAAGGAACTAGCTCCCTCATCTGCGTCTGTGTGGCTCTATACGCGCACAGCGACATGACACCCAGAACGCGGCGGCGCATGTTTGATTCTATTCGGCCAAATTCATTCCCGATATTCTTCCAATAATGAGATATGCCCGATGGACCAATACTTATCGGATTGATAATTATCGTGCATCCCTATCAGATACAGCCTGAAAGGTGGAGCTGGAGTGGCGGGCAGCTTTTTGCATAGGAAGCGTCGAGGACAGGTAGGTAGGCTACGGCAGATTAAATAGGCTCCTTGTCTGGAATTTGCCAATGAAAGCTAAGAGAGGAATCAGCTGAGCTGTCAGCTGATGTGCTGGAATGAGCGGAGCTTGACTTCGTTGCCGGCCTGAACTAAATCTATGCTTGATTTATGATTGATTAATAACATGTTAGTTTTAATGTGCCATTACGATTTGTGAGTAAATTCATAATCTATTTGAGTTTAGAGGGCGGTAAAGAGTATTTCTGGTAAAACATATTACAGGGATACAGATGCATTAGAAAAACTTACAGAATACATGTATCATCAGAATGTAATAGCAGGCTGATGGGAGGCTTACTGTATCACTATGGTGCACATCTGTTGAGTCAGACTGGCTGAGGAATAACTGAACTATAAATACACTGATTCTAAACTGGGCTGCAGACATAAAAATGAAAGACGGCCTATAAATCAGACAGAAAATCAAGTGAACCTTTTTCACCAGCGACAAAGTCTCCAAAGCCAATCGTGGTGAGTGTGATCACGACAAAGTAGATGGACTCGAGTGTGCTCCAGCCCTCGATGTGCTTGAAGATGACGGCTGGCAGGGCCACGAAGATGAGGCACCCGAACAGGATGAAGAGCAGCGTGGAGAACACGCGGATCTTTGTCTGGCTGACTTTCCACTTCTGTTGGGAGATACAAAGTAGATGTAGTAGAAAAATAGATAATTTCTACATACAGAAAATAAACTTTATAATGGGGCGGAGAGGGGAATGCATGAAAGAAAATAATCGCTCAGAAGATTCCTGAATTTTAATAGGGTTGATGGTTTTGTGTGATTGTGCAATGTGATTAGTGGTGTAAAACAGTTTGTTAATTGGCCAACATGAACATTTTTACAGTTTAGTCCACAGGTGTTGAGGATTTCTTGTAGCACAACACTTTTCCTCAAGTGAATGTGGAGGAAAAATTCACACTTGAAAACATGCTTTCCCACTCCATCATTTCCCACAGGCTTTTATTTGTTTTTGGCTCACTTCACATTGTGATGAGTCACTTCCTTTGACCTCCTTCTAGGAATACATTTGCTGTTTTCTAACATCAAACGTCAGGTTGCCCAGCTCATGTGACATAACTTTCACTGTCAGATGGACCGCCTGCCCGAGCTGGGAAGAGGTGGCAAGTGACTTGATGTGCTGTAATATGGATGACTTATAAAATATTTCACATGCAGTCATTTTAGCAGATATCATAATGGATTTCTTGCAGTTACAGCCTGTGCTATGAACTGTAACTATGAGAATTTTAATTTCATGTCAGCCCTGCAGTCCCTCTTTTGCATCGCAGTTGCAGTACATTATTTCTCTGCTGCCTTTCCACTTGAGGTGACTGCTTTCAGTTGGCTCCCTGTGCATCGTGCCCTTTCCCCCTCCAGTTATGTAAGCCCAAGCATTGTGCCTGAGGGGAAGAATAAAGAGCAGGCAGACGTCAGATCACTGAATCTGAGATGTCCTCGCTGCACTGAACAAAGTACAGTACTATACAGTTTAAAGAGACCTACAGTGAGCCTCACAGGACCAAATTAGGGACTAGTAAAGCTGAGGTGGTTTCTCAACCAGCATCTTCACTGCACGGCAGCTACTTCAGCAGCTGCTATAGTCCTTCCATTTCCATTGTTCGAGGCTAGCTGTCAACCTCTCTCTTCCTCCCTGGGAGGGAAGCTGGATAGCAAGCAATAATTCATAATTAATCTGTTGCTACCAAGTGTCTGGTTCCTTGAAAAAAATTGCTTTTACAGGTTGAGGCTGTTATTCTAAAATCAGAGACTGTTTTAGTGGACTTTTATTAGCATTTTGTCTGACTTTTAACACATCACAAACATGAACGTGCTATGAAAATGAGCTCTGGTAGAAAAATGTTTTGATTTTGGGATTCTCTACCATTGCTACTGTGAAGCTTATCTCTAAGTGTATCTAGATTGTGGTGTCTCTCCGCATAACACTGTTTCCTAAAAACATTAAGTTTATAGGAATTTGTAACAGCAAATAGAGAAACAAAATGCCACCCATGGGGTTATGTTTTATCGACATAATTAGGAAACAATGTTAATCAAGGTATCTGGAAATTTTCGCAATGTTTGTACTAAACCTAAGGTAAATATCTCACTGAAAGGGTTTCATTTGTTTTCCTAAAATATCAGCTACGACAACAGTTTATTAGTCACTGGGACCTACATCATTGGGGGCAGCTGAATAGTGCTCCCCTTAAGCTACTGTCAACAGAAAAGCACCCATGTGCATCTAAGACTGTGATACTTGTCATAACCAACAACAACACGCGACAGCTGTGTGAACTCTTTCAAATCGCTGAGGGTCCACTATGGAAAAAGAATTTCACTCTGCAGTCTCTTCCTACCACCGGGCCCTGATATTAGTTAGTTCTTATGACTTCTCTACCAACATACTGTACACGGCTCCACAGTCCTCTGACACCCAGACTGACTGAGCGCGTGGATGTTAACGACTCTCCACCTGATTAACTCTTCACACTAACATGAAAACAAATCATTTGTAACTGGTAGCATATGTGCTGTTTTCCTTTACCATACAGAATTTGATATTTTCTTCTTGAACATCATGCTATTTTATAGAAATTCAGGTGGACGTTTTCAACTACCTTGATCCATGTTATATCAATGAACTCATTGTAGTGTAACTATGTTCCAAACACTTCTTTGCGTTCTGCTGGCTGTTACTGTAATTTTTATTATGTCATATACGCCCCGTCATGGAAACGTCCTCCCCGTTGTGAGGATGTGTATTTCTTATATGAAAACACATATTTTCCTTGCTTGTACTTATCTACTTATATCACTTTTGTTTTTATGGACAACTCTTTTATTGCACCCGTCTGTATGATTTAAGGTTTAATTTAGATTTTGTTATTATGAGTCATTATTATCCTTCCAGTCATCAATCACCTGCACAGTCCATTTGATAAATGATGTAGTTAATAAAAAGCAAACATGGATCTGGTACAGGAACAAGTAAAAAACAAACAACAGATGTTAGTGTTTGAGAAGATAAAATATACTCTGCTGCATTTAATCTGTTTTAAGTGTGGAAACATCTCGACAGCCACTGTTGTCAGATCATCATCCTTATTTGTTTGTGCACTGAGCGGCTGTTTGATTGCTTGGCTTTTTCAGGGAAAACCTATGAGTTTCCAGGAGAAACATAATGACTAACCATAAACCTGACTGCCCCGAACTCTGTGTGTGTTTTCGTGTGCACGTGTATTCTTGTATATGGACAGAAGTCAGTGTGTGAAATGCAATGTGGCAACTAAACCTACCATCCTTATTTCAGAGTATCGATCTGTGTGTGCTGCTAGTTTATTCCACTGACATAAAGAAAGAAACAAGATGGCAACAGTCCAGTGAATTCAGCACAAAAGGCAACAAAAACAAAAAATATTGTCTTTGCTGAATTTTTAAATGCTGCTTTGAAACAAGTGTAATTCAGGAATGTGTGCTTTCAACACTGAAAAAAACGTCTGCATTTTAGATTGGTTTCCAGGAGTCTGTTGCCATGGAAACCCCAAAACTGCATCCACTTCTTCCACATAGTCAAGTACCGACTACTTAAGTCTGAGGAAAAAAAAGTAATCACTGTTGAATGTGAATATTCAATTGTAGTGTTTGGGAGGACTTGGATGTTGCAGCTTTAATCTCGACACTTCGGTATTTATAGGAACAGCTCTGGCAATATATTTTTACAGCCGGCTTTGCATTACCTGGATAGTTGAGTCGTGAAATGTTGCCTACACTAAAATGGCTTTTTGCATATAGGTAAACATACAGGGAGATGCAGATGACTCAGAGAAAAAGCAAGCTCATAAACAGATATATATATATTATAAATTGAGGAGCTCACCACAATCATCTTCTCTACTTTGGCGATGCCCTTCCCAAAAATGGTCCCCAGCTGGTCCCCGACACCAGCCAATAAGAATCCAAATAGGGGAATCCCAAGCAGAGCGTAAATGATACAGAAGATCCGCCCACCTTCTGTGTGAGGAGAGATGTTTCCGAATCCTGACAGAAAGGAAACACAATGGGAAGGCATGACACTGTAGGGTCCCTTGAACTTGTCCCCAAATTAGCGTTTCTGTGGCAGCGCTAGCGTTGTCATTACCGGCTACAGTGTGCTGGAAGCCGTCGCATACTCACTATCGACGCACCCTATTTTTCCTGTTATTATGCTAACATTACATAATGAACAATCATAGAAACGCTGCTCTCTGTGCAATAAAACCTTTGTTAGTAAAATTCAAATACTTAATCAATACACCTGTTCAACGAGCACAAAAAGAAAGTAGAAAGCATATATAGTATATAGTATTTAGAGTATATAGTGACTTTGCTGTTGTAAACATTACTGTTGCCTCTCTAGAAACAAAATTTAGTTATATTTTAAATATTCAATTCTAATCCTGTTCTGAATTTAGAGCAGAGCAGTACAAGAGAGAAGAGGAGACTGCTTTGTTTCTCTACAATTTCAAGTATGGGTGCAAATATTTTGTAAAATTTTTTGTTGCATTACCTTTCTGAAGGAATGTATTTTGGTTCTTCATTATGAGAATTTTATTTATTGAATGCTCTGTTTCTCTTCATGTGTAGAGTGAAAGACAGTCCTGGGAAGTGTGGTCCTTTTTTGCTATAATAGCCAGTGGTAACGGTGCAACCGGTGCAATGGACCAGCCCACGAGGGACAGCGACAATTGCATCGTGAATCGTGATCACATGCCGTCATCCATTCATTGAGCTGCTGTGCTTTTCTTGATTGCTATTTGTTCTGTGGTTATAGACATACTGTATCAGCTACTTTGTTTTGATTTGTTACTGCAGGCTGGCTACAGATAGCAGGAAACAGCAGGTTTGAAACGAGGGAAGGCTGTAAGATTTGCGTTTGGCACTTCGGCTGCTGTCCGTGGTGCTGATCGAAGGCTGCAGGTTTGCAATTGCGTGGAGTCGTTGTGTGTCTGTACCTATGGTCTGTGTGGGAGGGGCACATGAAAAATAATTGCACCAGGCCAATCACAATTATGTTACGCTGCTGATAGTAGCACAAGCATGAATATTACCACTACTTATACCTTTTCTATTTGTTGCACATTCTGTATCTTATTAGTGTACATCATATTATCATCAAAGCAGAAGATGTAATATCAGTTCAAACTAAACTGGGTAGACAAGAAAACATCTCATAAAGCTTAACTGTGCATTAAAATGACTGCATACAGACGCAGTAGAATGGCTTTGAGCTGGGAGAAAAGTCACAAGTGAGAGATGGAAGTCATGTAAAAAAAACACAAATTGAGTCCATCGCTGGTTCACTGCCTTTCATCTTCTCTCCAAACCCATCATCATGTGCAGCTAGAACAGCAGATGGGGCTTATAGAGCTGCATATCCTTGTAAACAAAAACTTTCAAGACCTGTGCCTTCTGTAAACCTGACTGCACACATTCACCAACACATGACTTTTATTATTTAACGTTTCATAAGGGTCTGCATAATGAACTACATCTACTTTTCTTTATTAATGCAGCCATTTGTCTCAGGATAGGAGCTGCAGGGTGCCCTCTAATGACTTCTGAGTCTCACGTTGGACACAAAATGTGAGAAGAATTGTCAATCAAATCTAATTTAGCTCATGATTACAAGAGACAGGATGCCGGATTCGTTTTTAACACCTGTGGGTGTTCCTGCACAACAAAACAAGAAACAGCAGCTCTCTAAATTGAAGCTGCACTCATTTCTATTTTTTTTTTCCAAACTGAATTAAACAGATTAATTCTTGTTCATATTCTCAGCTCACCTTTGAATGATTTCTCAATATCAGACATGAAAAGCAATTTACCCTAGGCAAGCTAAAAGAGTTAGTGTAATGCACTGGGATACAGTGGTGGCAGAGACAATTTACTGTCTTTGGTCATTTAAATAGGATACAAATAGCAAAATGAGGAAGCATTTTAAACAGACAATTTCAGCACTTACAGAAAAGCTTGCTTTTTCAACTTCATTATACAGTCTGCTCTGCTTTTTACACTTTTCTCTTATAGGACTCAAATTAAAGGATTAACACCAAAATCAGTTAAATACCAGTAAATCATTCAACTTGTTTCACACTTCACTCATTGCCTGCTTGACAACTATATTGACCTTAAGATTTCCACTTTATAATGAGGTAATGCCTCAACATGGACAAAGTAAACCCATTTGTCAGCGTGGGCCCCAAATCACTGCATTCATGACGCTGTGTGACGCAGTTTGTAGCATATCTCTGAAGGAACAGTTCAATTGCAGGTGACAATAAAAACATAAAGACTTCCTTCTAAACTAATTTAGTGATGCTAGGAGAAAAAATGGCAGCATAATTTTCAACTATGCTCCCTATAATTAGACACACTAGGATGTAGCTGGATGGATTACACATTCAGCTTCAAGAGCAATGAGTAAAGAAAAGCCAACTTTTTTCATGGTACTGTACATCACAAATAAAATAGATTTTCTTTTTTGAATAGTACACCTGTGCCCCGCTGTATGTAAAAACATAATAATGACTTTTTCTTTCACGTATGAGTTGATCTATACACTAGGAGAAATGTGACATTCATAAGGACTATAACATAAGGAAAGACTAAACTAATAAATTGTTAGTGCAACTCTTTTACTCTCAGAAGGGCAGAGAAAGGGGGTAGGAGAAAATAGTGGGGGGAAACATGCTTTGCCTCACCTGAGCATTAACAAATCAATCTGTGGTAGCTGAATCAAGTGAAGTGAGAGAGGGACCAAACTGTACTTTTTAGGCTTTAGGAATAGCTTCTCTGAAATATGATTCCTTTGCAGCAATGGCCACAGCACAATTACGATGATTGCAAACAGGCAGCGCAGCAATTATGTCCTGTTTACACTAACAGGCATCGAAGGTGACACAAAACACCACCTGGGACTGATGTTTCTGCAGCAAACTCAAGCACTCTGCTATGAACCAAAAAAAACCCTTTTTCTTTTTTTAATTTTATTTCTGTGCACCTTCACTTTGCAACCTTTTCTAGATGTTTTCTAGAGTTTTCAAAAAGAAAACAAGCAAACACAACTTACTTTTTCTCTGCTTCGGCAATCAAACTACCGTGGCTCATTTCATGTGAAAACACCACTTAAGTCAAACATCAGTAAATCTGCCTTTTGTAAAGAGCAAGCTTAAGTTCAGTAACAGAAAGTCAATGCACTCACTCATTGTGTGCAAAGTGAAAACCCAGAGTGCAGCTTTTACACTCTGCCTACACACGATTACTTTACAATACATTACACTGACTAGTGAACGAGCTTTGACAGGATCCTGGAGACATGACGTGGAGCCTAACTGCCCACCACACAGACACGCTGATGTGTTATGCTCTGCTTGGAAGAGCCAGATAAGACTAGCTGCTGTTACTGTGGACAATCGTTTTTTGGAATTCTGGTACAAGCACAAACCTGGTGCAGTGCAGCAAAATCTGAAGAAGGAGAAGGAGCATGATTTTGGTTAGCGAGCGCAAACTCATGACAAAATATTCACAAAGGCAGCATTCTGCCTCCAAATGATGGTCATTACTCTGAAAAACAAGCTCACTAATTCTCCAACCAGGGAGCGAAATCAATTCATTTCAATTCAAGGTTTTACATTTACTGATCAGAGAATGTGCTCTGACAGGATGCTACAGTAGAGATGTGAAATGGAACCCAATAGCCCACAGAAGCACCGATCTGTCAAGGTCCGCTTGGAAGAGCCAGATGAGCTGTCAGACGAGCTGTGTGTGTATGAGCTGTTGCGTTTTCCTGATCAGTAAGCTCCTACAGCTGGAGGTGACAGAGAGAGCGTGCGATGGCTTAAAAAAGGCTGGAAAAAGGAAGCGTGTTAGAGTCTGTATGAATGTTCTACAGCCCTAGAGAGATGACAGCTCCTTGATTATATAGCACAGTAACTAAGAGCAAATGAGCACAGACCCTTAAAACTCCTATTCTTTTAATATAGTGTCAGATCCACATCTCTGAAACGCAAACTAGTCCTTGCAGCATTGACTCTATATGCACTGAAAGTCAGTACCCAGATGATCCCCATTATCTCCAACAGACACACTGATATATTGCACATTGCAATTTTTTTTTATTATTTTGTAAGTTGCATACTTAATTTCTGTTGCCGTGAATTAAAGGGTATTGCAGAAAGGAGTACCTAACTGTGGCGACACTTCAAAACTGTTTTTATTAAACTGAGAAAGCATTGCATAGAATTAGTGCATTGTCAGAATCCCCTACAAAAACAAAAGAATTTGCTAGTTAGTTGCTAAAGAGTGGGAAACTACCCTTCTTACCGATAGTGGTGATAACAGTCCCAGCAAAGAAAAAGGAGGAGCTGATGTCCCAGAGGCTTGTCTGATTGGATGCATTTCCTGAAGGGTTCACACCTGCTCGGACTGCTGAAACCACTTGCTGGAGCGGAAAGTAAAAAAAAAAGAAGAAAAAAATTAGCACATAATGCAGTGTGTGTCTCCCAGTGGGAGTGTGGTATGAGGTTGGCTGAGGAACATCTGGAAAATAGTGGTGTGCATCAGATTTCTGGGGGAATAGATGACAGCCAAGATAAAAATCCAAAACCAATAAGGAGTTGTGAGAGACAATGAGGGCCATCTGTCACATTTAGAAAATGCATAAGAAATGTTTTAAACCACTGTACTCTTCACAAAAGAGCCCCGTTACACCCCCTATGGACTAAAATGAGGGTTTTGAACAGATGTTCAAAAGATATTGTGCCTACATTTTTTTCAAACACTTATTTAAAACATATTTAGATGTTCTGAAAATGTTTCTATGACTACACATCTGCATATTTTGGTCTTGGTATGGTTTTAGATACTTGTATGATTTCACCCCATCGTGCATCATTTACAACATCTGCTTTGCCGAGAGCATCAAGACATTTATAGGTGTTGAGCTTTGGACTTTGATTTTGAAAGTAAAATTCAAGACAGGATGGACTGAGAACATTTGAAAACACACGCATTGACCAGTTGCTTTCTACACATGTTTGCTTCACCTGTAGGTTTGTGATAATGTGACACTCCAGAGTTTGCCTGATGCGTCTTCATGTTAACAGAACAGCATGAAACCAGACAGAACATTAATCTATGTACATGTAGCTCTGTTTTGGTAGTATGAAAAACCAGGGACATGGACTAATCTTCTCATCAAAGGTTCCTTGGATTATAATAACCTTTAATCATTTTGTTGATCTTCTAAATCTGGATAAAAAAGAAACAAATTTTTAGCTGGGTCACTATTGTGCTGATTAGTCTTGCCCAGGTGACAATGAGTCTGTGTATGTGGGAGAGCACTAGCTGTGATACGAGTCCCAGCAGAGTGTGACAAGCCCTTTAGACACCAGCCGGCTGTACAGGAAACAGAACAGCACCGTGTTTTCCCACTCAGGGCTGTGCTCTCATGACAGGAGTGAAGCCACCAGCTGGGGGGAAAACACACCACTGCACGACTTCTCACACCCACAATCACCTAAACATAGAGGGGCGGAGGAGTGAAGCTCTGGCCGCTTCTGTGCTGCTACTTTATCAGAGTTTAGGTTAATGATAGCAGCTCTATTGTATTTGGGAAAGTTTAAACTCTGTTAACCCGAAAAACATTACCCAAGATAGTGTTAGATTAGCCAAAAACACTGGTTAGTCCTCAACCTAAAAGCTTTTTCTCTTCTTCCTATTCCTTTTCTTCTCTGTTTTTGAGACATGCAGCTTTATCTTTAGCCTTTTAGCAATATATCATTTATGTAGCCATCAAGCAAATTTACAGGTTGCTTGTTTTTAACTGATTCAGCTAGAAACCTTCAAAAGTATCCCAGAGACTGTTTTCAACCAAGTCTTGGACCTAATGTTAGCTTAATTAGTTAGCAAGCTACAGCTGAAAACATCTGTCTGACACATTTGTCAGTTCAGCCAGCAAAACTGATAGTTGCCTAAATGAGAAGCCTGCATTTGTCTACCACCGTCTAAAATCAAGGATCCATTATTTCAAACTTCACTAAGAATTTTGAGTAGTGCCCCCCATTATCTGCAGCTGCATATGTGCTGTGCTGCAATGGAAAGCTTGAAAGGCATCAGCCAGCCGAAACTACCAACTGCAGGGTGCTAGGTCTCTAAATGCTGGACTAACCTGATCTCATCAGTTAACTATGTCAAATCACAGCAGTTCTCTGGGTCCAAGTGGCTTCTCAAGATATACAGTCATTACTGAGACAAATGAAAGAAAAAAGTTTTGAGACCTCAGGGGGACAGCAAGCATTGCTACTGAACCAATGCTATATATATGATATAATCAGTTGTACATGTCTTAAAATGTACTAGGGGAAATGATTATCCATTATTTGTATTTAACATCAATAAACCTTAGGAAACAGAGCAACAATGTTACAATAATTATGTAAAGCATATAACACTATACACAGTCCATTTGAACTAGCACTGTCAGCTTTTTCTGAGTCTGCACGTGCACACAAACTCATGGTCACTGCAATGTCAGGGTGTTGTCTTCTGCAATTCGTCATCCCAAGTGAAACTGAGAGAGCTTTCATTAACCTTTGACTGCTGAATGTGATAAGGCAGTAAAGATCTAGTGTGTGAAAGCTGAATGGATGAATAATGGATTGGAAACTGAGGGAACAGGCGCTACAACACACGAGTTAACACAACATGGGTCAGAAGGTGGGAAGATATGGGCTGATGGCAGTGCGTGTTGTGGTGTGGTCATGGTGTGGTAGCTTACAAGGAACTGTGTGTTGTTTACCCACACAAGCTGACAAACAATTATTCTCATAGGGACTATTTGTTCTGTAGAAGGTATTTCCAATGAAAACTCGACAAAGAAAGCCAAAGCTATCTATTAGGATAAATACCAACAGAGGGAAGAGAGAAAATATTTTGATATTAACAGATCAACAGTACACAAAATATCCAGTTTAACAAAGGAACAGTGAGGAGCTAATTGGGAACAACCTGATAATGAATTGTTAATAAGTAGTTAGTGAATTTAGGACTATATGGTAGAGAATAAGGATTATTAAATATGAAAGAATTTATATATATATACATATTCATAATCATAATCATAATCATCATATATATAATTACTTAATCATAAGTTAGTTTACAATTAGTCCCTTATTTAATGATAATGACACTTTTTAAATTAGCTACAGAGCTTTTAAATTAACCAGTAAAAACTTTGTAGCTACTTGTGATGATCATAAATAATAAATCCAAACTAAACATGACATCTCTCTCAGCTGTAGCAGACAGCTGTTTTCATCAAAACATCTTTTGATGTTTGCAAACTGCAGACTAACTAAACTTATTGACTAGCTGGTGAACATAATGGAACATTAAGCGATTAAAGAGCCAGATAATAGTGGGAGACCAAAACAGAGCTAAAAGAGGAGTGAGTGTATTGGACACGAGACATGACTCCATATGAATGAGTCATTGTCTGCTTGATATGTTTCCTTACAAGTTCACCATATGAAGTTTATTAGACAAAGGCTACTGTAACATTTTATTTTGTATATATTTTATTAGGTTGACAGCTTTTCTGCTTCTCCTAAGTGGCTGAAATCCAAAAACAAAACATAAAACACACACACACACACACACACACACACACACACACACACACACACACACACATACATAGTTCTTTGAAATGGAAGATTCAACAGTAGCCACTAGGTTTTGAGTGAGCGCCCATTCAAAATAAGACAACCGAAAGACAAAACTACTTTGGTTATACACATACAGAGGATACAAATGTATTCAGACACAATAAACACAATAATCAAAGGTGAACACATCAATAGTTCAGTGTTTTTATCTCTTTTATACACCTAATCATTTCCAAATATAACAAAGGATAGGGTTCAAAGAAGAACCCTACATCCACTCTGCGCCGTCATTTAGCAAATCACACAATCACACAGGCTTGGCTCAGTCAGCCCTTTTGTTTCACAGCCAAAGTGGCCATATTAATTCACTTTCTTGGCACTCAGTTGTATGCATACTAACTATGGCCATGGGAAATGATAAGAAGAAGACCACACTGGCTGGCTTCAAGCTAAGCCAAACAGCCAGGGTAGATTGAATCGTCTGAGCTTTTTGACATCACTCACTTTTTTAATTACTCCCTCTGAGAGCACATCTCTCCTCAACCCTCTGCTGACTGGCTTTTGATCAGTGGAAGCCTGCAGAGGTGTGTATGTGTATAGATAATTAAGTAAAAGTGAGTGAGGGACACCGGTGTTGAAGCTGTTCATCAATAAATCATCAGAAGAGAAATAGTTGCTAGAAAAGATGCTGAACACAGGGGACTACTGATGGTTGATGGACAGAGCTGTTTGGTTGGATGGTTGTCTAATAAATGCGAGAAGATAACAAGATTCTTGTTAGGCATATATTGTAGAACCTGGCTCACAATTAGCCTGATAGCGTTAGGAAAACATGAAAGTTCTCTTAAATGCCTCATATAGGCAAATTGTCCAGTTTTCATAAGCCTAAAATCATGAGCCAGTAATTAATTCAGTTTGTTTCTGAAGTCCAGGACTAAGAAGTGTGTAAACTGCAATGAGTACAGACTGATTCAGTGGAAAGATCAGTGACAGAAGGAGTCATATTTAAGTAAAAGGAGTGAGATGCTGCTTGGACTTGGGCGAGAGATGTGACTCATGGTTACCAGCTTTGACCAGGTTTTTAGGTATTCAGTGAGACACTGGAAAAAACGAAAAAACGTCCTCTAAAGCACCTCAAAGTGTTTGTGTGATAGAAAAGCTCCGACCTGCTGCAAGTCCGCTTCACAAGGAAACTAATAATGGACTCATATTATGGACTCATACATCTGTATAGGGGCGGCTGTGGCTGTGGTAGAGCGAGTTGGCCGTTAATCGGAAGGTCGGCGGTTCAATCCCAGCTCCCCCAGGCTGCATGTCAAAGTGTCCTTGGGCAAGATACTGAACCCCAAATTGCCCCTGGCTGTTCCGCCAGTGTATGAATGTGTGTGAAAGTTTCTGTTTGAGCACTTAGGCTCAGGGTATGAATGTGTGTGAATGGTGAATGCAGATGTAGTGTAAAAGCGCTTGATTGAGTGGTCGAAAAGACTAAAAAGGCGCTATACAAGTACAGAGCATTTACATGTATATAAAGCAAAGTAAATCCTCTTTCTCATCACTTGTGTACCAGAAAAAACGGGAAAACAAGTTTAAACCATTTTATCAATTGGTGGTTTTTATAATGCCTGCTTTTAGGGCTTAGTGCTTCAGCCCACTCAGCACCCCTTCTTCCTGCAATCCACAGTCTGCAACCTAAATCATCTCTACCAGTTTTCACCAACAATAACAACTATAGTGATTGTGTAATAAAGGGCTGCCAAGGGTGAAGAAAAGAAATGTTGATACCAAAAACAAAACTGTGGGAATGAGCATGAGCATAAACACATGCTCATTAACATCACATTCTTGAAGTATCATGAGCTTTTAACTTTTAACTTTTAACTACTAACTATGTTTTTCTTTACAAGAACGCAGCTTTAATGGTGTTTAAGGTGTTTATTAAGGTAGAAATTATAAATGGGAGGTGGTTTGGATTCAGGAGCCCTTTGCCTTCCCTTGTCCAGGGCTCCACATTCATTAAATCCACTCCTGACAGTCAATCTGATAGATTATGATCTCAGGACACAAAGTATCATCACCATCTTTGAACATTAACTCAGCATCTTAAAGCTAGTCATCTGTTACCAGCCCCTCTTAATTGAAAACAGTCTCATTTACATACAGTTGGTGGGCACTGATCATTATTCAATGATAAATCCTTTGTAGGCTTAGTTCATATGGTCAGTCTATAAATCTGTAAATGTAATGTAATACAACACAGAGGACAACAGTTCGTGAAGTAACGTGGTAAAAGGTCTTTCTATTCGACATAACTAAAAATGACTTAAAATCAAATTCATAAATATTTAACCAACAGCCTGGCCAACAACTAAATATTGCTTGCTCAAACGTCTGTATCTTTAATATCAAACCCAGAAGATGGAAAAGTTGACCAATTTGAAATAATAATGATGCTTATTCCCCAACACAGGAAATATCCAATTAAACCTACAATATTTACATTCCATTCTGGATGATGGTGAATATTCAAGTAAGCATTTCATTCATACTGCAGCCCAGAAATGCGACAGTGAGAAAAAATCTAGTATCTAGTTATACCTGGAAGGTTTTCTCATAATCAATGGAGCATGTGTCATTAAACAAGAACGCTTGCTTGTTACAGTGAGGGCTTTTTCAGCATGAGACTGTGTCAGAAACTACACTGATGGCTGATGCTCTGCCGTAAGGAATAATGCAACATCTGGAATGTGAAACTGATTACAGTGGCTAAAAGGGGATGTGGTTGCTCTGTTCATTTCATGGGTTTGTTCAAATGCTCACACCCATTCACATACAGTACACTAAATGTGGTCTTAAACATGAATTTTTCTCGTTGTTAAGAGAAAAGAAATCTGACATCCAAGTTTGACTGTTCTTTTACAGGTAAAGGAGCAGGAAATAATATAAACTAACTATATGCAAGATTGCAAACAGTCATTTCAATACTTACTGGTTCATTAGTCAGTCAAGTTTTTAGCCATTTTTCCAGTTTGTGCACATGCCTAAAGAGCCAATGAGTAATCTTTTGACCACATACATTACAGGTATATTAATATACTGTATATAATAAAAGAATTTGACTTACATACTGGACGTTAGGGGGTACTTTTGGTTAGAATCAGGGACATGGTAAAACAAAGAGCCAAAATTAGTATCCGTAGACAAATCAGTGTCCCGCGGGATTTAAAGACCTTTCAGCTCTGGTATATTAGAGAAGTAATCATCATCCACATGTCCAATATGCCAGCTAGATTCCCCAGGCAGAAATGCTTTTCATCAACTCTGACAAGTTCGGTTGATGGTGAGTTCCACTAAGGAAGAGTTATGAAGTCAGTGAATGTCTTTTCTTAGATGGCTAATATTTGTAGTGCATTTTTATGTGATATTTTTGTATTTGAAAATTTAATGAATGCGTCATTTCTATAATTTATTATTATATTTTACCTAAATCCAGGTTGCGATTGTCAGGCTTCATTTGTAGCAACATTTCTAAATTTGTTTCCAGCATGGAGGGATTACCACATAGGGCAACAATGCACAGGCCCAGGAGCCCAAGGAGTCAGGAGGCCCCTAAACCAAAGCGTTTGTATGAACTGACAGTTATTAATTTTTCTTGATGGAAAGTTAAAAATCAGAGTCAAATTTAGTCAAATTGCCTTGATTTTGTTTTTTCTTTTTACTTGATCCTGATCCTTTCATATTATTGACCTCCAATCCAATATCTATTCACAGTACAGTGCAAAACACTGATAAGGGAAATACAACAGAGCCTCCGAGGGACACAAAATAAATGTGTACAAACCAACCAGTTCTTCAGTTGCTCAACGGGCTGAAAAAAACCAACCTCAAGTTAAAGCTTTGGCAGTTTGTCCACAACTAGCCACAATCCTCAAGGCCCTTCGTTAAACAAGGTTAAGGTGCCAAATAGTGCATCAGTGGTAACCTCATATTCTCTCTGTTCCTCTCTGTGTGGAATACAATATTTAGAATATTTTCAGTCAGTCATCACCAGGTCCTGCAGAAGTGAAAAGATTTGAATTATAAATATAATGTTAATGCTTCCACCTACCTTGACTAAATCCTCCAGCTCAGAAGAGTTTACACAGGTGTGCATCGTCAAGAAGTCCAGTTTTTCTGCGAGAATGGCCAGCTTTTGGGAACTCTCGTGTGGCTGCTCCAGGGCTCTGAACACCATCGCCCCGATAATGAGGTAAAGCACCACCAGGAAGAAGATGGCTGACACAGTTTTCCACCTCATGACAGTAGTCCGGGTGTCGCACTCGTCATCATCTGGAGTGTTCAGTACCAACGGTTTGGCTGAGAAGGACAGGCGAGGTTTGGAGTTGTGGGCAGCAGACTTGGGGTCAAGAAGGTCAGGTGCGGCCACTGCAAGGATGGATTAATGTATATTGTGGATCAATTTCTTCATTACAAGAGACTCACCCTGGGGATACTCATGTTAGATGTACTCATTTGTCACATCACTGTGTTTTCCCCAAATCAGTATTGTCTCGCCAGTAAAGAATGCATCTTTCATACTCAAACCCTACCTACTTATCAATCTATCTATCTATCTATCTATCTAGATACAGGCATAAATAGAGACATAAAGCAAATATGCTACATCATGTATTTCCACCAATATAAGAATAGGGAGTTATTACTATAATTTTCTTTGTTGGTTATTTCGTTGGTTGGTTGTTGGTTATTTTATTAATCAATTAATCATTTGGCCTATTAAATGTCAGAAAACAGTGAAAAATAAACCACTGAAATCCAACTTAAGCAAAACTTAAAACTGTTTAATTTTTTAATCACGTAAAGCAAAGAAAAGCAGTGAATCCTAACATTGGAGAAGCAAATGTGTTGCAGGTTTTCAGTACTTCAGTCAATGTGTCAAATATTCTGTCTTTACTGTGAAGTTTCTCTTATTCTTCCAATAAGAAAGCTGTAGAACAGCGCCACTGCAAAACCTATATTTATCTGCAGCAGGTCGAACACTTTTTATTCAAAGCATTGTCTGCAACATACTTCATACCAGCAGTAATTCCCAAACACCAACATCTACAGTTATGTCTCGACTTTCCCCTTTGGAGCTGGATCTAATGAGTATTTGAATGTTAAATTGGTACATGCAGTGTAATAAAAAAAAATAATAGATAATCACAATCTAATAACACCTAAACATAATTCGAAAATTCCAAAAAATATACTATATTGAAGCAATGGCTTGAGAACAGGCTTATACTAGCTATATCCCCCTACATGATGCTATGCTGTTGCTTTTGGGTCCTACAATACAAATGATTACTGAATCATTTGTATTGTAGGACTGAATGAACGCTCATTAAAAATTAAATACTGTTCATCAAAATCCTGTTTCCCAAACAGCTTGCTACAGTAGATGCAATTACATAACCACCCCATGAGGTCCTCATAGCCAGTATTTTACAGTAAACAACTTATGGAGAGGATCATTCACTCAATTCTTAGCTCAAACCACGTGATATTTAAATTATTCCTATAGTTTGCCCTTTTCTTTTTCTTTCTTTCTTTTTTTTTTTTTTTTTTACAATATGTGTAGTATTACATAACTGCATGTTCTTGTTTTTGTCTGGTTAAATTGGTTTTCTCAGTGAAAAAAAGCCTCACATACAAAAAACATATTGTAATAAAAGCTACAAAAATGTATAGGCCGATCCTAAAGTTCAAATAAGAATAATATTGTGATACCAAGAGGCAGAAAATGGTGCCACAGTACATTAAACTATCACTAGAAACTCATTATAAAATAACACAGAAACACCCGTTTCTGCATATGGTCATTTCCCCCGTCGCCTATTGCATATCATCACTTTCTGAGGGTGAATAGATCATGCAGAATATTGGTAATCTTTCCATCCTTGATTTGCTGAATTTCAACTAGTTGTTAACGCACTTACTTCTCTACCATCTCGTCTCTCTTTGTTTCCTCATCGACGGATCTTTTTCTCCAAAGTGCAAATAATGCTTTCCTTTTAGTGTGGCTTTTTGCCTCCGGAGCTCCCACCAAGGGACGTGGCCGCTCTCCTCATGGTCTCAGCGAGCTGCGCTTTCCTCCACTTTACAGTCTCCGGAGAAAATACATCCAGGACATCGCGTTCGCTTCCCAACAGAAGACGCGTTAAGATAGAGCGTGTAAGGAATGAGGGGAGCAAATCGTTTCCATGAAATCCATGAGGGTGTTTGGGATTATTGTTTCCAGAGAGGTGCAAGGACGCAGAGATGGATTGTACGGGTCAGAGGAGGTATCTCACCAGTGTGCGCTGCACTCCCACTGCTGTGGCGCGGACAGCGTGCGCTCCTGCTGTAAGAAGAGAGGGAGACAGAGGAGCTGCTTGCTGTCCAATACTTCAGAGGCTCCCCATGCTGCAAAAAATCATATAACAATGGATGAATATATTTAAGGTGATCTGAACGCCCTCACAGTTGAGATGTGGACTGTGCAAAGAGAGCTCCTTAAGATCTCAGATTTGGTTATACACTATGAAAGACCACTCTTGTTCTTTCTAACACCATCCAAGAAGCTGTATGTCCTGCCCCCTTCCTTACCCCAGAGGCCTCTGAGCAGCTCAAGAACACACTGACAGATGCTGCTAAGTACAGAGATTATTCTCTTCCTGCTTTTGGCAACAACAACAAACAAACAAACAAACAAAGAAAACAAACCAAAAATGGTTAAAATTGCTATTTGTAAGTCATTCATTTTACTCAAGAGAACCTTGAAGATGTTTTATTGGGGATCTCTACATCTACCCTCCCTTAAAGAGGGAGCTTTTTCCTTGCTGAACCAATTATTTAAACTTGTGACATCCCAGTCACAAGCCCACATCTCACATCCAGGAAGCAACCGGTTTATCAGTGAGAAGGAGCAGACTTCAGGATGCAGTCGCTATACATGCCCTGAACAACAGTTGTTGGTGCATTAATTAAATTAATTTAAATCAGCAAGACAGTCTGTATGGTTTATGTTCCTGATATAACTTAATTATCCACCTAGTCATGCAGGTGTGACCACTACAGAAATACATGAAACCAAGCCAGAGATTTTCAGTAATTTGATTGTCAGTTGCAGTTTGGCTCCTTTAAGTGTGGGTGTGTGTGTGCGTGTGTGTGTGTGTGTGTGTGCGTGCGTGCGTGTGCATGCGTTTGTGTAAAAGAAAGGGTGCATCCACAATATTGATTTGCATGAGCTACCACAGCTAATTGAACTGAGAGACTTGCACAGCTGTGCTGTTTGTCTTTGGGGCACTGACACACACACACACACACACACACACACGCGCTTAAAGATCCTGTCTGTGTCAATGAAGCTACAAAAAAATGCTTTATCTAAGTGCATAATGAAAGATAATAGTAAGAGTAACTCGTAATCCCCACTTTTGCTGACTTAGTCTTATAGCCAAGTTTTCTGAGGAAAGAACGCCTCTTCTGCTAAAGAAAATGGAAGAAAAATGTATTGTAGTCTGCACTATGACTATCAGGGCTGCAACTAACGATTATTTTCATTGTTGGCTAATCTGTCAAATATTTTCCTTGATTAAAAATTAGTTGTTTGGTTTATAAAATGTCAGAAAATGGTGAATAATGTTGATCAGTGTTTCCCAAAGCCCATGATAACATCCTCAAATGTCTTGTTTTGTCCACAACCTGAAGATGTTCATTTTGCTATCATAGAGGACCAAAGCAGAAATGTTTACATATAAGAAGCTGGAAACCATGACATTTACTTTTATTTCTTAAAATATTTCTCTGATTAATTGATTATCATAATAGTTGGAGAAAATAATTTATTAGTAGCTCTTATGACAATAATGAATCCATAAAATTTGTTTTACACATTGTGCACCAGCATCAGTGGATTCTGTCCAGATTTCAATAACTTAGTCATAAATTGTCAGATGCAACAATCGTTCCTTACCTATTTCTTCTCCTTCTTTTCCTTTTCTGTAAACCTCTTCCTCTCTCCTACTCCTAAAGACTTTGAGTCAGTAAACATCCAATCTGCACTCCCATGCTAAAAGAATGAAGATTTATTTATAAATGAAGTCTGAATTGTACAATTTTAACTGTCCTCGGCTGACAGTAAACAGTTTGACATTAGGTGGACAACCTATTTCTTCTTCTGCTGTGTGATGCAACAACGTTAAATTATTTATGTGGTCATTTTCAAGTCTTTCTGTTTAGCTTGTTTCCAAATTCTCTTTATTATTTTTATAGACACACATGCGTGCATTATACAGCATTGTTAAATCTTTTACTTCTGCTTCACATAAAGACACTGTATGCTCAAGAAGTCAAGAAGAAACTTTTTTATGTGTCCAATATTAACTTTAATTCCTTCTAAAGAAACGAACACTTTTAATTAATGGCTGGAGCTCTGAATTTGCTTACGTTACTATGGTTACGGCTCTGCTGTAATTGTAGCAATGGATGCAGGAGCTACATATCATTTTGTCATTTGCAGTTCTGCAATGCTTTTGATGTTGGCTTGTAAATGACATGATACTGTTAGAAAGATTATTTTAGATCAGTAAATCATGTCATGGTCTCTGGCAGCAGCATCTAATAAACAGGATATATAACACAGGGAATCCCTCTAGTTTTAATGTTAATTCACCCTGTTTTTATTAATAACCAGCTAGTGCATCTCCCTTTACAGGGCAGCTTGTTATTGGTGCAGTCATCCACAGTGCTGACAGCCAGATGGAGAGCAAAAGAAAAATGGAAATGTCTCTGAGCAGCAGATACAAACACTAAACCAGAGACAGGCTTTGAGTTTGTGTTAATAATCTTGTCTTGTAGTCAACAAGTATTGTGAGCCCCTATTGATCCAATGAGGCTGAATTTTCTGCTTGATGTCATCAAACAGGTCAGAGGTTAGGAAAAAGTAGGATTCATGAGCACTCAAGCTTCATCATTAATGCCGTCATGTTTTACCAGCAGAACTGTGACACTTCAGAAAAACCACTGTGGGAATATATACTTATATGTATACTTTGTCAGTGTGGATTAAGGACTATTTTGTAACGTTTGCTGTAGATTTCATCTGTTATTGTCACTATAGAAGCATATGTTTTTATGTTAAACCATATGAACCTAGTGGAAATAATTGTTCTCTTTGTAATGTTTAAATTTTTCCATTCATCCATCCATCGTCAACCGCTTATCCTGCGTACAGGGTCGCAGGGTGCTGGAGCGAATCTTACATTGGGCAAAAGAGGGGGTACACCTCGGACAGGTCGCCAGTCCATCGCAGGGCCCGATTCAATTCAAATTTGCGTAATTGGCATGAATGTTAATAGGACAGTATTGGCAAAGCGTTTTCTTTTACCATGACTCCACAGCCTGTCATTTACAGCAGTGTCAGTTTCCTCTTCTTCTTCTCCTTGCTCTTCTAATTATTTCCAAGCTTTGATGGAATTTGCAAGACAACACAATTACATTTCTAATCAAAGTCAAAAGAATAAAAAAAATAAAATTAAAACCTCTGTTTTTAAAGAAGCCATTACAGCCCAACTCATATCCGGTATATAATGACGCGGGAGGTTTATCTCTAAATTGCCTGCCGGCTCAAGCGTTTGCTATCTGTTATGACTCTGTGTGGTGAAGTCACACACAATGGAGCGGAGTGTAATTTGCATAACATAGTTTCCATTGACTTTGAAAGCAAATTTAAGCAAAATTTAATTACTCAACCTGACTGCTCTGAAGAAATGAGGGATGAAGCCTGACTGACCGTCCCAGAACTTTGTTACCGATATAGGAAAAAAGAGCAATCTTGATCCATATGTTGTTGAGAACTACAGAGCAATCTCAAACCTTCCATTCCTCGATAAACATATTGAAAAGGTTGTTTACCAACAATTACAGATGTATCTGTCATTTAACAACTTGATTCTTTTAGTAGGTGCCAAGGGTTTGAGGACCCAGATTCACTCTTTGTTGACTTCTCTGTTGGTAAAACCTTGTGAGCTGCGGCCAGAGTGTTATCTAAAGCCAAAAGAATTAAACACATCACTCCTATTTTAACTTCTCTGCACTGGCTCCCTTCCAAACAAACTGATTTTAAAATACTTATTATGGTTTTTAAATCTATTTATTAGCTCCTTCCTATGTCGTTGATATTCTCACTCAATACACACTGGACAGATCCATATTCCCTTTTTATTGTGATACCTTCTTACATGTCGTTATCTGTTTTTTGTATGTTCATTTGTCTTTTTGTCATCTCATTACTCATCTCCTCATGAGGTATACACACATACTTCATCAAATTTTCTGACTCTTACGCTCAAACAGGACAGCACCATAGCAGGTACATATGGCTTTTGTTACATGACAGTAATGTTATTATCAGTGACATTGTGGCATTAATTGACTGTATTACCATAGTAATCTCTCCTAGTGTCACAGCAACATGTCAGAAACTGGTGTAGTTAGCCATTTTACTATTAACCTTTGTTTTATTTGGCAAAATGTGCTTGCAAAGTGAAATCTTATGTAAGTTAGACTTTAAATTCTAAGCCTTTCAGTCTGTGATAATTAGAGGGTGACATGCTCATTGTTATGGTGTATAGGCCTACCATTTAGTGGATTATTTTTCTCAGTGGGCATACAAAATGCATGTATTTATATTGTATCTTATGAACAGATGGTTGGAGATCAGTTTCTACATATTTTTTTCATAACCTAGTTCCCTTCCTGTTTATAACTGCAGAGCCATACAGCTATGTTCCTGGTCAAACTTTGACAGCAAAACAAGTGAGCAGCAACATCAGCATACAAAAATGCTGAACGTTGAACGAGTTTTTAATGATTAAACATATATATTTCAAACTCTTGCCTGCAAGCTTGCATTGTAAAGACTCAGAAGGCTGAAGGAATGAAAAAATGAATTACATCTCTACACCAAATCCTGCTGATTCTACCTGAATCATTTCTACTGAGGTAGCAGTTTCCTCATCCAGCAGAAAACTATCAGCAGTAGCAGGGACCTTTCCTGAGGATAAAATCATTGCTATAGGTTGATCAATCATCAGTAATCTCATTAACATACATTTGTAGTATATGACAGTAGTTTACAATCCCACAGAAATATTCACTTTTTAGTTTCAAAAATCGTAAAAAACAGATGACGTGAGGCAAGATTTGACAGTCATGGTATAATCTCGCTAAAAATAAATGAATCTCCTCTGAAGTTTGTTGCAGAGACAGAATAACTTTTATTTAGCGTTTTACGAGTGAGACTATAAACATAAGAAAGTCCTTAGAAAACATCTTAGAGTAAATAGCGATAATAAATAAAGATCTGAATTTTATAGAGCAAAGCTAACGAGAATTATCATGAGGCCCTAATGAATGCACGAGTCCAATTAACTGTAGTCTTTTTCCAGAATGATTTCTGTTTTATAAAGATCAGTGACTTTGATTGGAGTGAGAGCAGATAATAAATATTTCCATACACACTTAGCACTCATGTGGAAACTCTGTAACTGATGTTGGTCTCAAGCTTCTCCCTCATTAAGCTGTGGTTTTAACACAGCATTGTACGTTTGATTGTCACATCTAGTTGTTCCAGTCTCCAGTTCCCAATAAATGACAGAGCTCACAAAGAATAATTGTGGTTTCACTGTAGACAACAGTCTTTCATCTCTTGCTTTGTTGACTGAGCCCTGCGATAATCAGTCATCACGAGCAACTGAGCAAAATAACCTCGAGCGATGTGAATGTATACACAAAACACCTTACAAATGTACACACATATGTGGCATTAAATTAACACAGTGAATATAAACTCAGTTGACGGATGAAAGCCTGGAGAGCAGGGGAGGAAAATCACTTTTGAAGCCTGCAAGCAGTTTGCACTGCATAAAGAATTACTTGACAGTCTTTAATAGGTATTCATCAGGCAGTCGAGGGAACCTTCTGCACATGATAGATTATCAAAGAAAAGGAATAACCTAAAGTGGTGAAGGTCAACAGTATCTTCAGTCAGTTCCCTCAATCGTTACAAACTGCTGCATTTGTCTATCCCTTCCTGACAAACAGAGACAAAAATACCTAAGGGTCCAGTGCTTTGCCTAAATGCATCTCTATAATAGATGCAGTAACAGGTAGAATTTCAAGTTACGTCTGAAATCCTTTAGACCTGTCTGGAGCTACTGGAGGTGAGGTTGGATCAACATTTGTGTAAGTCAGTGTTCAGGCTTCAAAGGAGTATGACGGCGATAAAAAAAAGTCAGGAGGGGCATCAAGTAGGAGAAGAGCGAGCTCTGGCATCAGAGAGGCAGCGACAGCATGTAGGGCCAGAATACTTTCACATCTAACTCTGTGAATTAAAGGTTAATTTTGACCAAACCAGCGTTGCTGATTGTTGAAACAGTGGAAAACCTAACCAAGAAGTTTTAGGTGAGTTTTTTTTGTGTCTGTTGAGTTTGAATGAAGTGTGTTTTAAGTTAACAAGGCTAACTTTGGTGAAAAAGAGAAAGTTATATTCAGAAGGTGTATGAGTGTATTTTTTTTGTTTGATAAGGAGAACAGGTGTAAGAATATTTTCTTTCTTGATATGTTGGTTTATATTGTTTATTTATTAGACTAAAAGAGAGCTTGGAAACGTAGCCAGTGTTCGGAAGTGACGCGTTACTGTAATATTATTACTTTTCCCAGTAACTAGTAATGTAAGGGATTACCATTCTCAAAACAGTAAAAATATTACAGTTACTAATCCAAGTAACGCTGCAATACTGCTAGTATTGCCATTATTGTGTCACAGTCTAAGATGCAAAGAACATTGTCGACAAATCTTTTCTAAGTTCCTTTTTTGTCAGCATCATTTTTCAAATTGTTTGTTGTTGTAAAACTAATTTTGGCCACAAGAGGCTGAAGTGCACCACTATCCAATGTTCTAAATGGGAATAAAGGCATTTATGTTTTCTTCCAGGTGTGTTTTAATTTCTCAATACAATACATTTCTAGCCAAAAGAAAGACATGACAGAAATGTCACAAAACTTGCTAACACATAATATCTGTACCTTGTGTTTAGAGTGCATGGAGAAAACTCACCTGGAAGAAAACATGAATGCTTTTAGTCCTATTTACAACATGGGTTTGTGGTGCACTTCCTTTTTTTCAGCGTCCAAAGTGTAACACTGTCTATTTTTTGTCTGGCCACTTCCACATACAACTTCAAATAAACTCCCACACATAGGACTGTTGCATAACTGGTGAAAATAGTCTGAAGAGGTCAAAAATCCGGCACTTGTGGTGTCGAGAACAGCTTTACTGTGAGACCAATGCATTTTGGCCTTCATCTGGGTCATCATAAAAAAACATTACAATGAACATTTAAATAGAATAGGCATAAAAGAAAGACATTTTAAAAAGTTAAACAAACAAAGAAAAACACCTAATCATATACATAAAAATACATATCACCCTTTTGGGCATTTATACATAGATTAGTTTGGTATATGCTCATGTGGTTTTAGACCAATCATATTCTTAAAGTGGCGGAGAGGCAAGAGGTGTGCATATTAATAGATACATTTGACACCATATTTGGTCCAAACAGGAGAAATCTATGGGAAGTAAGTAAGTGTGACACACTATAAATACACTTTACAAAGTGCTCGACATTGAATAACATAAAAGCAAAGATAAAAGGAAAACCTGCAATGAGAAACACTATAAAAGCACATTAAATAAGAACTACTGAAAATAGTAATTCACTTCAGCAGTGATACTTATGCTGCCACCAAAGAGGCAAAACTACAGTTCAAGTGGAGAAAGTCATTGATCTTTTTAGATCCACAATGATACTACTTTTTACATTTATGTGTTATGTTTGTGGTCTCATTCAGTGAACAACATCTTGAGCCTCTTGAGGTAAAGCCTGCACAAAACACCTGGAGAGTTTGATTGCAGCACTGCCAATGGGTTTTGTAAATAATAATGGTTTTCATCTATATCTAAGTCCTTGCTTTTTAATGTCTCTTATCTTTCTCTTTTGTGCTCCTTGTCTGTTTGGATGTAATTATTTATTTGTTTTATCTTTATCTCTCTTGTTTTTCTGTATGAGTTACCTATGTTGTCTGCTGCTATGTTCGAGTGTTCTATAGTATCATTTCCACCATTGTAAATGGATTCATTCTTGGTTGTTAACACATTCCCTAACTTGTTTGTATATTATCTACCTTTTCAATCAAAAAAAAAATAGACACGTTGTGGGCCTTAAAGGGAATGGTGAAAAAATGGTAACTAGTTCTTAAGCTGAAAAAGCCTAGCTACCTAGTGGCAGAGATGAAAACTGCATGGGTGTTTTAGGTATTTCTATAATCACCTTGTACAGTGGCTTTCTATTGTCTGGAACATGTTTCCTAGCGGTGACCCTCAAATTTTAGACTTATGTAGAGGGAGATGTATTTTTTGTCCTCCTATTCGTCACCACCCACTGAGATGGCAGCGACACCTATCCCACAATGCTGTCACACCAGTACACCTCGGCAATGGGGGGTTAATTAAGATTAATGTGGGGGCTGACAAGGGTATTGCTGACTGAGCTGACACACATGCACTCATACTCATCTGCTGAGTTGTGAGTGCATCCAGAATGCAGTGATATGCATCAGTGAGAGTGTGATCCCTGTACAGCAAAATAAGGTCATGAAGCTATCAAATTAATGTTGTTTTTCACAAGTTTAACATATCAGAAACGTTCATTTACAATCTCACCAGGGCCACAAACAACAGATTTTAACTTAGTATTGTAGTTGTACAACATGTCTGGAGATCATCCTCATTCCCTAAAGATCACTTGAAATAACTTTGTATTGTTATTGTCTTCTGTGGTATGACATGTTACTACGGATGTGCTCCATTAACAATACTACCTATAAGCCACAAGTTGCAATAAACACAACAAGATTCTCTTCTCTCGTCAAATTAGCAAACTAGTGGAAACTAGAAACAGGAGGTCTATACGACACGTGCTAGTTATACTACTAATGATGGTTTATTGTGTTTTTGATCACAGTTAAGGAACCATTTTGAAGATTATGGACCTTAATGGCACCAGGGCACAAGCTAGATTATATCAGGCTCATGACTGAGCAAGGTTCTCATCCTTTTTCAGTCGACGATGCCACAACCCTCTCTGTTGATGAAGTCAGTTGTAGAAAAATAAGAAAAACACTGAAATAAAAACCTGTTTGTAATTTGAAGAAAGAAGACAGATGAAATGAAAAAGAAAACAAAAATAGAAATCAATCAATACAAAATACTTATGAATTGAAAAACTTTTCATAAACATTTTTTAAGGGTTCAACATCAATACTTTAGCTTTAAGTTTAAAATTTTTGCTTTTATTTACAATTTTGTCTTTCAAACTGAGAAAACACTTGGCCCAGAAATACTCAAAACTTGTTAACACTGTTCTGTTATTATACCACAAATATGTAGAAGTATGTTTGCATGCAAGTGGAGAACCATGTTTCAAGCATTAAGATAAATAAATTCCTGGCTTTGGTCTCTTAATGGTTTATAATTACAAATCAATGAGCTTTAGTGAGGCACAGGCGGCAGGTATTAGGTTGATCAGCTGATAATGACACAGAAGCAGGTAGTGCTGTAAAGCTGATGATACATGGGGCAAACTTTTGAGCAATGTTGCTGGGCAATCTTGCTAGAGGCAAGTCTGACTATGTTTTGAACGGATGGCGGCGGGGCGGGTGGCGGAGTGGTGGAGGAAGGGGATTACGGTAGTAATCTTTACTCATTACCAATGACGGCAATGTTGCCCTGCACGATTGCTCTAAAAGTTGCTCTGTGTATCATCAGCTTAAGAATACTGACTGTTACCGAACAGTCACATATTAAGTAACATACAGCATGTCACATATAAAGGGTTTTTTGTTGTAGAAAATGGCACAAATTGTAGCTCTGCAATAATATTAACCATATTCTTCATTTACTGTTCTATACAATATGATAATACAGACAGCATTTTAACCAATGACTCTGCTCTTTCCAGCCTTTTTCTTCCTTCTGCAGGATCCAAGATTATTATGGGATCAGTGCCACATCCTGTCACAAAGAAAAGAAGGAACTTTTCCTTGGGGGTTGTTTGTTTGACAGCGAGGTTTGCAGAGTGCATGCACACGCGTATTTTTGAATAATTGCACTCTGTGTGGTGAAATTATGATGATTGTTCATAAAACTGACAGAATGACATCTTTCTCTAGCGGTTTGAGTTTCACTCCTGATTGTGACTTGATTATTCGAGAAGGTGTTTTTGGAAGAGAAAAGCAAAGGGTCCAATAACTGCTAGATTTTCTCCCTCGCTGATTGTCACTCATTTAGGTTAGGTGCTCACAACACACACATTTACACAAGAGGATATTCGCTTTGCTTCACCTGAGCACTTGCCTCTGTCTTCACAGTCGAGTGACACACAGTGGACAGAGACAATGACCAATCAATACGCGTCTGGGAGCTAAACTGGGGAATCCATACAAGGGAATTGCACTCTCATATTCAACTCCCACCACATCCTTCCCTGCACACACAACCACTAAACAAGATCACCAAGCCACAAAAAGATCTTTTGATTTTTATCAAAGATGATGTTGTAGTGGAGACAAATAGTGAATGTTTATTGCAAAATACTTTAGACATCTGGGAAACCTTTCAGTGTGAGTCTGTGGTGTGGGGTTTTGCACCTTGCATAACAAGCTATTGCCTAAAGATATTATTATGTGGAGGGTTTTGATAAGAAAGCATCCATAGAAGCTCTCTCTCCTCCTATCACATTGACTTTGTGTGCCCATTTCCCTTTGGAGCCTTCAACCCACAGCAGCTCATTATCTGTGGGATAACACACTCATCTTGGTGGCATATACTATATTTGGAAGGCGGCTTTTGTATGCATGTGAGTGCAACTGCACCATCCAGATCACACAAGCCTGTGATTAGGTTCTTTCTGCAGCAACACCATCACTGCATCTTAATCTGTATGCATTAAAACGAGTTGCATATCATTTTGTTTGTGAAACTAAACTGCTGCTGAAGGTGAAAACTCGTACTGAATTTGTTCTGGTCCAACATTACCTCTGATTTGAAAACAAGTTGGGAGTGTTTTACATTCCCAACTTGTGCTGCAGCATAGACTGGACCTTTTTATTGCTGCTTTAAAATCACTCTCTTCAGACACTCATTGTGCTACACATCAGTTAGATGATTATGGTGGGTGTTAGATTACAGTGATCCCTGACATGTACGTCACAGCAAATATAGCTTACTCTGTCGCTCACAGCCACAATGACTAGGAATTGGAAAATGGGTCGGCAGTGCTTATTGTTCATATACAGGTGTTCTCTCATTTTGTTGTGTGCTTTCTGTTATCTTGCCAGAAAGCAGGTACCATCTGTGTGCAAATTACACTGGTATGGATCAGATATGGGCCAACCAGATGTTAATCCATTTCCCTCTGTTTGCCAACATTCAGCAAACAATTATCTCTTCTTACACACGATTGCTATAGTGACAAAGTCTGTCATGCTGCCAGTGGCTCAAGTATGAATGTATATAAGTATGAACATTGTATTATTCCCCTCACCCTTTGATTAACCCTACTAACAGGTAGACCTAGTATGTAGACAAATCCTGACATAGCTCCTTCCTCTACTATAGACTTCCACTGACGTCCAACAAACTAACCAAAATACATAATTGAACTATTGCACACATCAACATGTCCCTTCATTACCCTAGAACATGGGCGCTGTTTTTTTTTTGAGTAAATCACAAATACACCATACACCTGCGGCTATAAGTAAAAATAGTCCCCAACAAATATGCTTTTTATTTCCGTTTTTGGAATTTTTTTTTTTTTTTTTTTATGAAAGTATTTGTAACCTGTTTTTTCTGTTTATTCCTGCCTCTATTTTTCTCTTATTACTTTCAAGCGGATCATTTTCTGTTTTCTACAAGTTGGAAATTAATTTGCTCTGCTCCTGTGGGTCCATGTGTCTCACCGCGCTGCACAGTAATCATTCTTGTGCTGTTGAACCTTAGATTGTGTGTGTAGAACTACGGAGACAATAAAATTTAAGTCATCATATTCAAGTTATTGAACAGACTTAAGAAAAGGTACTGGTGGTTGGACACTCAGTCAGACAGGAGAGCGTAGAAAACAAAAGAATTAGAGATCTGCTGCTAAATTTACTTAAAGGGGACTTGTGCCTGTTCAGCCCTGTCTGTAGGTGTTGTTTTCATCTGTTATATCAGCGTCTACTTGCATGACTTTTTACAGTTTATTTCTGGAGGCAACAAGTGCTCAGACAACAAAGTGATAAAAAATTCGGTTCAACAAAGATCTAGTTTGATTAATAAAGCACACATAAATATATATGGTCAGGAACAAAATAACTTAAAGCTTGAGATGAGAAAGAAGTACATGGAAACAAAGAGGTCGTCAGAAGATGTCAAGGTTGGCTAACAAACAGATGGGGTGAGCGGCGGATAAAAACAGCTTGTGTAGACATGAGTCAAGGCTCGATAAAAAGGCTAGGGTTCAGGATGTGATGAGAATGGATTGTAGGAGAGACAGCATGCTAATTGCTAAGAGGTGCCATGACACTGCATTTGCATCACAGTCTGCGTTCTAAATGATGCTGCATTTAGAAGAAAAAATTGTGCTGTTGCTATTTGGAAATAATGAGCAGTATATTTTTTTTCTGGAGGCACAGATAGGATTGTAAGAGGTGAAAATCACAGCTAAGGTGTAAAGCTGAAATCTCACAACAAATCCATTTTTCCTTATTTTACATATAACACTGGTATGATAATCCGTTTTCATGTGTTTTAAAATGAGATGCTGATTTAAAGAGCATGGAAAAGGGAGGTTAAGTGTCTGACTGATTAGTATTTGCTCCTTGATGCCTATGACACAGGCGTGATAGAAAGAAAGCAATAACTGCAGCTTGTGTTTCTGGGCAACACCAATAAGAAGTACTTATTGTAGATGAGCTCTCCATAATGCATCTGGCAAGTACTTTTCAAAAGCCATTTCCTCCTCTTTGACTCAAGGTATTATCTACATATACAAAAAGAGGTAAGAATATGGCACTTTTGCCTTTTCTAAAAAAAAAAGCTTTCAGTGGAAATGTCACTGTGAGGGCACAAAAAGCTTTTCAGATTTTTACAAGGTCACTTGCATGAGTATGCTCTTCTCAGTGATGATGGTCAGTTCAAAACATCAAGGCACTGAGATCCAAAATGCTCAAATGCAAGCAAATTAGTCTCTATAGAAAACATCTTCCTCCCGAAGCTACTGTTTCTTTCTGCCTGCTGCAGTTCAAAGAACAAAAATGTTTATTTTCTGAACAAGCACTGTCTGCAGTGAGGATGGACAGCTCGCTCCCACAATCTCTTCACACCACTGTGAAACATAAGTGCTGTGGGCTGTTCATTCTTTTCAAGTGTAGCTGTCAACCTGAGGAGCAGCTAGCAACCAGATGGCTACAGCAACAGATATCTCAGGGCCAGATGAACTTAGTAATTCTCAGAAGTGTTTCTTCTTCACGCCTCAAGTGTTGCGTGATGAGGTGTCGGACATTTTCTCGCAGCGAGACTTGGATATTGTTTACAGCCCTACAACTAATGTGTCTCGCCAGTTGCCTAAGTCAATTTCCAGAAAAGAACAAAGTATAAAGCGTAATTGCAAATGTTTCTTACCCCCAGACACTGAAGGTATCTCAGGCTCCATTAGCTGAGCCAGGGCGTGATGTGAGATTGAAAAACACAGAGGCGCAAAACTATAACAGAACTTCAAGGCACCTGGCTCGCTGGTAAATTAGACTATTATTTTGATTCATCTATACACCTGCTGTTACCTACAAGCAGTAATTTAATACAAGTCACCTCCAATCCTTTTTGCTTAGCCTCTATGAGTTTGTCATTATTTTCCAATTTATTTTTTAATGTACACATTTTTGAAATGTTGTGATTTGTCTTACAGAGACACAGTGTTGAAAGTTAATAAATGTGACATTACTAGCCATGCTTATTCAGAAGAGAAGATACAAACCTGTCAAAGTGAAGCATCTCTGTTTTCCTCTCTAGCACTAAAGGCTAAAGCTGGCGATATTCTCTATTTTTCTTACTGTCAACGAATCCCATGAAAAGATGAGAGGAAGTGAACCATGCGCAGTATAAAGTATAAATGCAAGATAAAAAGTTAGGTTAAAGGTTCTTCTGAACGAAATCCGTCCCAAAATGCGTTACATGGAGTAACTGGTCGAAGGTCTGCCGAGGATTTAATGATTGTCAACTTCATTCTCTGGTGAGTGTTTCAGTATTTGCCTTTATGTGCTAGCTAACGTTAGCTAACTCAGTGTATTCTGTTATTAAGAGTGATGAGTTCTTTTGGTAAGAATTAATATCATATCAACTGAGTTGTGTGTTTTATGATGTGGTGATTTTTTGATAAGATATTAACTAAAAACCAATAGGAGTAGAAGCACAATGCACAATTGAGGAATTGCTCTGTTGCATGCTAGCACCAGAGTTATACATGTGCAGCAGCAAAAAGGATTTAATGTATAATAATCTTGAAGGTACTCAAGTTTTTGAGTGATAGATAGATAGTTCTAGATCTAGTAATATTCATTTAATATAGAATAATCAAATGTTGCCCTGCTTACGCAGGTTGTTGTTTTTTTTGCACCCGATGATTTGTGAGAGAAAGAGACTGTCTGTTGGGCAAATTGCCGTTGACATACACCAGACAAGCAGAGGACACACAGCAGGTGTGCAGAGGAGCATCTCACCATTCAGGGCTGTTTCACTCCACATCTCTTTATCACCTGTACAGATAAGCGTTAAGATTGCACCACAGTCTATTTAAAGGAAAAAACACTACCTGGGTAGGTCAACATAGGTTTTATTTAATTTGGTTTGGTATTCTCCTCAAACTGAGTACACTGATGGGGCAAAAGGAAAAGACACTGAGTCTCCCAACTTAAAGCAAAAAATAGATAAAAAAATAAGTAACAAAATGAAATGATCTCAAACTATTTGGACTAATGGAGATGTGGTTAATTTTGAGAAGTGGTTAACCAATTGCACAAAAACAAAACAAAACAAAACAAATAAATGCTGGCTATATGTTCTGAGTAAGCTAACCAGGTATTCTGGTATTTTCATTCCTATACTCCTACTTGAAAAGTTCCTAGGGTAAGCACTGCAAATATGAAAATACTGGAAAATTAAAGCAGTAAAAGATAAATCACAACCCCCTACCTTTTCAGCACTGCAATTTCTATGCCAAGAACAGGAGAGCTTTGGTAGAAGGGCGAGAAGCAGCTTTTATTTCGACAAGCTGAATTGTATGTATGAACTATATGACCAAAATGAGAAGATGGAGTTTGATGTCAAATGTTTACTCTATGAAATGAATTTCAAGAACACATACTGTAGTATACATCCACACATGCGTCATATGAAAAATACATGCTGAGGCAGCACTGAAACATGCAACATTTCACTCTGTGTGTTATATAATCTTCTCCACATACACACACTGTTCTCACTACAGCCACTGCAGTGTAGGAGAAGGAAAGCCTTTCACACTGTCAGTAAAAACAAAGACATTGATTTTAAGAAGCTTCTAAAATCTGCTGACCCCTTCTTTAAAATCCGATTGAGAGTGCTTACAACTGTTTTATCCATTATTTGAAAGTCTATCATGTTGACAAAGAGTAGCTTTGAGTCCGCAGAGAGATGAGAGAGGTGCACTGAGTGGGGGCTCCTGTGTTTGTCACCAAGGATGTAAAGGATGAAAAATTAAATTACCCTTCTCATCTGGCTGTAAGATAATCCTTGATTTAATTCAAGAATGCAGTTTTCATTTGGCCTATCTTTGTCTTATGCCTTGTAGTGGCACGGGTCTTGGGAAAATTTGGAGAAAGTGAACCGAGCATGAGCTCTGAAACTGACTGGCAACACAAATTATGTAAATCCTTGTCTCCTCAGTGACCTTTGATCTCTCCCATTCTGGTCGATACTGCAGCTGTTGTGGAAGTTTCAACTGTTCCTGCTTTAATGTCAGGATTTCCCACATAACAAAGTGAAAATAACACAATGATGAGTTATGACTAATTTATAATCGTCATGTGAATCTTTGATCAGGACATGTCCTTTAACTCTTACATAAAACATTATTATCAGGCTGTCCGAATTACTCTCTTAAGATTCTTCAGCTGATCCAGAATGCTGCGGCATGTTAACTGACCAGAACCAGGAAAAGAGGTCATATTTCTTCGGTTTTAGCTTCTCTGCACTGGCTCCCTGTAAAATCCAGAATATAATTTAAAAAAGAGCTCATAGTATCTTATTACATCACTAGAGCACTGCGGAGTGAGTAAACCTCACTCCCCGACGCCTTAAGAGACGTGTTAGCGACAGATGCTAGGTTCAGTGGGTTTTAGCCTAATTGTTAGTGCGTCCAATACCCCATACCTGAGATCGCAAGTTCGAGTCAGGACTGTGCAGTACAACCTTGGCTGGTTACACTGCTATAGGCCTAGGATGGGACATCCCAAGATGCACTGAGCTCTTCTCTCCTCCTTTCCCTCTCAATCTGTATGCAATCTTATCCCATTAATGCATGTTGCTAACTCAACTTCTTCCCTCTTCCACAGTTTTAAGCTTTCTCATCTCTCTCCTCTCTCCTTCTGTGGCTTTCTGCAGGTGAGTCTGTATCTGTGGTTGCGGGCTTCCTGCTGCCACCATGTTCCTGCTCAACACATGCTGCTACAATTATTTTTATTATTAGTCTTATTATTTTTATCATTTATATTACTATCATTATTAGTATCATTATTCATTTTCTGTCTGTACCACTACCACTTACAGTTTTTGTATTTCTGTGTGGATTGTGTGTTGGCTGAATCCGGTCGAGGCAGATGGCTGCCCACCCTGAGCCATGGTTCTGTTCAAGGTTTCTACATCCTAAATGGGAGTCCATCCCTGTGTCACCAAGTCCTTGCTTAAAGTAGTAATTGGTAGGTCTAAAATGAAATGGCTAAAGGCGATACAGCATATGTATGGGGAGACAGGGAAGACGGAGTGATTTCTTCAATGAATTCACACTTTTGATAAATAAGAAGCACATAAAATGAAAAATGTTTCTCACTCACAAATTGAGCCAATAACAGCCACTTCATTGAGTGGTCTAACCTCTCCCTCTTCCCCTTGCTATACACTTGGGACAGTTTGGAGTAAATTACGACGTATTAATTGTTGTTACTAAGTAACTTATTTGGCTAATGTTTAGCTCTAACAGTTAATCTAGATAGAAGTTACTTTTTTGTACAGCTGTAAGTATCGCATTGAACATCCTGCTAATTAATGTTGCTTTAAGATTGCATTTTCCATTATAGCTGATTTAATGAACGGTGAGTCATTCATTGGATTCCCAGCTTTTAAGCAGTAATTAGGCCATTGTTGCTATGAATGGGGATACCCAGGACAAACACTTTACTGGACTTAATAGCTGGAGGCAGCAGAATCCTCTAATTGCTGATTGCCAGGCTGCAGAATGGCACGCGCACACAGAAACACACTTTCCTTTTTGTCATTCTCATTATGCAAATGAAAAAATAACGCACCATGATGATGAGGTAATAGGCAGAGTGGGAGGATGTAGTTATGGATTGATATACAGTTTGAAGGATTATGGAAATGCATCACTTACTGTCAGTCATGAAAGCAGACAGCAGCAACAGAACCAGAATCATCTGCAGCCCGATGCAAACATCCATTCTTGGTCTCTCAGTTTTTCACCCCTTTATTTTTTTTTTCTGAGCAGGAAGTACTGTCTACTCTTTTCCACCTCATAAATGACAATGCAGTGTTGCCATGGTTACAAGGTCATGTAGGGCAAAATGCAATTTGTAGCACAGGTATGGCATTTGTAAGCTCATAGCAATTATGAATCATGCTCTTGTTTGCTTGTGGTATTGTCTATTTGCAGAGGGTCACATTGTTGGCCATGTATTGGAATGAACCACTGGTTAATCATATGATGTTGCTTCTACATTTCTGGACCTACTGCTTAAAAAATTTATAACTACAGTGTAAATTACTTTTATTTGTTACTCTACATGCCACGATGCAAGTTACACAAGTCACAAGATAAAGATAATTGAGGGTTTTATGAAATTCACTGCTGTTTACTTGTTAGTGATGCCAGTTTCTCCTTATGACAATAAATATTGTATCTTGTGTAGAGTGCTTACAGTCGAACACCTATAAGTATTTGAAAGTTAACTGAGGAGAACATTATTTGAGGCGGTCTCAGACTGCATTCACAACCAAACTGGACCAATGATTTATTTAAATTTCTGCTGGTATATATCCACATTCTTGGTGAATTCAGAGAAATTTCAGGTCGATTTCGCCAGTAAGCCTGAAACATAAATGCACTACTACAACCAGAAATTATTTCAAAAAGTTTCACAAAGTTCTCTAAAGCCTGGTGAATTGTTAAAAACATAGTGAACTGTGATGTGAGTAACATAAGAAAAGACATTGCAGATCCACTTTCACAGCTATAAAGGTCCAATCCAAACATTATACCAAAGTTTCAAGTAATGAGGAAGCATTTAATATTGTCTCAGTGTTTCTTAGTGTATTGATGTCTGTCATCAGTCTACATTAATACAGTACACATTATGCAACCTCATCACATTCATTCAACTGTTGCATTCCTGTTTTGCAAAGGTAAGAAAATGCAAAGCACAGCAAAAGGCTGTGCACAGATCTGCATTTAGAAAATTTGACAATCTTTTAGGTGTACAAACTGCTTTAAAACCTACTGCATAAACCTCCAAATACATGCTGGTCAATCTGAAGCTCTTCCAGGTCACAAAATCTAACGTATGGGAGATACAAGGTTTTCACCTGTCTACAATGTCATGCTAATTAGCAGGATGTTCAATGCGATACTTAGAGCCTGCAGAGAATCCACTGCTGCTAATACAGCTGCTCTAATTCAGTGTGAAAAACACTGAAGTGTGATTAAACACATTCATTGCGTGATTAAGCATTTTCAATACATACAATGACATGAGACTCGATTACATAAAACTCTTCAAGTGTGAGTCACTGTCACAGCTCGGCCCGGCTCAAGAACATAACAAAAAGTGGAAAAAAGACATCAAGCGTGGTTAACTGATTTCACTCAAGTGTCCAAAGAGAAAGTCAGTGAGGTCAGTGTGACGTCAGTGACAGATCTGCACAGGAAAGATTCAGGAACAGTGCACAGTTTAGTACAGAGATATATTGGACTCAATACTGGCAACAAATGCGTGTTTGTTTTTTATTACGTATTATTATAAATTACTCAGAAATCATCATCAGATCTCTCTCCCTAGATTAGACGCTGAGGTTATGAGAAGAGCTGCTGAAAGGCTACATAATGATCTTTATTTCATTATTTAAAGATGTAGAATATATACATACATAATACATACATAATACAGTTAACAGTTAAATTCATAACAAATTCACAAGTGCATCGAGTGGAGGATTACTTCTATTCTAATGGTTTACCACTGTAGCTGTTTGTGAACTCTAATGTCTCTTTCTATTACCTTTCTCTTCCCTCTCTTTCTCGTTGGGTTGCTATGATGGAGACAGCCTTATCTTAACTTAACAATTGGGAGAAGCATGGACTGGCAGTGAAAGAGTCAGTATGGATAATGCAATTGTCACAGTCCCTTTTCACGTCATCAGCAGCGAGGGTGGTGGCACACAAAGAGACTCCACATTCATAAAACATTCATTCTACACTTCATCCTGCTGGAGAGTTGCCACATGGCTGTGAATAAGGATGTCAAAAACAGTGTTATGCCACTGTGTGATTGTTGGAACACTGTTGGGTTAGTAGCAGAGGTCTTGAAAATATTCATATAGTATAATAGTTCAGCTGAATTCAAGCACATTATTTGGTTTATCTGTTTGTGTGGCTGTGGTTATTACCTTGATTGTTCCAGTTCTACAGCTGGCCAGAGGGTAAGTGGACACTGGGACATCAAGAGGGGACAAAAACAACAGTTGTCTTATTCAATCAGTAGTCTTCCTCTAATTTTAGAGTTAAAAATAAAATAGGAGGAGTTAGAAATAGCCTATTTCTAAGAATCAGAGAACATGGTGTGGTTGTTCAGGACCCACTGGTGCTGGGGTTTTTAGCAACACTATCAGTGCGGCTAAAAATGGTCCATCCATTGGTTGGTCAGCCACAACTATTGAATAGATTTCAATGAATTTCATAAAGACATTCATGGTCCCAAGAGGATGAATCCTACTCACTTGGGTGATACCTTGACTATTCCTCTAGCATCACCATGAGGTTGACATTTGTGGTTTTATGTACAAAATCTCATCAACAATTAGATGGATTTTCTTGAAATTTGCTGTAGGCATTCATGTCCCCCTCACTTACTGTAGGTGATATCTTAACTTCTCCCCTAGTGCCATCATCAGGTCAAATTTTTGAGATGTTAAGTACTTTGATTTTGTGATCAAATACCTGCAAAAATAATGACATTCCTATCTGCCTCAGCTGTACTTTGCATTTACTGAATATTAGCAAATGTTAGCATGCTAAAATGTTAAACTAAGATGGTGAACATGATAAACATCATACCGGCTATTAGCATTAGCATGTAGCTGCAGTATCGGAGGCTGCAGTTTCAGGACCGCAATCCTGGGACCGGAACAGCATTTGTAGGACCCTTGTCTTCTTTGATACTGCCGGCTAGCTATCTGGCCAAGTATATCCAGCTGCAGCCCGCAGACCTGACGGAAGTTTAACTTCCAAATATGGTTTGTCCCAGAAGCCACTGCTCAAAAAACGAAAATTGACAGCTAATTGAAAATGTGTTCAAACGTTTTCGGAGTTGCCGACAATGGTGCCAACGGGTGTTATATAGCTGCAGTTAATGTTACCGGAGGCTGCACAGCAACACAATGGAGGTTAACCCTATCTGCTTACGGCCGACATGCGCCGCTGTAGGGTTAACCGGTCGGTTTAGGGTAAGAGAAATATGCTTCGGGGGGCTGTCAGGAATAGTTAGCGAGCTAGCAAGCTAGCTTGCCAGTGTCCGGGTTAGCTCCCCCAGTTCCAGTCACACAGTAGTGATGGGAAAAGTCACTCTTTTGAAAGACTCGAGTCACCAAATCTCGTTCATTAAAATGAACTAATCTTTTTTTGTGTCATTTCATTCATTTCGTTCATTTTAACTAGGCTGGTTATTGCGGAGCTGCAGCCCTCTAGCAGGCGATTTTAAAAAAACAGCGCAGTTCTCAAACACAGAAGGCTGCCTGGCTTGCTCTAATAGAAGTACAGTGTAATGCACAAATTCACCTCTTGATCTTTCTCTATCATGGTTCTATAAAGCCCCATGGCGCCACAACCAAATTCAAACCATGTAAAAAACACAGAAATATGTTGTCAATATTCGATTAAGCCACTACTACCGCTAAATCCGTCCATTTTCACAATCATTCCTGAGTATACTACCAGACCAGCCATATATATATATTTATAATTAATATCACTATATCTCTAAAGTGCTCATTCATACAGTAGCCTAACACCTATCCATGAGTAAAATCTATATATTAACCTCAGATTTACAGGTAATATATTGAAGTAATAAGCTTGACAGACTAGATGAATAAAACATACTCTTATTAAAATTAAACAAATTTAATAATAATCTCAAACACTGCAGGTTGTTCACCAGTGAGGAGCTGTGAAACAACAGCACGGCTCTGTCGATAAATAAAAAGTAAAAGTTAAGTTGTGTTCTCTGGCGGACCGGATCAGCTGTTAGCTGTAAACAAACCTCAGGGCTAATGCTAAAGTTGCTATGTGGCTGTGTTTTAATGGTTTAATGTCCGGGTCTGTTTGTTTTGGAGAGGAGACGACCTCTGTGGTTATTTAGCTCCCGGTAGAACTCTGTCAGGGCGCTGAAGTGGAGAGGACCCAGAACAACTCTAGCACTAGCAGGACTAAAGTTACGGTGCAGCTGTGTTAAAACTATAACGTAGAAAATCATAACTGCGCTGTAATAACGTTATGCTTTATTAAATGTCACAAAATTATCAAAATAGATATTAGATATATGTCAGTCCGGTGACTGTTACCTGCAAACAGACTTGCCTCTCATTCCCCGGTGCTGGCAGTAAGTCAGCCTGCCGAGTGAAGACAGACTCCGAGGAGGACCCATGTGAGCGCTGAACGATTAGTTCATTCCTGCTCCATAGTAGCCGAGATGTCACGTGAAAAATGAAAGACTCAAACCCAGAGACCCATAGTTATGAGTCCTGAACTAATCAATTCTTTTTCCTGTGCTGCCTGCTTACCACAGCCCTGTAGCCGAGCTGTCAACCCAGAGACCCACAGTTATGAGTCCTGAACTAATCAATTCTGCTTCCTGTGCTGACGGAGACTGCGGAGAGTGCTGTGTAACGAGTGAACGTAAGAGTCCAAGACTATTCACGCATGCGTGAAGATGAACGAATTACTCACTGAGACAACCTGTTCCTCCTGAGTCACATCCAAGATTAGGTCAAATGAACGAAACATTCTTTGAACGACACAACACTATCACACAGAACACTGCAGCTAACACAGCAGACGTGTCCAGCAACAGCTGAACGAAGTGTTAATGTTTGTACCACTGTTATTCTAACATTAAATTCTCATTAATGTTGTAAAGTTTTAAGCCAAATCAAGATACATCTGGCCCGTGATTTAACATTACAGAATATTCTTGGCTTGTGAAACTACAACAACAGCGGTATGAATTGAAACATTGCTTTATTATTATCATTAGGCTATTATAAATAAATGTTTGCAGGAATTATAGTATAGTAAACATTAACGCATAATGTACACTGATTACTACGTTGACAGTTGACACCTCTTTTTTAACGGCCCCTTTTTTTTCTATGCGTGGGCCGAGCGGCCGCGATAAACTTCATGATGTTATGTGTGCGGTGGCTTCTGGGACAAACCATATATGGAAGTTCAACTTCCGTCAACTTCCGTCATGTTTGTCTGCAGGCTGCGGCTGGACCCATCTCTATCTGACTGGCTGGCTAGCTAGCTATGTTACTCTTGACAGTCCCCCAAAGCCAATTACCCTTACCCTAACCATCAGAAGGTGTGTGCCTAAACCTAAAGTTATTGATTATATGCATTTCGACAGGTTAACCCTACTGCTAAACACATCTGCCTCACGTCCAACCTGCTAGCAGACAGGGTTAACCTCCTTCGTGTTGCTGTTCATTACCACCACCACTCCACTAGATGGTGCTATCACAAAACAACTACCGTCCTAGAACTGTGGTCCCAGGACTGCAGGGGTCCTGAAACTGCAGCCTCCGGTACTGCAGCTATTTAATATTGATTTTGAGCAATGAGCATGTTAACTTGTTACCATTACCATTTACCTCTAATGGTAAGTTTAGCCTCACAGAGCTGCTAGCATGATTGTAGTCTCTTAGTCTTGTTGTTTTGCCTCTGTGAGCTGCTTTCTATCTTTGTGTTAAATTATCTTTCTTCTCCTGTTGCTTTTGAGATTGCACCTCCTCCAGAGGACTCCCAAGAAAGAACAGAATAATTTACTGAGGCTATTTTTTGTTGCAGATTCATCTGCTGAACTAAACATGCCAGTTTCAAAGTTGTCTTTGTTTATTATGTTTTAGTGCAAGTAAGAACAAATGCTGCACAGAAACAGTATGATGTTTTTCTGTACTCAGTGCCCTCATTCACTCTGTTGGTTGATAATAAGCTGTATTCGATAATAATGCATGATAATGTTAGGGTGAGTGTACCTGTACATGCAGAGTTAAAATGAGCCAGTGTTGCTTGTACAGCTAATCTGCAGCTGGTCAAAGCTGTCTTTTCTCACTAACACGGTCCCACCTTTTTTTTTTAATACAGACTATGGTGTCTGCACACTGGTGTCACATAATTACACACATACACGCACACACACACAAACCCACACACACTCTCCCTGGTCTGTCAGTACGGGAGGTGCATTTCTGTATGTGTGAAATGCTGTTTCTGTCCTGTGAAGCAGTGGTCGAGTCAGGTGTGACCACTGGAGACACAAACAGCACAAGACTAGAGGAGATGAGGGGAAGGAGGGATCGTGCGGAAAGGGCCCTGCTGGGTTTAAGATGTATCTGTCTGCTACATGTAAAACACAACAGACCAGTTTTGACCAAAATATTTAGCCGACATTGATTTTCACAATGAAAATGTGTTAAACATTTTGTATGATTTGTGTTTAAAGCTGCACCAATCAATGTTTTCATTTCAACAATGAATTAAATATATGTTAAAGGGGTCACTCATAATGATAAACCCACAATCACCTAACTTTGCTGTTTCTTTATTGAGCATTTAAGCAACTTTTGGCTGATTGTTGTGGTTTCCCAGCTTACAACTTAACTAATTTGATTCACTTTCACTGCTCTGATTATCATCATTTCCAGCAGCAGGAGGATGGAAGCTTCTAACTAAACTATTTGGAGCATTTAGCAGATAAAGTATGGTATTCCTAACAGGAGGGGGAAGACTAAAACAGAGCTAAAAGGGTGGAAAGTGGACCAGGCAGCTAGAGTCATAACTCAAAATGAATGCTAATGTTGCTCTGTATCTGCTGGATGTGTAAATATGCAAATGTTAGCTACAGTTGTAGCTTTGTACTCCTCCATGCTGCAGTGTGGAAGCGTAGGTTGCTCCAGGCAAGGCAATGAGACAGAGACAGTAGTATGCTTGATGAATCTGCCAACACACCAGTGACAGGTATATGAGGGGGTGTTTATGAAGTGGACTGTAATTAGTGTTTACTGCAGAGGAAAGTGACGGCCTCAGGTTATTCTTATTAATCATTCAGAGAGACACTGTACGAGAATATGACATTGGATTTCGTGGATGTGTTGTTATGTTTAAATTACCTCTATTATATAGCATTTAAGGTTGTTTAGAAATATGGCAGATCACGACTCTCTGGCCTTAGACTTTTCAACTCTCCCTCTCCAAATGAATGCTGCCACAAGTATGTTACCAAATAAAATGCATCTCCACAAAATGACTCCTACATTTGCATTATGTGACTCCCTTCAGTAAACCAGGATGAAAAGAACAGATTTCGTTGTGGATCTCAAATTTATTACTGCCAGAAGGTTTAAGCTAGACCTTGAAATCTATGGCTGTTTGTCTGTATGTGTGTGTGTGTGTGTGTGCGTGTGTGTGTTGGAGGTGGGGGAAGTCGAACAGCATGTCGACCAACGTGCTGGGCCCCACAAGTTTAAAGGGCTCTTTGAGGGATAAGAATCAGGTTCAGGGTAGAGTGATAATAATAATGAATTAATAATTACATTTATAAGTGGGGGGAACTCTCCTCAACCACCACTAATGTGTAGCACCCACCTGGGTGATGCACGGCAGCCATTTAGCGCCAGAACGCTCACCACACATCAGCTTCAGGCAGAGAGAGAGGGAAACATTTAGACAATTACTACAGGGGATGATTAGATGACCAGATGGTGAAAGCCAAGTTGGGAATTTTGCCATGACACTGGGGAATCCCCTACGCTTTGCGAGAGCTTTAATGACCACAATGAGACAGGACGTCAGTTTAACATCTCATCCGAAGGACGGCAGCTCTTACAGCGCAGTGTCCCCATTACTGCACTGGGAACTTTTAGGACCAGAGGGAAGACAGCCACCCCCAACACCACTTCCAACAGCAACTTTGTTTTTCCCAGGAGGTCTCCCATTCAGGTATTGGCCAAGGCCAAACTGGCTTAGCTTCAGTCAATCAGCAGTAGCAGGGTTGACATTGGTATGGCTGCTGGACACTTAGTTGCGATGGTTAAGGGGAGGGTTAGGGGGCTAGAGAACGCATAATGATGGGATTATGATGATTGTGACACAAGGCTGTATGTCTGTCTGTCTCTCCCTCCCAAGAATGGCGCAGACAGACAATGCATACTGATTCATATTGATTGATTGATCGATCCAGATAATCACAGCCCCTTTGCTGCATCACAAACAGGTCATATGACTTCTCTGTCTGTGTTAAAGGGGATCCTATTGGAAAGCAATAGGTTCAGTGTGCAGCTATCAGTGTTGGTGGCTCTTGGAAACAAGGGTGCTGATCAAAAGCTAAAAGTGGCTCTGTCTAGTCCTGCATGTTCAGTACTTTTGCCTCACATTTGAATCTAATTGACAAAAGCATTTTCTCTCTCTGTTGCTAATGAGGACCGTGTCACGTTGTTTCTTTCAAGAAGATGTCAGCCTCTCAACCACAGCTCTGAGCACTGACTCCATTATTCACCGACAGTGTAAAGTGAACCAGCAGATTATTTCTGGAACTAAACTGCCCTGAAGAGGCATGGTTCATTTAATGTTTGTAAAAATGTTCCTTGTTATGCTGACAAATGTATGGGTCATTACATACTTACTTATCAGGGATCCCACCTGGTTTTGTTAATAATTTGTTGTTTTAGGTAACAGGCATCATGGTTTTATTAGCTGTTGAATTTAAGTGCATGAATAATGAACTTTATATAAAGAGCACTGTGAAGAACATTTATAAAAATATTCCTGGAAAGAGCTGTGGAATTGCTTTGTTTTTTTTTACCAATTATGGGGAAATAGAGACAATGTTCAACCTGTACACTTCCAAGTAATCAAATCCAATCAACTGCTAGTGTCACTATAGAGTCTTTTAGGCACTGCACAACAGGTCAGCTGAATGTGCAAAAATGTGAAACTTATTTACAGGCAAACACTATTTACTTCTGTTTAATGGAGCAGTTATTTCAATTATTATATTTTCCTTGGAAATGACTGCAAAATTATAATTTTGGAGCTGTAAATTAAAGTATTGCCAACTCCTTAGACTTCTCCTTCTTCTCCTTTTGTGAAAGCAACATAAACCATGAATTGGAAGAGACAGTTTAAGACTGGCTGCAAGTGGAGATTTGTGAAGATACGCACACTTACACATGGGTGAAAAATTAAAGGAAAAACCCAGCATGAAGGTGGGTGTTGGGCCATCACAAACTGCAAGAACTGCTTTAATACTCCTCGGCAGTGATTCTCCAAGTCTCCACAACGCTATGAAACATCATCCTTCCTAAAAGACACTCCTTTATTTGGTGTTTTGAACACATCAGACTAATATATCTCATAGGTGGTCATTAGGGTTGAGAGCTGGTGACGGCGGCCATAGCATCATTATGATCATTTTCATAGTAATGAAACCATTCAGTGACCCCTGCTCTGTGCCCTGTATGGAAAGGGTCTGCATTTGTCTTGTTTTTTCAGTCATTTATTTTTCACCCATTTCGTATGTTAATGAGAGATAACAGCATTTCAATAAAGAAGGAAAATTTTGCTAATTAAGCTGTCTGTGAAGATTCTCAGTCATCCAGGTCATAGTTATCCAAGGAAGGTTCACATCAAAGGCAACTGGTTGAAGATATTTGGACACTTTTCGCCTCTCATCTGAGATTTGAAGAAGCCCTTTGGAAATGTTGTTCTACGTCAGTGTAGAGCAACAGCTTCTTTACCCTTGGTAAAACAGTTATTTCACACTGTGTGATGGACATTTGCTCCTTAGTTACACATGATTGGTCTCTAGGTACAACATGAGCAGTAACCCTTTCAACAAAAGGTCCTGTATTGTCAGTCAGAGCACCTGATAAATCAATTTAAACTCCATTTTTCGCTTGTGAACTCTATTCATTGTGCTCCACACACGTGTCATGTTCCCTTCACAGCAACTTAAATACGTCTCCACCTCCTTCTTAAACCATCACCACCTGTCCTACATCCTGTCAAACTGTCAAATCACTCAGCCTCAGCTTTTAGCTCAATGTCAACATGCTGGGAAAAGCCACTTAACATCATGGCAAATGTTACTCGCCTTTTTTGCACAATGAATAATTCAGCAAGACGATTAGTTTCAAATGAAGTAAATAGAGTTTCATTAAGTTGTCACTGACATTAAGTAATTTCAAAAGGATGTGTCGTAAGTGGAAAACAAGGTCAAAATTATTTAAAACAAAAGATTATAAGAAATTAATAATTGCAGTCTTAAATTATGAGTTAAAAAGTCCCTATATTAATGAACTAAAGAGCCAACTGTGTCTTTGAAGCAAGACAGTGTAACTTTTGAAAGTAGAAATAACACAATATTCCCCTTACAAATGAAGCTGAATTTGTAAGGAATAAATAAAACCCTGTTCAATTCAGTGTACTCAAGGGTTTTCCCGCTCAAGCTTACTTGGTCTGGTATGAGCGGTAGCTTAGCAAGCTTTAGAAAGGTTATTTGTAAGTAATAATGAATGAGGTTTGCTGACTTTACAGATCTTCCCGGGGCTCCTGTTACACAACATCGCAGCATATGCCACAGATAAACATGATGAAGTCTTTAAAGAAACTCACTCAAGGGAATCCTGTGAATTCAAATATGTGATTACACTGTAGCTCCACTTGTGGCCCCTGTGACCGCTATTTAGGAAAAGGGACTTTGGCTTTAAAGCTGCCGAAACGTTTTTACACTGTGATTTTTTGATTATACTTCCAAACACCACCATCAGCAGTTATTGAACCTTGAGCAGACAGTCTTTATGTTACTGAGTCTGAAATGAAAAGTACACTGTCAAACGTCAGTTTATCAAACACAATGTCCATAATATTTTTTATTCACATAATGCACTGTGTCCAGACAGCATTGGTTCTTGCACCAAGATCCTACAACCCATCAGGTTAGCAGACTTATCTGCATTAATTCTGCCCTATGTGTTGCTTTAAGTCTCCTGCTCTTTCACAGCCTCAATGTCTTCTGTTAGAAACCAGCGGCGAATTCTTTCCCTATGTGTCTTGTATTCTGTTGAGTTATTTGTTGTTTGTATTGTTTCTCTAGGCCACTTAAGTGCAGAAGCTCACTATCACTACAGTCATGGCCTGCTGGTAATTAAGTTGTTACATGGTGCCACCATGTGGCCTTACATGCACGGTTTCTCTCACATATATACAGCAGACACTACCAGGAAAATTTTTATAATGGACATTTAACATTTCTGAGACTTTGTATGCGGAATTCATTTTGTATGCATTAAATTTTCTGTGCAACGGCCAAACAATATTTCAGTATTTGTAACTATTAGTGGCCAGTGCAAAAGATTTTAATTCTGATTATAAACTGTATTGTGCATTGTTTTGAATGACAAATGTTTCTGTGTGATGTCTAGAATCCTTTGAAAATGGCAGGTGGATGGCTGCCTCTTTTTATAACAGTGTATTTAATAGCTGTTATGTTATACTGTAGTTGGAACAAAACAAATAATTTGGCTTTCAAAAGTATTTAGCCTTTTCTTATAACAAAAAGAACATGCATGCTGAGCCATAGTCGAGAGCATAAAGATGTAAAGAGAGGCTTGACAACTGTAATAGGATCAGCACCCCTTACACTCCCGCTCACATCAGCCTTCATTACCACCAGCTTTGAGCAGGATTATTGTGCCTAGGTGATGCTTATTCACTGTAGGTGTTAATGTTTGTTGGTTCTGCTGATGCATGTATTATGCATGCATTCCATACAGCATCAATGCACTGACTCTATTCCTTATTTTCTCTGAATTTAGTTTAAAAACTGACTGTATTGCAACTGTGCTCTCCCTTTGTCTATGATATGTATATAAAATAATCAGATTATTTCTCGCAAAGTTTAGTAAAATAAAAAATGCCTTCAAACCAATTTAGTACATATTGCCACAGCATTTGATGTACTCATTACCCAACACCCAAAACAGCTTCACTAATACTAAGACAGAAATGCATATTGTTAGTAGATAAAAAATACATTTTTGCATTATTTTATCTTTTGTTTTGCTTTTACCAATAATTTTATTACCGCTTCCCTATTTGTCTGCCTCCCTCCATACCTCAGTTGCTGTGAATCCTCTTAGAGGTGGATTATGGGACTAAGATGTCTACACTGAGAGGGAGAGAGAGGAAAAGAGAGAGTGAGGGAGAGAGAGATGGTGAGACAGGGGATGAGCATGAGGCACACATAGTGATAGAGAAAGCGATAAAAGAAGAAAAGACGCAGGAGAAAATGGAGAGAACCCCTCGGCCTGAAATAGGCCGGGAATGGGGTAGAAGAAGGTCTGTAACTGGGGTGAGTACTGCCATTTCCAAAAGTGCAACAAGTGCAAATTTGTCACTCCATAGGAGCACAATACCACATTTTGTCATGTCATCTGTGCATGTGTGTATTTTATTGAGTAAGGCGTTGAAAGTTAGAAAACATGAAGACTGTTACCTGCCTTCGAATTAAGCTTAGTTAAAGTCAAAACTGTAGTTTGGCTTTAATGGCAGGTGACGTGTGCAAGCTTGTGTTTGTGTGTGTGTGTGTGTGTGTGTGTGTATATTGAGTTACCCAAGGACTAACAGTTATGTGATAGACTGAGGGGATCACCTGTCTCTTAATTAATCTCACTTTCCTCCATTTATATGCAAGAGACAAGGGTGTGTGTGTGTGTGTGTGTGTGTGTGTGCTCGTGTGTAGGAGACAGAGAGAAAGAACAAAAGAACATGACTTTGTGTGCTAAAGGTGTCTTTATGAGGTAGACGATAGCATAATACACTAATTTTCTCAGTTTTTGTCCTTGTAGGAAGAGCCAGCCGAGCCTCACATGGTGAAGCACACACTCCCGTGTCGCAGCCCCGCTCTCACTGACCAGGCAGGAACAGACTAACTGGGCAGCAGCAATGTCCCTCCTGTCATTAACCAACCCTCCCGGCTGGAGCGTGTGCTCTGCTCTCTGTATCCTCATCGTGTTGCTTCCAGAGGTCAAAGCAGACAACCTAAACACTACCACTCAGCGCAATGGCGGGGGATCCCAGTGTGGGGAGTACACTAACCAGGTAGTTACTGTAAACATCCCAAATAGGCCAAAGTGATGATCTCTGAACAAGCTGCTGCAGAAGAGACTTATTACTGCCTTCTCTATCCTCCTTTTACTCCAGAAATGTGTCAGCTCTGTGAAAGAGCATCTCAACTCTGCAGGAATTAAAATAATATTTCATTTTCTACTATATTTACAGTGAAAAAGTATGTACTCTGATCCTGTTCAAGGAAAAGTACCAATACAACAATCTAAAATATTCTTCATTAACACAGCTACTACTTGAGTAAAGGTATTATTAAAATATACTCAGAATAACAAAAGTAAAAGTAGTGTTGTGGCCTCTGTGACTGATATATTATTATATATCACAATAGTAGATACTTAATACTACTATGTATCAGTGTGTAAAGAGCATTTTACAGATGTATTCGGTTGCTGTATTTGTAAGTTGCAGCTAGTTCATCTACTTTAGATATAGTTTGGTAGTTTAGTGCAGTGGTACACAACCAAGGGGTCAGGCCCCTCCAGAGTCACATTTTTTTTAAAATTTTTTTAACATTTTTATTCATTTAGCTGACGCTTTTATCCAAACCTCTGGAGCAACTAGGGGTTAAGTGTCTTGCTCAGAGACACAATGGTGGATGGGTCACAGTGTAGGATTGAACCGGGGTCTCTCACACCAAAGGTGTGAGTCTTATCCATTGCACCATCACACCCTCACACCCTCTGAAGGGTTCCATTTTGCTGCAGAAATCTATATTCATATTTAGAACTTTTCTCGAAACTTTGCTTTTTTTGTGCAAAATAATAATAATAATCAACAATAAACTAAAAAAAAACCTGCATAATATTTTTACCTCTAAATATTATGTTCATACTGTACCTGGCAAATGCTGTCAAGAATGATGTCTTACTGAATACTAAATATTGTATGATCAACTGCCAACCACCAGAGGTGTTCATGTTATATATTGTACTGTCAACAGGGGTTATTGGTAATATGGATAAAATCCTCTGTTGCGTCATCTCGACATATTGCTGAATTAACTCAACTTTTAGGGAAATAAATTTAAAGACAATTTACATATAAAATAATAGAAATGTGTGTTTTGGGGCAATCTAGTGAATTCAATTCCCTAAAATCAAAATATTTCATTACAACATTGCACACTGGCCTTATGCATGCAGGGATATCAAGGAGATAGCTATCACAGTACAAACAGTATGGTGAAGGAATTTATACTACTTGTAAATGAAGGAAAACAAGATTCTCTTCTTTGCATTTGATAAGGAGAAAAATTTTCAGTTTTTACCTAAACAAAGAGTCCACAGCAATGCCAGCAGCTCTATGTGGCTACTTCCAGACAGGGGTGATGTGCTATTGGCAATTCTAATATGGTGATGCTAAGCAGATACAATGTTCTCCATCTTAATGAAGTTTGTTAGCATGCTAATAGCTAAATAATATTAAACGTGGATGGGAATTTAATTAGTTGAAGGTATTTGGTCATCAACCAAAGTTGACCTACTGGACACATTAGTGACTACAAAAAATTCTGAGAGGTACCAAATTTCATTGCCAGCCCTAAAGCCATGCTGCTAGAAAGGCTATAAGTGACTAATTTGATTAGTTATCAAAATTTGAATGATTAATTAGTACCTGAAATATTCATTAATTCACTGATTATATCAGCAGTAATTCAGGTGGAAAATAAAGGGTGTAAAAGTATGAGATCAGCTTGTGGCTGGTTTGTAAGGACATGACATTGAAGAAAAAAAACTGTCAGAATCCAATGTGCTGCAGTTAAACTTTGAATCCGACAGAACTGATTGATTTGCCAGAGAAAAAATCTGACTTTCGTTTTATTATTTAGGCTAGTCCTTGTTTTGGTTGTGGTTGTGAAGAAATTAACACATATTTTGACACTCAGGAAGTTAGGAGTTGTTCAAAAAGTGTCTCCTCCATCTCAAACAGGTGTTGGAGGATGGGATGTGTCGGCTGGTGGCCACTCTGCCTCAGCTGGATGAGCAGAAATGCCCGGATATGTTTCGCTGCACAGATGAGGTTTCCTACTGGCTGCACGAGAACGAGGAGAGGAAACAGCAGATTGCGGCGCTGAAGGAGACCATCTCTGAACTGCAGGAGGAGCTGAGGAACCATCGGCACCGCATCAAAGTCCTGGAGCTGCAGGTGAGATTTCCATGTCGACTTAGATGACCTGGATCAACTATCAGCCACAATCCTTTCAACTGCTTTGAGTTCCTGCTTTAGTCCACCTGGATCTCACTATATGTTGTAACAATGTGACTGTTCCTTTTTACGACTAAAGTAGTGTTTTTGCTCATTTGGAAAGAAAACCTATTCTGTTCCTCTGTGTGACATTAAATATAACATTTCAAAGCCGGACTTAAAAAAAAAACAAAGATTGACTTCTTTTTTGTATTTCCTCTGCTCAGGGCCTCTTGGTTTGGAGACAGTTCAGACTAGACATAAATATTTGATCAAGTAAGTCTTGATCGTGGTTTGAATAAATGTGTAGGCAAACTGTTGATGGAGTCAACTTTCCTGAAATTGTTCTCCTCTTAGTCTGACTTGCTGTTAAAGATCATGGTTTGGTGAAACACATCACATTAGTTGTGTTCAGTTCTGCACTGTGACATGGTGCCTCGTCATCAAGCTGGCTTCCCCCCCAGCATGTCCTTGACCTTAGTCTCTAACAGGATTAGCCTTCTACTCTTCCACGTGTTGCCTCATGCGTCTCAGGCAGTGAGCCTATACAAACTCAAGTGGACTGGATGGTGGCCAAAAGTGGATGATGAGGAAGGAGAGGGCTTGTGTCTTGTGTGCGTTCTACATGAGAACAGGGCAGGGGAGGAGAGAGATCCAGTGTTTGTGGTAATGGGAGTTAGTGTTATCCTCCAAGTCCAGGCTAGGAATAAACCACATACTGAATGTCTGGCTTTCATTGCATGTTTGAGTATTAACGTATGTTTATGTTCAGTAGTCAATTGTCATAAGTGACAGAAATCTTCAAAGATATTTTAACATAAGCATAACAAAATGAGGTGATGATTGCAATAACCACATTTAAATCACACTTTCAAACATGTCAAAACAGAAGAAATAAACTACCAAGGCGCTGCACTAAAAACCTTGTGAAATATGCCAAAATTAGAAAAACAGGAAAAAGCTTTCAGATGGTGCACTTTAATGGTGCATTGCTGTCATAGCAGGTGGGAGCCAAAAGAAAAACAGAATTAATACACGTGTGTGTGTGTTTTTCTTTGTGCATATTTTTGTCCTTGAATAACTAATGAAATGCATTAAACCTAGCATACTTAATGTTTATTTAGTGTTTATTCCGTGTCATTTATAGCTGAAGAAATGCAAGTGCAAGTGCAAGTGGGCATTGGAAGTTGCCATGAAAAAAAAAAATAAAGCACTATATCTTAGTTTCAAAAAGTTTGTGATCCACTGTTTTACAAGTTGTTTTGGCTTTTTATTAAATAATTAGCACTATGCCTAAAACACATATCAAATACTATACATTATATAATTATTAATACACATTTAGAGCTGATTCAAGATACAGCCTAATTTAAATACAAGACAAAGTTTTCCACCTTGAAAACAGATCTCAGCTAATGTTTTTCTGTGTGTGCGTGCTTGTGTGAATGGGTTTTCACATGTGTGGTGTCAGAGTGAAGAGAGGAACCACTTGAATATCTCCTTGGAGCAGCGTTTTCATGAGATGGAGGCTCACTATGTTGAAGCCACCACCCTGCTGCACCTACAGGGCACTCTCATCCTAGATCTCCAGGTATACCCATAATAAGTCGTTAAAACCCCCCAACTATGTGCACTGCAGGTTTTTTAACTTTATTGTTGATAATAATTTCACTGTATTTCTGTTTAGAACCAACTCCATAATCTGACACTTTTGGTGGATAGAGTAAAAAGAAGCCCCGGGTGCTTGATCAACATCGTCCGCCCCAACCCACTGATGAGCGCTCAAGAAGCTCTTCACCCGGGTACACGCTCTCAGAAACATGCAGTCATTCGTGCTATGATCTGCCAGCAGAGGGCGCCAAGCCCCCACTGCAGATTTACTGCTACTTTCATGTCACATTTTCTTCCTTCAGAGATTCAACATGTGAGGAACTGTCCCATAGACTGTGCCTCCATCTACTACAATGGAGTGCGAAGATCAGGTCTCTACACAGTAGTGCCATCACTGGCCGGCATGCCTGTGGAGGTGTATTGCGACATGGACAAAGATGGTGAGTAACATGCCATTACACAAGGGGTAGGAAGTTGTCTTAGCTGTGACTGTATTTCCACTGAACTGCCAGAGTTTCAATCCATGTGTTGACAAGCACACACTCTGCTCTGAGCAAGACACTGAGCACCAACTTCAGGTTTGCTGTAGTGCCTTTGACCTGATGAGAAGAAATATAGTAACCCATTAGACAAGGCATATGCTTTCCCTTCCAGTGCGATTCATTCTCTTTGCCTCAGGTGGTGGCTGGACTGTGATCCAGCGGCGTGTTGACGGCTCAGTGAGCTTTGACCGCCCCTGGAGGGACTACAGGGACGGATTTGGTGACCTGCACTCTGAGTTCTGGCTTGGCAACAAACACATACATGACCTGAGCACCCAGGGAGACTACAGCCTCCGCATTGACCTGGAGGACTGGAGTAACAAACACAAACACGCCCTCTACCAGAGCTTCAGGTCAGTGTCAAGCACAGGTGCACAAAAAATGCACTTACCAGCTGTACCTCTTGGATCACTTCCCTTCTGTCCCTCTGTATGCGTTTGTGTGCAGTGTGGACGACGAGGAGCATCAGTATCGTCTCCATGTGTCGGGCTTCAGCGGGACAGTGCAGGACTCTTTCAGCTGGTACCACGACAAGCAGGGCTTCAGCACCCCCGACAGTGGCAACATCTGTGCTGAGATCTCCCACGGTGGTTGGTGGTACAACCAATGCTTCTATGCCAACCTTAATGGGGTCTACTACAGGGTAAGTGTACACAGAGGGCCCTTCCCTTCATATTTTTTAAAGTCATGAGATATTTACTTCCTCCTAATCCTTCAGGGAGGCCATTACATCCCTAAAGGCCGGGGGCCGCTGGGTCCTGATGGGATCGTTTGGTACTCCTGGAGAGACTCTGACTACTACTCCCTACGCAAAGTCAGCATGATGATCCGCCCACGCAGCTTTCGGACCCGTCTTTCACCCTGACCCACTGTCTTCATGACAACGATTAGGATGCGGGGACAATGATGTGACAACAGTGATCATGTGGGCGTGTCACTGGGACATCAATTGACAGAGCTCATCAAGAAGGAAGTGAATGTCAATTATGTCAACAACAGTGCAACCAGAGAGATGTGGAAATGGCTTCTCTTCTGCTATTTTTGGGAGAGGAAGAAAAAAAACTCTGCAGGCTTGATATTCCCCAAAACTGCTGACTCATTTTATAGCAGCATATTTTTGATTAACACAAAACCTTATACTGTAGAGTTTTTGGGACATGGACATTTTTCACTCAGTCACAGGAAGTGAGTTCTTCCTTATTTTCTACTACTATTTTGTACCTTTAGTTTGATACTTTGACACACTATTAGCAACCCAGCCAAAACAAAAAAGGAGGTACATTTGCATGATGTGTTGACAGAGGAGTGAAGGGATCTCACAGTTCCTACCAACCAGAGGAGGCACGTGCAACTGGCAGGCAGATCACTTGAGACTGTTCGAACGCTCGGCATATGGTGTGTGCTCATTGCATATTTATGATTACTCCATTATTATCCCATTTTGCTACTACAAACTATGAATTTAATCGATTGTGTAAACTTATTGAAATCAAAAGGATTTAAATATTATTCAAACAAGTCAGACAGAAGAACACTGACTTATGTTAGATATAACAACCCCATCCTTTTAAGTGCTACTGACTCACAGCCTAGGGTCAGGCAGAGAAGATGTGCTATTTGAGGATTGTGTATACATACACAATGTATGGATAAAAAAAATAAACATTATATATACAAAACCTGACATAAAGGAGGCTATTTAATATAAACACAATGTTCTGCTAGAGCACTCATGTGAAAACTAATATCGGTGACTAACAGGTGGAAATAATAGATAACTTCTGTACACAGTTTATTTGTGGAATACAGCGTTACTGACATTGAAATTACTTTACACATGGGTTTCCACAGACCTTAAGCCTATTGGCAGGTTGGTGCTGAGCAGCGGTAAGGTCATTTATATGTTCACGTTAAACTCTTAGATGACCTGAAAATAATATGACCAATGTTTTGCAAGATATTATACATAGCATGAGAATATTCTTATTGCAAAATGTATATATTTTTTAAACTTTGAAATGAGTGCACCTAGCTCCAATGAAGGCCTTAACGCCCTTGAACACATACATTTAAATTTAACTAACAAAGACGAGACTGAATGTAGTCTGGTGTTCAAGATCCCCTCAGCTGGCTACTTTATGTGGCCTACACATCCAGCTGCACCTGATGGGCGCGAGAGCTAAATGTGGGGTAAAAGGGCTCTTTCACCTCCTCCACTACAAGACTGCACAAACACACTCTTTGACCCGTCGCACAGGCTGCCGACTCATTCTCATTCCTATCCATCGCTACGCAAGGATCTGCTCAAGCAAGAATAAGGGCTTTACTGTGCACAAGTCAGAGAGTGTGTCGTGTGTTGTACACTTGAACTACGCTGAGAACAAGACAAGGTTTCTTACAAAACAAAACACAAAGTCCCAAATGAGTACAAATCATTCTTTAATAAATCAAACAGAATTTCTGCTCCTCTTTGAGTTACACTGTATTGCAAATACCTCTATACATAAAATAGTATCTCACTGACAAAAAGCACCCGATAGGTCCAATAGAATATACACATAGAATATATATATGTGTATATATATATATATATATATATTTTTTTTTTTTTTTTTTTTTCCATGTATGAAGTGATAAGAAAAACAAAGAGTGAACAAGATTAGAGACTGATTGAAAACTGGGCTGTGAAAAGCAAAAGCAAAATTGCATACATGACATAATCAATGGCTCCATCCCAAACTCTTCCTATAGTATAGTTTCTTACAGTTAACATTAGCATATAGCAGTCACGCCTTCATTTAAAACACCATGATCTAGTCAACAAAGGACGCATATTCTTTCAAGACAACTGGGAGAGAGAAATCAAGTTTGGCACCGCCTGCAGGGAGGTATTAATTCACTGACTTTTGGCTTTAATCTCTTAATATAATGAACCCCAACTTGAGTATCCTTTATCCCACATTTTGACTCCTGAAATGTAAACTGCAGCGTCACGGAACGAAGGCTCGACCATTTCTATTTTTTGCAAGGCACGTGGGCAAGACAGGAAGGAGGTGGAGCTTCCTGTTAGCTTTTGAGGAAGTGCTGGATGAAAGGGGGCTAGGGAATGCCAGCCCTGGACCCACAGAAGACACTCTGCCTTTGCAAACTCTGCTAAAGCTTGGATTCTCTCCACTGCTTTCAAAGAAGATGTTAGGACTCACTCAAATATGAGATAACGGTACAATGCCACGTTAAAAAAAATCTACCCCCTGCTGTCCCTGTTGACAGAGGGAGGTTAGCTTTGGTTTTTGGTGTCACTACATCACTGTGCAGACAGATCTTTTACAACACGTGTAAATCCTTTCCTTTACCATTTTTTTTACAAATGAATGAAAACATGCATATTGAGTATTGCTTTAAAATAGGTAGATAAAATGTGAGCACAGGCGTGTCGTACAAAACTTAGCTTAGCATCACAAAACTCTGGAGATCAACTCAAGCAATGTAACAATTTATGACCACAAACTGTGACTTGGATGTTTACTTCCTGTCTCATTTGCTGCGGACCTTGGACAGAGGAAAGGGCGTGTGTAAATAGTGCGTCTTGTTTTGCTATCAATGCTGGGCCTGCAAATAAACCCACTGATGTCAAAGACTTTCAGCAGCTGCACATGCTTATTAAATGTTTAAACACTTCTGAGAACAGCACATGAAAGTAACACCATGATCTGGGACTACTGGCATGAGCAGTAAAGGAAGGGATGAGGTAAGAGTGGGAGAAAGAGAGAAGTGAAAATTAAATTAAAGGGGGGGAAAAGAATGCGGAATAAGCAAGAATATTTTGGCTGTTGAGCTGGTTTAACTCCTGTCTTGTAGTGCGAGACTGAAGGCCGTTGCTTTCACATTGTAGTGAACTGACTGTGTGCTTGTCTCAGTTTTGCAGCAATCTGTCAAATTCAGAAGAAGGAAAACTCTCATGAATACAAAAGCAGAGGTTGGTCGTGTGATAGCTTAGCATCTTTGGTGAGGCAACAAAAGAGGACAGACTCCAATTTAATGTGACAGACGGTCGATAAATAAAAAAACGCCTTTACCGTCTCGTAAAACTTGACTTGCTCTTCCAAGTACAACTGCATGACCCTGTTGTAGTCATAGATACGGTTGCTATGGAAATGGTTCATCTCAGCTGTGCGGAGACAAAGAAGGGGGGGGGGGCACTAGGATCAGATGATGTTACAGTAAACCCCACCACCTAAATGTTTCTGAGTGAGTGTGTTACCTTGTAATGAGTAAGACATGGTGCTGACTCGTTTAGCCATGGTGACTTTGTCCTGAGGGGTAATTTTACTGGTGGCCACCAGCTTGTCGGCCTCCTTCACCTTGTCTATGGCAGCCTGCATGAATTAAACAACACACATGATTAACAACATGAGAGTCCTCAGTTACACTGTACGAAGACAAAAGACAATTTAAATTATCTGTATCCAGATAAGGTGAAGAACTAATGAAAACCTGATTAACAATATTTTCTGGACTGTGTTGCACCAGCTATTCATCATTTCATTACTAAATTCTTAGCAACTAATAGCTCGTTTATAAACTAGTGATTTACAGACTTCAGGAATGTCTTTGCTGGTATAGACTTTAAAAAGGTGCAAACTGGCTGTTGTGAAACATCTTTATCCCTGTCCAATCAAAAGCAATCAACTACGTAAACAGGAAGTCACTGTAGCTATGACATGATAACTAATATAAAAGTTTTAGTGACCAAAAGATATATTAACACTTTGTAAATGTATGTATGAGTGTTAGAAATACTGAAGTAGCTTAGAGTGGGAATGTCCGATTCTGCTGACCTAACAGATTTGATTTTTTAACATGGAGGAATATTGTGTTATAGTTATGAAATATTAAAAATATTAACAATTTACATTACTATTAAATAGCATTTTATTCATGTATCAAGTCAGATATGTCGACCATATCCAATTATCGCTTACTTTTTTCCCCCAATTAACTTTTACTCAAGAGGGTCATATTTTAGCAACTCAACAATTATAATAATCCAACAACTATTTTGAGCGCAATCCATTTTGATTTAGTGATTAATATCCACTTATTAAAAAATGTTATCACTAAGCTTGAACTTTAGAACAGCTGGTGCAACTGGCTCCTGCTACAGAGCCCCTTGAAGAAACTGCCTTTAAAACTATGTTAGTCGACATAAATTAGACATCCCATTAGATTTGTTTTCTAATAATCATTTCTGTAACTCTTTCCTGATGTACCTTATGGACTCCGATGGTGTCTGGGAAGCATCCCAGAAGACCTTTATATTCATTGTTGGTCTCCATGACGAAGTGGAGGTCTTTCTTTGGCTGGAAAGGAAGCAAATACAGAGACAAAAAAAGATAAATGTAACCTAAAATTGGAACAAAGTTAAATCCAAAACAGGAAATAGCACACATATCTGAATCTTAAAGAGAAGAAAGAATACAGGGAAATATTACACACAGGAGTAAAAGTTTTATTTTAACACAACAGCTCAACTGAAACACAAAAAAAGGAGATTTAAGTTTATAATAATGTAGATTCTCGTGAAGAGATTATGGATTCAGCTGAGCATCCGGTAGAACCAGACACAAAGAGTCGCTGTAGCACTGCAAACAACAGGTAAAGTAATACAAGAGGCAATCATACTTAGCTCATATCCACTTGTCCTGCAGTATACCTTGCTATATGTACTGTATATAAACTCCTACTTATATCTTCCCTTATTCTTGAATTGATCAAGGGAAAACTGTATGTAGCCTCCCAAGGTTAATGCAACAGATATACTGCATTGTTTTAGACTTTGGGCTATAAAAGCTGAATCCATGTGCAGACAATGGCTTTCGCAATTACTATCACTGGCATCGCTAAACTAGTGCCAACATTTCTACAGAAGCACTAAACCAAAGTGTCCAGAGCAGCACTCGCTTACCAGATGAATCCTCCCTCTGGAAGCTGCTGGGACATTAAAAAAAAAAGGCCCACGCTTGATTTTATTACACATCACAATGATCAGGCTACACAGAACGGTCCGAAATGCAAATAGTGGATCTAAACAAGAACTAGGAAATACTAGAGCTATTTTCCCGTGGGTTCTTCCTTTATAGATATAGACTTCACGAGCCGGAAGCTGGAATAAAGGGGTCATTAAAACGCCACAACTAGGAAATAAACACTGGCAGCAAGCAGGAAATGTTCACAGACATTTTGAGATATTGCAATTATTGAGTGAGTGAATACACAATGATGTGGTTGATAAATGAGTCCAAAATAATTTTGAGAAAACAGAGGCCTTAAAGTTCTGCTCCACTGCCTTCTCAGTGAAGGTAAACCACTGCAGTGCATCAAACGCCCCTGCCAAGACCTTTGTTTGAATTTGAAGGCGGTGATCAGTTACAACAGGCATATCAACAAGAACCTACCTGCTCTGCCACCATCTGAGCTATCTCCTCATATGTCTTGCCTGCTGCTGTCATGGCATCAGTCAGGGTTGACTCGCCTACAGCAGGAAAGGGGTTAAAACATGTCATTGCCGTGTTTCTTAACAGCATCTGTGTGCCAATTTGTTTCAAAACAGATTTCGACATCATGAATGACTGCATAGTAAATTGCATCTACCACAATTATGATGACTGCAGTGGCTGAAAAATGCCCAAGTCACTCTAAACAACATTTGATGTCATATCTGTATTCACTGTTGTACCTTGGTACCCGCTGCTGGTGAAGACAGAAGAGAGGTTTTGGAAGGCTTTGCCGATCCTCTGGTACTCTTTTGGCAAAGCTGTAGAGGGAAAGAAATGAAACAGGCACAGACAGACACACTGTGTGAATGAACTTTTCTTGAGTTGCCAAAACACACAACATAACAAACCATACTTTAATATAAACAGTGATTACAGTACACAGTGAGGGTGTGGCCTATGTGTGGGAAAACATTTATTTAGCTTCTGTGCGGCGTGTACGTACGGCCTGTACATCTCTTCCAGTGCTCATTGCCCACTGTGAGGATTTCCTTTACCCCGTCATCCATGGCTTTGGTAAACTTGCTGAACTGCTCGCATTTCTGTTCCCTGTGGACAAAGGACGAGGGCAAGTGAACATGCAGTCAGCCATACACTTATTGTCGGTTCTTTCTGTGTCAGGTTTTTCTATTTGCAGTAGTTTTAGAATAAAGATTGATTTAACTCACACTTCCACAAGATCCAGATCCGAAGCTTCAGGCTCTATCGTGGTGAAGATCATCACTCCCACCGTCTCGTCTTTCTCTGCTTTTCTCTTCCCCATCTTCCAGTCCTGTACCAAAGAATCGCTCTTTAAGTAGGGAATAATAAAAATCTACAATCTAGGTTTTGGTAAGTACAAATCATGTTAGTCTTGAATGAAAGGTCTTCTATTCGGCTGTTGAAGAACAAATCTTATCTACTTTTCATCAAATGGTTGACTTTAACATTAAAAGCGGGACCTTTAAATCCTTCAGTAATCCAATGTTAAAAGCACATGTCATTCAAAAGCAAAGAGGAGAAGAAGTGGAGGAGGAATAGCACACCTTCTCATCCTTGTAGGTGAGGAAAGTCTGGAACACTTCACTGCTGGAAACCACAGGGTGCCTGCACATTCTGGTCATCCAGCCCTGCAACCGCTCCATACGCATCTTAATAAACTCTTCCTCAAATCGCCCTGGGAGAAAGGGGAGGAGACAAAGAAAAGATTTCATTTCCATGTTGTCGTTAGCAATGTTTATCTTCTTTTTTTTGTGTCTTACATTTGTTAGTCACAGAGTCGGGCACTTACCTGTCACCTGCTTGTCCGGCAAAGAGGGGATGGGGATGGCTGACCCGAATTTGTCTAGCAGCCTCTCATACAGCCAATCAAAGTGCTTGTATCTGTGATTGACTGGTCGGTTTGTGGTCTGGAAAAAAATAAAATAGGGTAATGAACATATTTGTAGATATTTTCAATTATTTGGTGTTATCTGGTGTCTAAACTCCAGTTTAGTTCAATCCCAGATGTCAAAAATATCAACATTTTGAAAATGCCAGTGAATACTTACGTTGGGTGTGATTTGGTACTCGATGTAACTCTTGAGGCCGTACATCTTTGAGCCTTTCTTGGGATCAGCCACCACACAATCTAGCTGAGTTTCAGGGTAAGCCCACACGGGACCAACTTCTCCCACCTGAGCATAAAACATAAAGATTATAACCCCGATACGCATACAAACATAGGCTCACACCGGCAAATAGAGAAAACCTCATCGAACCATGCTGGAATACTACTCAACATCCTGTAGGATCGTCTATTAGTGCAATCATCTACCTGACGAGTGGATATTGTGCTCATGACTCATAACAAGTAAAGACATCTGATGATATAATGTAAACAATCTGTATGGATACTTAGAAGCAACCTACATAGATTGACAGCTTCTCTTTGCTCTTAGCAGGCTGCTTGCATAGGAGGTAGAGCTCTGGACCAGACTTGGAGAACCCAGGAAACCTGCTCAAAGAGAAGGAGAAGAATTGAAAAATGATGGTCCTGACCATGCTCTTTTAAATCCTCCACACTCAGAGGCAGAGGACTTTAAGAAAATTTGCTTTGCAAATGTTTTACAGAGAAGGAAATGCATTCAACTCGTTTGTTATACCTCATGGAAACACAAACTAGGTTTCTGTGAGTAATCAGCTTTTATGTATGGCTTGGTACAGAAGATTCCCACTCTTGGTACAAAGAATTCCCCATGTTATTAATTAATGTACATAAGTTCTCAGAGTAACAGTGATATTCCTGGAAGCCATAAACCAAACTGAGCACATTCCAGCTAAAACACATTGTTCTGCACAAACTCATACCAGCTTAATCTACTTACTGAATAATTTTAACAGTTTAAATCACTATGTTTTTGCTAGTTTTCTTGTCAAGACAGTGATGTGCTGTATTGTAATATTTTACAACCATCGTCGCTGTTCTTCTGCTTCATCTATAAACCTCGAGGATTCAAAGCCTCAGGTCTTACTGCCTCATTCAGTCTTACTTGTTGAGGGAGATTTTCATTGAAGACGCATGAGCTCCTCCTCTCTGTATTGCTCCACCGTCTCCAGATTCTGACTCGGCGTAACCTCCAGTGGACTTCATGTCATCCCACTCATCATCCCACTCATCATCCTCTGCTCCTGAGGGCGGATAAATGATACAAACACATGGTTGCGTTTGAAATCACAGGCACAGTTAGTGCATATTCTGTGTTCAACAGCCTACAGTACAGTGTGTAAATGTGCAAGAAGCCAACTGTGTGAAAATTCACAGCTGCTGGGGAAGCTTCACTGATACATATACAGCAGTTTCTGCTCTATTATATTAATTAAACACTAGCAGGAATGGACATTAAAAGGATTGTATCAGTTTTGTTTACATTACATTTATTCATTTAGTTGACGCTTTTATCCAAAGCGACTAACAATTGCTATACATGTCAGAGGTCGCACGCCTCTGGAGCAACGAGGGGTTAAGTGTCTTGCTCAGGGACACAATGGTGGATGGTCACAGCGGGAATCGAACCTAGGTCTCTCCCACACCAAAGGCAAGCATCTTATCTATGCACCATCACCACCCAAATATAATATAAACCAATTGTTAGTGGTTTCCATTTATTGATCATTGTGGCTAGAGAGACAACTACATGTTGCAGCATGAGTCTGACTAATATTATCTAAAGTAGATGAAATGGAGGACTATTTTAATGCAAATACAAAATGTCTAACTCTTAATTTGGGGTTTCTCATTCTTATTTCATAAATAGAAAAATACTCTGCTAAGCCTTTTCTTTGACCCCTAACATTAGGTTAGAAAGAGATTTTTCAAATGACAGATGCAGATGCACTAGCTTGAGGGCATGCAGCACTCGCCATTAAAAACATTGCATTTCTGTAATTTAAAGGACCAGTGTGTAGGGTTTGGTGGCATCTAGCTGTGAGGCTGCAGATTGCAACCAGACAACCCTTTTCCTCGCCATCCCCTTCCAAGCCTCAAGGAGAACCAACAGTGGGCGCTAAACTTGTGAAAAATGCAAAAGGCACTCTCTACAGCCAGTGCTTGTTTTATCTGTTGTACACTAATGTTGAAACACGGCGGTGCAAACTTGATGCAGACTTGATGGATGCGCTATTTGTTTCTCCACGAGAATTTCGATTTTCTTCTTTTTTCTTCGTGTTAAGTCCTGCCCCCTTATCTGCCTCTGACTGGCTAACGCTCACCCCACCCTAACCCAAACCAACCTAACCAACAGAGGCAGAGAGTTCCAGCCAATCAGAGGCAGAGTTGTCAAAAATCTGAAAGGGAAAAAGAAAAAGAACGCAAACCCACTCCCTCTGTAGATACAGTGGGGGAAAAAAGTATTTGACCCCTTGCTGATTTTGCAGGTTTGCCCACTTACAAAGAATGCAACAATCTACAATTTTAATCATATGTACATTCTAACAGTGAAAGACAGAATCCCAAAGAAAATTCCAGAAAATCACATCATATAAATTTATAAAAATTGATGACCATCTGATGAGGAAAAACAAGTATATGACCCCCTACCAAACAGCAAGTATTCTGGCTCCTACAAGCCAGTTAGTCTTTCTTTAAGACACAGCCCCAATCCCAACCAATTATCTACATCAAATACACCCGCCTCACCTCGTTACCTGTATAAAAGACACCTGTCAACACCCAAACAACCAGCATCCAACATCAGCACCATGGGCAAGACCAAAGAGCTTTCTACGGACATCAGGGACAAGATTGTTGATCTGCACAAGGCTGGGATGGGCTACAAGAGAATCGGAAAGCAATTTGGAGAGAAAAGATCAACTGTCGGTGCAGTTATCAGGAAATGGAAGAAGCACCACACCACCGCCAACCTCCCTCGGTCTGGGCCTCCACACAAGATCTCGCCTCGTGGGGTGTCCCTGATCATGCGAACGGTGAGGAATCATCCCAAAACCACAAGGGGGGAACTGATGAATCAACTGAAGGCAGCTGGGACCACAGTTACAAAAGAAACGGTTAGTAACACACTACACCGTCATGGATTGAAATCCTGCAGCGCACGCAAGGTCCCCCTGCTCAAGAAGAAACATGTACAGGCCCGCAAGAAGTTCGCCATTCACCACCTGGACGACTCAGAAGAGGCCT
>NC_060159.1:14554671-14574751 GCF_021292245.1 Micropterus dolomieu
GAAAATCTTTGGAGGGAGCTTAAAATTCGAGTTGCCAGGCGACAACCTCGGAACCTGAATGATTTGGAGGCTGTCTGCAGGGAGGAGTGGGCCAACATCCCTGCCGAAATGTGCACAAACCTTGTCACCAACTATAAAAACCGTTTGAAATCTGTGCTGGCCAATAATGGCTTTTCTACAAAATATTAACATGCTGTTTGTCCAGGGGGTCAAATACTTGTTTTTCCTCATCAGATGGTTATCAATTTTTATAAATTCATATGATGTGATTTTCTGGAATTTTCTTTGGGATTCTGTCTTTCACTGTTAGAATGTACATATGATTAAAATTGTAGATTGTTGCATTCTTTGTAAGTGGGCAAACCTGCAAAATCAGCAAGGGGTCAAATACTTTTTTCCCCCACTGTATAAAGGGCTCATTCTAAGGTTACAAAACACAACGATTCTTAGTTTCAGGTGATTATACACCAACATATATGGAATATTATATTCCATTACTGCCAATATTCCCCTACATCTTATGCACTGGTCCTCTAATGACATGCATCGCTATTAAGTGTGTAAACATAAACACGAATGAGTAGCAAATATTGCACTTTGCCCTTGTTGTGATGTATTAATTGTGTGTGCTAACACAAATAAATAGCAAATTTAAGGAATCTCTATTTCCATCCATTTTCTAAACAGCCATGCACAAATTATATAATTTATCTATCTGTTTGGCTTACCAGCCTCACAAAATTGAAACCCCATTTTCCTACAGTTCCTACAAAAGTTTCTGTCTTTTGTAGGGCAGACACGCTGTGAACCGCAACTTAAAACTCCACACATTGTGATTAATACATCATCAGATGTCAGTCACTACCGGCACGTTCCAACATCACAGTAAAGTTAATACAGTGTTAATATCAAGACACAAACTGAATGTCTCACCCACATGCTTTTAAAAATATAAATCATTTTCTTAAACTTTTTGCTGGAAATGTCAACGTGCACGGGATACCTGTGTTATCGATAAGGTAAGGATACGGGTAGATGTCTTTGGCAAAAGAGAAACAAAGGAAATGTCTGTTAATTCTTCTCCTGCCATCTTTTCCCCACAGCTCTCTTTATACAATAACAACTGGAGAATTTAAAAAACAGGTCAAGTAATTTGTCCTTCTGAGTCATGTGTGAGGCTAACTTTTCCATAGTCTGGCAAGAACAGAATCATGACTTGATTGTCCTGTCCACATACTGGAGCATCGTTGTGGAGGTACTGGCCAGCGGCAGACGAGTGGACAGAACCACATCTGAGAGCTCAAATCACTCCAACTTTGTAAAGACCTGCTTTAAATAGTATTTGGAAGTAATAAATACTGCATCAAACTACCTGGAGTTTGAGATTAGAAGGTTTACTGTATATTCTCAAGGCATTTCACTTAGTATCAGGTTAAGTTGAAGGACAGTAAAACAGATACCTACCTTAAGAATAAAGAATATTATTTCTTATGTTGTTTTATGATGCAAACCCCATCTGGTACACCAAGAAAGTTGATTTTTAGAATTATTTTCCAGGACTACTTGACCTATATTCCACTCTGCTAAACATAAAATCATGTTTCTTCAAGATTAAAATTAAGGGTGAAAGGCAAGACATTTTAAAATCATCTATGTCCTAGGACCAAGACACTTATCATAGTTGAAGATAATCTTACTCTTCTCAAACATTCAAGATATTTTCCAATTTTCACCCAAACAGACACCTTTTACCACATGTCTGGACAACTGGATTATAGTTTAAAAACAAACAACAAAGATTTATATAGGGTGTACTAAACCACAGAATCTTTTGAGGTGTAGAAACCTCTATTACAATAATCCCCCAAAAAGCATCCCAACAGACAGCTGATTCACATCAGACAAGGACACGATTCACAAACCACATAATCTAACTGTGTTGCAGTGTAGGCACACTAATAGCTAAAAATACTAACTTTACAATGACATAAATACTGTGCAGTCTTCATTTACTAATTTAAATCATCTTGAGGTTTATATATGTACTAACACATATGTTTCCAGCATCAACCATGGTTGCCAAATTCAAAACTGCTCTTACCTGGGCCCTGGTAAGCCTGAGGGTGGCCATGTGATACGGAGCCCCAGGGGTCAGCAGCACTCTTCTCAGTCTGGGTGCCCTCTGGATTGGACGCCCAGTTGTTGGAGCCCCCTGAGGGGTCTGCGTTCCACACAGACCAGGGATCATTGCCGTTACTAGCCTTGAAGAGACAGAGAGAGGAAATGTGAGTGAAAGAAGTAGAGAAATGACTGATCAAGTATAGAGAGGGAGAGAAGAGAGAGAACACAGAGTACAGTCTAGTTTGGAGTTTGTTTAATGAGAAGCTGATCGAAGTCTTCAAACAACATGCTTTTTCAAACACATGACGCAGACCTGGCCTCCAACAGGGAATCTGCGAAGGTAACCAGCTTGACTGTGACACCGTAGTTTGTAAATGCCGCTTACCACATGCAGTAACTTCAAATACCAAAATATGACACAATACTGCATATTTGAAAAACGACACATGCTTACTATGATGAATGTGCACACACACACAACCATTCTCAAGTCCATACTCCACACGCACCAGCCCACAAACTTCAGAACTTATAAGCTAAAAACGCAACTGCATGCCATGCTTGCAAGGCAGACATGCTGTGTACACTACTATGAAACGTGTGGGCAGAGGCATGCTATAGACGTGTATGTTTGCGTACTGGAAATTAACCAGTTGTTTCACAATTATTTTTATAAAATGCTGCAATGACTTTGACACCAGGAACACAGCAGTGAGGAACACTCAGCGCTTTTCAGATGTAGCAGCACCTTTACTGTACACAAAGTAAATAAATAGATGACATTTTATTCACACATTTTCACAGTCAGTCTAAATGGCCTTGGAAAATCATTGAAGATTCTTGATGAGTTAATGTTTTTGTTCTGGTCTGATGATTCGTAAGTGTGACAATTACTCAATTAAAGAGGAGATACAAAGATCAATGAGTATGATCTTTAAGCTTTAAAGTTTCACTTTGGTGCTGATTCATACAACTAAAAGAGAGTGTGGTAGTTGACTGGTGACATGTGTATGTGTGCGGTGAAGTGCGAGTCGAACGGAGAGTGTGAGATCATGCTGCAGACAGTCAGAGTAGGAGGGGGAATTTGCCTGAGCAGACCAATCAGAGAGGAACGGGGCTTGGGGCAGAGAATGGGTAACAGTGGAGGGCTAGGTGTCATGCCACTGGCCTCATCCACCCCCCCCAGGTGGCGGTTACCTCATCAGGGGACGAAAGGTAGGGGGAAACTGGGGTGTCTGGGGTGTCCGGCTGGGGACTTATGCCCCCAGCATCCACCTTGAGGGGGGAAAAGAAGGTGACATCATCACACAGCGCCAGCAGTGAAGGTTTACACTCAGCTGGGGATGGGTTAAAGTGATGCTGGACACAGATGTGCTTGTGTGTGTGTGTGTGAGAGAGAAGAGAGAGAGTGAGTGCATCAGGGATGATGGCTGACACATTTCCTGCCTTGACTTAACAACTTACTGCACCCAAATTTCTACTGATCCAGCAGTGCGCTCATACTCATGGAACTTCCTGTCTGCTAACGACAAAAGATTTCACTGAAGTCGTTTCCTCTTGGTTCTATTTTACTAGAGCTAAAACCTGTGTCAGTTATAAATGACATGACCACAGTAGATATCTTCCACAGCAGCTGCTCTCACTTCTGCATCTCAAGGGTTCTCACACACACACACACACTGCACGAACGTCAGTAAAGCTCCATCATCGCTCACTTCTGCTTTCTCTTCCACATCACCCCATCACACATACTTTGGAGAGGGAGAATGGGAACATGGCAGGTGCACTGGGCAAGGTATTTTCACTTACTTAAATATACCCACATACCTTCAGTAGGTGAGTGCATTACCTGGTTTTGTGCAGGTACTGACGGGGGAGCGTAGGCATCAAAGATGGACAGGTCCGGAGGTGCAACATTTCCTACACTTGGAGTAAGTGCAGTGGTTCCTGCTCCCGGGAATGATGGAAAAGGGTTACCGAACTATAAATGAAAAGATTAAAGACAGAGGGAGAGACAGAAAACCGTCCCATTAGGAGAACAAATCCAGATACTCCAGTGTGATTTAATGACTTTTAAAGGTACATTCTTCTGTAGTAATGTGATCGTCTTTCTTTGGTATTCCCTGGCTTCGCAAACTGGGTTTTCAACTTTCTCAGTCAAGTGTGACAGCACTGGCTAAGGATATTTAAATTTACACATTTAAATCTGCTCTACTGCTTGTCAATATGAAGATACCACACTTAAATTATTCTGGGTATGTTTGTAGTTCAACATCCATTTGGTTTTGTAGATTTCTTTTACCAGTGTAGGGTGCACTGAAATAGAAAGTACTTTCTTGGGAAACAGGCTGTGTCCTGATGTTTTTCATTAGATATTACATAAACAAGTGCAATTGCCATCAGTGGGTTTTTATGACTTAGTGTGAAAAAGCTAGGAAAAAAGGAGGTAACTTAAGGTCAGACAAACACACAAATCCACATGAGCTTGTTTGCTAAGTAAAGTAGCCTCTCTCGTACACACAGACACTACATTGTTGGATGTGTTGTTTAGAGTGAGGCTGAACTGTTAAACAGACTCCACAGACTTTACTTTTAACCAAACTCTCTGTCTCTTCTTAAATGTCTTCAGAGTGAATCATATCCTCATGATGAAGTCAGAGTCACTGGATCAAGCTGGACACCCACACCCGACACACACAGACACACACAAACACCCTAATCAGCAAAACCCTGAAGGAGGCACATCCTGTTGTGATTTTACTTTCAAGCAAGAGACAGCACCACAGTCTGCAGTCAATGCAGAAACATATCCATGTCTATGACGACAAATATCTAACTGATAGAGGCACTGAGCTGTTGAAAAGTTAAATATTTGGTATATAGTTGGTTCACACTGTGCATCTTGACCTTAAAGCATGATAGCAGACAGCTTTATATCTTAATTTCCAGGAGGGTAACCTATTTTAAATACCGTGTCAGATGTGAGAGGTCATGCACTAAGTGACTGTCTAGCTTACCTCAATGTAGTCTTCAGGCACCAGTCCAACATCCCCTCTAGAGTTCTGTGCTTCAATCCAGCCGCCTCCAATATTCTGAAATAGAGTGGGACCCAAAACAACATGTCAGCATAGCAAATGACCTGGACTGGCTCGGGCCAGCAGAGTAGGTGTCTGCGTCACATACAAAAAAAAAAACATGTTACTGGGGGGGGGGAATCTGACAATGTGTTTCAATGCACTGCAGTAACCAAATTCCACTAAAACCCACATTTACACACAGCTGGTCTTTAGTCAGATATCTCCTACAGTATTTTCAAATGATGCTGGATACTTGGTGAGAAGTCACACTAAAGCCTTATTTCCACTGGATGGTTTGTATTAGTTAGTTTGGTACCAGGTACATTTCTCAATTTCATTTTCCACTGCATAGTATGGGATTCTGCTGATTATCATAGCGGCGTCTCATGAAAGTGCAGCGACATCACCTTGCAGTCACTATTGATTTTAACGATGTCCTGTGTTGTGCATGTGACAATTCTCTCTGACCAATCAGTGGTCTGCAGTAGAGCCCGACTGGTATGGGATTTTTAAGACTGATACTAATTTTGATATTTGGGGATTTTAAAATCTATTATATCTGCCTATATTCTTTTTTCCCCCCTCTTCTTTTCAGAAAAACACAATTATCCCTAACATTTGTTACGTGCGGTTATGAGACCTCAACGAAATAACATGACATAATGCAGTTTAAAAATAAACTTTCTTTAATTGTTATAAATAGTTGAACAAACGTACAGTTGATTGCTGTGTTTTGTGTTGGATTTGTGGTTTTCCAAGCATGTGCGTTGCCAAAAGGGGGTTGCAGAGTGCCCTCTGGTGGATAAACAATATAACGACAACACTCATAACATGACTAATGCCGCATTCAGACCAACCTCGAATTTTCGCCTGGCGACGCTTTCCTCGCGTGAGTACATTCGCTGCAAGTGTTCACACACAATGCGAGAAGGCGATTTTAACGCGATAATGTAAATATACACAACTCGCCTTTACTACAACTGTATGAACCCAAAGTAAACATTTTGCTGTGATTAAATAGCAATAAACGGATTAAACTGATGCCGAAATAACTACAGCATGATGCAGATTTGTTAACCATATCAATTCGTGCTTTGTCAGGTCTGTCAGCAAGACAGCAGGACAACAACTTCTAAAATGTTTGTTTTCTGAATGGAGTTTGGATCGATCAGGGCTATGCAATGCTAACTTGGTCACAGTAAAGTACAATGATAGCTGGAATAAAGTTACAGACACGTTTTCTGAACTCACCAGGTAGTTCAACCTCTGTGCTTTCTTTTCACCCAGCAATGTCCAGTTTAGTCCGGTTTTTATATAAATATGAAGTCTTGTCCTACAGAGCTAACGACGCTAACAACAAGACTGCTGAGAAGCTCCAGTGAAGCTCACCGGCCCGAACGCTCGCTTCGCTTTTGGTCTGAAAGCACCAAATGCGTATTCCCTCTGTCATCTCAGCTCACTTGGAACCTCGACAGAGGAACCAGGAACCACGTACTGCGCACAACATTTGCCAGTGGAAAACCAATAAAGATGAGATCCAAAAAAGTTGAATTGAGTTGAGCCATGCCCTACCATGCAACGGAAATTAGGCATTGTTTGAAAGGACACACTACCGGTAACGATGTTCCCTTTGATCCTATTGCTCTGCTGCTATAGCAATACTTACATGCACATGCAATGACGTGCACTTCTGCAGAAACCCTGCAGGGTTCACCAGAAAAAATTAGCTGTGTTACTATAACCGTGTTTCTCTTAATTCACTATGGCAAGTAAGGAAACCCGGTGTCCCATTTACACGTCCTTTAAGAAATTAGGTTAAAGTAAAAGCTGATAACAACCAGGTTGCCAGAGTATCTGTAAACACAGTGAATGCTCCCAGGACAAATTCCCCTGTCAGTTTATTTAGTAGAGTCTGTTCCTTATACAGTAGGCTTTGATTAGAAAACTATGTAGGTCTGCACACAGTGAGTGACCTTTGAACTGTTGGCGAAGTGCTGTAATGACATCATGTTTTTAGACAACCTGAGATCATGTGAGTTGGGCCTTTACACAACTGTTGCTTTTCAACAGCATTGTAACAGAAGAGTCACAGACATTTAAATTTTAGGGTACAACACACAAAGCTATAATAGTTAATAAAACTAGACTTTTAGGCAGAAAATACCATCACTGAAGAAGAAAATGATTTAAAGAAAACTGAAATTTCATAGTACAAGCTGACAATTTATGAATTAAATCAAACTTTCTAGGACCTAGGGACAGAAGGAAGGTAGAGGAGTGCTAGTATAGATGTACCTGATTGGTGATAGTGACTGTCTCGCCTTCTTTCACCGTCAACTCGTTGTTTCCAGGCTCAGCAGTGAAGTCATATAAAACTTGTGCCTGAAGATAATCAAGAAAAAGCACACAAGGCTTTTATGACAGGCTTTAAGACAGCTCATGAGCATAAACACACATGTGTATGTGTGCATGCACACACATATATTAGCAAAGCACCCAGCATTTTAAATCTTATGGAGTAAAGTTAGGGCACTGTGAAACAGGCTAAACTAGTTCTTCTGGCAATATTGTGTGGACTCTGTGAAACTATGCACCAGTATCAACTAAAAACAAGGGCAGAACCATCACGTTACCCGGTTCAGGGTAATACAGGAGCCTGCAGTTCTTCTTATACTGACCCACATCTGCTAATCTTCCCTTCCCCCTTTGGCCCCTGGAGACGCACACAAACAAAAACAAACACATCTAATAAAGAGTGTGAAAACTAATCTAAATATGACTTCTCTTTTCACAGCTGACTACCCAGCCTACCCACTCATTTATTTTCATACGTTTGACTATCCAAATTCACTCGGATTGCTAGTTCTTATCCAAACTAAAAAGTCAGCATGCCATGTGTTATCAAAACATTATCTAATTCACAGTGCCTGATTAACTAACTTTTTCATTAACCAATGACGTGGAATGCAAGGCTATTTGCTCTTCCTTGAGCAGAGATCTATTTTGGTGCTGGCCTGCCACCTCCCTGGAGGCGAGCAAGCTGGATGATGAGACAAAGAGTTATGAATGTTTCTGGCCACAGCCTCAGCTCTGCTGGCTCAGTTACTAATGGTATGTAGTGAAAGCTCGTTGTTCCCGCTTTGGGGTCTGCTTGGGATCTGGAGTCCCCATCCAATCAAATCTGTGTTTTTCTTATTACTTTACTTGGATGATTGACCGTTGACACTTCACTGCTCACTTTAAATCTGACACATGCACCGATGAGCATGATTTTGTGACATCCCAACTAGTTTGGATGCCAATCCTGGTCCAATATACAACTTAAACAATGGTGATGTTTTCAGTGACAGTTTCTGAAATCAACAACATCTACCTAATCATCCATTCTGTATTTTTATCCATTTCTGATTATGACAAGAGGTGAGAATTAATACTTTATTTTTTGTGGAAAAAACATATCAGACTCCCCCCCCCCCCGCCCCGCCCCACACACACACACACACAAATACAAAGCCTTAGACCAACTCACCTATTTTCTTATAATTATAATAATACTCAAACTGTTCATACTAACAGTAGCTCAAATGACTGTGTTAATAATACTTAAACCAACTGTATTAAAGTTGATCACGCACTGTAATCGCTCTCGAAGATTAACAATAACTCTCACTTATACACACTGTACAAAGAATGAACAAAAAGCCAAACACACGCCAAAGACTACATTTCCCAGCATTCCGCGGAGGTAGCAATGACCCGCACTGGAAAGGTAGTAAAATGTCACAAGACACTTTCTTAATGAGAAACATTTTCCATGTAACAGCAAAAACATTCGTATCACATTTACCGCATGCAGACGTGTTATAGGCGTCCATTACACGCTTCCAAACTAGAGTACTAAAATGTTTGTGACTCTTAATATGAAGCTCGTCGAGTGTAGATCTAATGCGAGCCACTCTGCCTGTGCTCCTACAAGTCCTTAGCCCGCATTTTTCGTACAAGAAAAAAACAACTGTCAGGGGAAACTGGAGCAGGTAATACACACGCGTTTTAGTTAAAACAGCCTGGGAAAGTTGCCAGACTTACCTTTAGCGCCATTGTGGAAGCATTGATCAATCATTACAAAAGCAGGCCCTGCAGTTTTCAGGTTTTACAATCCTCAGCTGGACATTTCCCCCTGCTGCTTTTCAACTAAAAGCGAAGAAAACACGGTGATTCCTCCCGGTGGAGAGCCGCCGTACCACAGACTTTAACACATTACTAAAAACAGCGTGATACTTAAAAACTCAGAAACCTGCATAAAGCACGGTAGTAGAAGACTGGTTCGGTGCGACTGTAAGTTTGAACCGCGCAGAGAGCTGCTGACAGCACGGAGGGAGTGACCTGCACCGCGGAGAGAAACCGGAAAGGTAGTCTAGGGACGATACGGAACAGCGGCCCTCCAAGACGTCACTATTTAAATTACAATTAAAATGAAAGTGGAAATCGTCTCACTTAAAGTAAAATGTAAGGAACAACTACAACGCAAATAACATCAGGCAAACCAAAAAATGGCAAAATGTTAGAATCACAAAAATAAAACTTAGCTAATAATCTTAACAGGAAAAAAAACTTTTACAGTTATTTATTAACCAGTGAAGAATTATTATTATTATTATTATTATTATTATTATTATTAAATTAGTAATAGCATCAGTCAAACTGTTATTAGGCCTATGTCTATTAAAACAATAGCCGCCATCCAAATGTGTCCTTAAAAAAATCCTAATAAGTTTTTGAACATGTGAAAATCGTCGTTTAAGTCGTTTTTATTGGTTATTAAGTCCTATGCCATTTTCCCGAAATACATAAACTTTGTTCAGAGGTCCTAACGACATTAGGCGAGTTGATTTTATTCTTTTCTTCCCAAGCAGTAGTCAAGATCCGGTGTGTTATTCTAACCTCAAGGCAGCTACTGTAGTGTGTTTACTGACAGCGTAGTTGACGGCCCACGTAACGGCTGAATGGGAGCGACCCTGGACTTATGTCCTATGCTGAAGTCAGCCTCTGCTGGGCTCAATGTGCTATTGCATTACAAAGAAAGGTCTATCATTGATGTCTGTGGTCTGGATCGGACACATACACACACATCTACCCTGCAGGTTTTTATCCTTAAAGACAAAACATCAGAAATAATTTGACTAAAAAACTAGAAAGCTTGTTAAATTTTTAGCCTTGTAGGTGCAAAAACTGTTAAAAGTGTTTAAAATGTTAGATGTTTAAATCTGAGATATTGGCAGGATGAAGTTGAATCTCTTAAACCAGTCGAGGTGTCAGGTCTGGCTTGATGTAGAGACCACCTCTTTACAGCCGTTTTAATATTTTCCTCCTCTACAGATACACACCTACATGCGTACTCTGGGCTTGCTTTGCTGTGCTGTATTACTAGTATTGAATTTACACTAAAGAGTGAAAGTTATCCATCCTGACTTCATGTGTTTTGATTTACTCTCAGGGATGAGGGCCATCCTATATATCCTGCCCTGTCCATAATATCATATTCTTTAAGTTCAATTGCTAAAAGCTCTGCATTTTCAGTAAGCACTGAAAGCACTTTAACTGTCATTTGAGGTGTAAACGATGAAAGCAATTAAAATTTTATGTTGCATCGACAGAGATAGCTCCCTGTAAATATTGTGTGTCCGTTGATGTGTAGTGGCTGAGGGCAGTTGAGATTTCTGTTAAAGCTGAAGTGCCAGAGCAAGTTGAAGTGTGTGATGTGTAAATAGTAATAATAATAATAAAGATTGACAGTAATTATGAGAATATGAGTGTTCATCTCATCAAAATGAGAGGTACGCCTTTGATTCCTGCTCCCTCCTCGTCACCTCCTCATATATCAAACAGCTGAGGCCAGCAGTGGTCTCACTTGTCTGTCAATGGGAAAGAACCGGTGGAACAGGTTGAAATCAATGTGGGAGTAGCTGAGAGGGAATACAGTTTACTGCAAGTAGGTGAAGCCCACCTGACCACAGCTCATTGAGAGAGACTGATATGATTGTGTAGTTACATGAAAAGACTTGAGTGGGAGCCTGAATCTGCAGAGCACTGAGAATAAGCTTTGAAAAATTATTAATTTGAAAGTATGGCACAATTTAGCACAAAAATAAGTAAAATCCAGCTGTTTGTCGATCCACAAGGGCAAATACCAAATGACTAAGCACTTTTTGCCTGTATCACTTGAGTTCATCTAGCAACACAGGTGTAGGAGGAGGAGGAGAAGGAGGAGAAGGAGGGCGGGAGGGTTGGAGGGTACTTAGAAACACTACAGACGGTGAGCTCAGTTTGCAGACCTTCAACTTCACAGAGACATCATGCGCTCTCTGCTTCCTTTCCTCTACCTGTTCTTGTTCGGGACAGAAAGAGCAAGGGCATCGGACCATACCATGCCCTTCATGGAGTATCTGGACCAGGACCGTTTGGTCTGCCTGATGTGGGGCTTTGATAACCTGGAAGGGAACATTACATTCGAACTGGTAGTTAACACAACAGGCTGGGTGGGCTTTGGCCTCAGTTCGAAAGGAGACATGGATGGGGCAGATATTGTCATGGGAGGATTTGGACCCAGTGGAAGCTACTTCAAAGTAAGCTTATTACCAGATCTCTTTAAATATTGCAGCAAAAATGTCTTGAGTTTAATTGTTCTGTGTTTCAACAGCCAATATAGCACAATGTCAGGCCGATATCAGGCTTTCTGCTGTCTGAAAGTTTTGTCTTTCTGTCCATTAGGATTATTACGCCACAGGAGACACCATGCCTTTGGTGGACAAGCAGCAGAGCTACACTCTCCTCTCCCTGACAGAAAGTGAAGGTCAAACCATTGTAAAATTTGCAAGGTCCATTCAGTCATGTGATGACCAAGACTTCCAAATCACTGTAAGACGTTACAGATAGAATCTTGCAACTTTTTTACCATATGTTCTGTGTGTGTTTAGATGCAAAACTGATGAACATCTGCAGCAGTATTATGTAAAATATCAACCTCACTTGAATTCAAATGTGTTTTTTAAAAAGTGCAGCAGGATTTTCCATCAATACAAAAATGTACTTTTTTTTGAGTTTTCAGTGATTTATCCTTTATTTGGTTTTCAAAGTCTTTTATTTCTTCCAGTCAAGTTTAATTGCTTGGAATTTTCACAGAATAAGTGATGAGATTGGAAATGTCCTCACTATATAGAGTCAGAAACATGCCAGACTGGTTGAAACTTTATACAGGAAAAATAACTTTTCCTGTATAAAGTTTCAACCAGTAAACAAACAGTATTAAACTAATGAACCATGTTTTGTAAGAATGGTGGAATATTACTCCCTCAAGTAAGCCGCCGTTTCTGATAACGTGCGAATAGGCCAACATCCCTAATGTACCCATTACACCTCTTTCCAAGTTTTTTTGTTGTTGTTTTTCAGAGAAAGACCTCTAACCTGAATCAAAAGCTTTTAGTACTTTAGTCTTTTGTATTGATGATCTTCTTCGCTATGGAAAGCTCAAGTTTCTGCTCTTATCCATGTAAATTCTGTTATATGAGTTCTTTTGTTAGGTTCTCCTGAATGTTCCTTTGCCGAACATTCAGTTGGGTGTTTTCGTACATGAAGACAAAGGCAACAACACAAAGAGGCAGAAAAGAATTTGTTTAGCATTGAACACCTGAAATGCTATACATTGTTTGGTAATAAAACCTGGCTGTACACATTGACATTTGTGGTTGCGGACCTTTAAAGTGTCTCTGTTTATCGCTTGAAATTAAAAAATAACTAGTTTTGTAAGGTAAATAAATACTTGGTTGGTTCGTTTGGGAACACAGGAACATGACATATACCTTTCCCCCCAATAAAAGCCCACTCATATAGTCACTGGTATTGTATCATATTTGTTGACTCAAACTGCCATCTCTTTTATACTATAGGCTGAACCCATTAAACTGATCTATGCCTATGGACTAACAGATGTGATCAGTTACCATGGGGCTCGTAGAGGCACCAAGGAAGTCAACCTGCTGAACTATATGCCCAGAACGACCTTAACCGAAGTCAGCTATCTCAGAGCCAGAGTGGACAATGTAAGAATATTTGAAAACACCTCAACACATTTCTTACGGGCGAGCTGGAATACATTGCAGTTCTTGTGGGGATGAATAGATGGATGACAATTTAAAAATATAAACTATTACACAAGTTGTAGCTATTTTGTTTACCTTTATCTTAATTTATTTACAGATCACTATCCCTCCCAATAATACCTACTACCACTGCAAGGTCATGAAGTTTCCAACCTTAAATACTAAACATCATATATATCAGGTAATCATTCTTTCTTAAAATTACCGTCAACACTGTTCAGCCACCTTTTACCAAATTAGCAATGTAATGCTATTCTTTACATGAGGTGTTTGATTTACACACCACTGTCAGCTTTCGAGTGAATTGATCTGACAAAAGTAGTTACAATAGGGTTATATGTAGGGGTAAGGGTTATTTATTAATTCCTAACTGTGTAAGAGTAGGCATGATCTAATACAAAAGTAGTCCTACACTTAAAAAGTGAACTATCATCATGATTTTCTTATTTATTTCTACCTTAAATCACTATTCTTTAATTCTTCTGTAACAAATCTCTTCTTACTCAGGTTGATCCGGTGATTGAGCACCATGACATCGTTCATCACATCCTGCTGTACCGCTGCCCCTCTGATGTGATGGAACCGTACGACAAGCCGTGCTACATGGGCGACATCGGAGATTCGTGCTTTGGGGTGGTGGCTACGTGGGCAGTGGGAGGAGGGGTGAGGGAGAGTCAAGTGTCCATTTTCATTTTGTTGCGTGTCTTAATTGGCATATCACCATATCAGTGTTGTCCTGTTGCAAGCTGATCCACCGTTTTTTCTCTGAACCCTCAGGTATATGAGCTCCCAGAAAATGCCGGTATTCCTATAGGAGGTGAGGACAGTGATGTATTCTACAGGCTGGAAATTCACTACAACAATCCAAACAGCGAAGCAGGTAAAAAAATGTAGATCCCTTCATACTGTACCATTTGAGCCGTCAAGCACTTTATTATTTCACTTGCATAAAGTTGGGGGACTCACAATGTGGTGGTGATGGTGCAGTGGATAAGACACATGCCTTTGGTGTGAGAGACCAGGGCTCACCTCACTGTAACACATCCACCAATGTGCACCTGACCAACACACCTAACCCCTAGTTGCTCCAGCAGCGTGTGACCTCTGACATACTTTGCAATTATAAGTGGCTTTGGATAAAAGCATCAGCTCAGTGAGTAAATGTAAATGTGATGTATTTCCCGTGATCAGTACGTGTTGATAATAACACACGGTATACACAGTGTTACATACCGTATAAACAGTACTGGAGCACAATGTCTTCTTTTCTTTATTCTGTAGTCTCTTCATCACATGGGCAAGATACAACATTTTAAACTTCCTTCCTTTTCTGAATAGGTAGGACAGACAGCTCAGGACTGAGACTGTACTATACAGCTCAACTCCGGCAGCATGATGTGGGCATCCTGTCCACGGGTTTGCTGACACATTTGCAGTACAACATCCCTCCAAAAGCCTCTGAATTCCACTCCTACGGCGTTTGTAATACCTCTGTCTTTTCTCAGGTCTGTAGTGGTTCATCAAAAGTGCAACAGTTGTTGTTAGATTAGTTACGAGGTCTTTTTTTTGTCTGTGACTGTGTTCCTGACAGTCTTTACTCTTCACCCCTAGTTTGTGAATCCTGTGCCCGACCTTCAAGTGTTCGCTGTGCTTTTGCACACTCACTTGGCTGGGAGGAAAGTCAGAGTTGGCCACTACAGGTAAGAAAGACAGATTAAGGATTTGCTTTGTCAGTCACTGTTTAAAAGAATAAAAAGAAATAAAAGAGATTTATTTATTTGGATTGTTTATGTAAATACACAGTGGCAACAATATATTTAAAATAATGTGTTTAGAGCATTGTGTTTTGGAATAAAATGAAAATATAGTGACATTATTCTATTGTTTTCTTGTAAACATAGTATTATTCTTATTTCATATTTCTTGGTCTCTGTAGAAATGGAAGGCAGATAGGCTTCTTGGGTGTGGATGAAAACTACAACTTTGAGATGCAGCAGATGATTAATTTGGGAAACATCAAGACCATCAAGCCGGTAAGTCTCCATTGCCTCCATATGTCATGCCCACATGTAGGCAGTTTCTAAGTAAGTTAGTAGTTGTTCTGTCCCTTAAAAACTGCACTGCTCAAAAAAGGGAACACTTAATCATCACAGCACAACATCAAGTCAGTTAAACTTAACTTTAAGAAGCAAAAGCAATTGTGAATCAGTGTCACCTGTTTTGGTGCAAATGAAAGTAACAACAGGTGCACTGGAGAGGCCAAAGCAAGACAACCTCCAAAAAGGGAAAGGCTGCAGTTGGTGGCCACAGACAATTGCTCTCTCCTTGTCCTTCCCGAGTGATTGTGTTTTTGAGTTTTGCTGGAGTCCTTGTCACTACTGGTAGCATGAGGCGGTACCTGCAGCCCATTCAGGATGCACAGGGAGTCCACCTCCTCCAGGATGGCACATCCATACATGCAGTTGCAAGGTTTGCTGTGTCTCCCAGCACAGTCTTAAGAGCATGGAGGAGTCACCATGGAGATGGGCCATTACACGAGGAGAGCTGGACAGGGCTGTCGGAGAGCATCAACCTAGCAGCAGGACTAGTATTTGCTCCTTTGTGAGAGGAGGAACAGGAGGAGCACTGCCAGAGCCCTACAAAGGGACCTCCAGCAGGCTACTGGTGTGTATGTTTCTGACCCAACTGTCAGAAACAGACTCCATGAGGGTGGCATGAGGGCCCGACATCCTCTAGTGGGATCTGTGCTTACAGCCCATAGTGCATAACTACACGTGGGGACCATGCACACTACTGAGTCACATTATGAGTTGCCGTGATGAAAGTCACACAAGTTGGATCAGCCTGTGATTTCAAGTTTGGTATTTTGATTTTGGATTGATTTCTGAATCCAGCCCTCAATCGGTTGGTGATTTTGGTTTCCATTGACTGTTGTTACGTCATAATGTTCTCAACAAATTGTACAATGTACAGTAAAGATTTTGAACTTTGGACCATTTTGTTCATTGAGATCTAACGTGTGATTTAAGTGTATATAATAACTCTATAATTTGCGATGCCACATTACTTCTTTCCCATTACAGGGTGATGAGATTGCAGTGGAGTGCACCTACAGTACTACCAATCGCACCAAAGTCACTATGGTGGGTAAATACAGTATGACCTAATGTCATTACACATATAATGTGCTTTAAATTAAATCAGTGCTATCCAAGAATATTTACAAATTCATTTATCTGACATGGTCAAACTGTGTGGAATTTTAACTATTTGCCTAATGGAGGTGTTTGGTTCAATACAATGAAATGTTCAAACATTATTATAAGACTCCTTAAGAGTATACAACACATAATGCTAGAGTGCCTGATTATATCATTCCCATGGCATCATACATTCTCTTGTGTGGTAATGCCTGCCATGTTTCACATTTTCCTCCAGATGGGGTTAGCAACTACTGATGAAATGTGCCTGGCCTTCCTATTCTACTACCCTGCAATCAAGATCACCACATGTGTTAGCTACCCAGATACGAAATCATCGATGAACACAAGCTACCAGTAAGTCCCGATGCAGTCCTTCACATATTTCTGCTGAGGCTGAATCTAGCTCCCTACCAGTGCTGGTTTACAAACTACAGACATATCTTATATTTTTTAAATATAGATTTATCTTGATATGCCCTTCTGAAGAGGTTCTCTACTCATTTCTGACAGGATGACAACTTCCAACAAGGATGGAATTGCTGAGTATGAGAGTTTGTTAAAGACCCTACCACAGCATCAGATAATCATGGATGACTTTGTAAGTAACAATCTGAATTAATTGATTGTCTTTTCTACTCCCAGTCTAATCAAGAAATTCACATTTTGTAAAATAGTTTTAGATTTTTAGGACTGTAGAGTCCTCTGTCTGTCATGGTTTCCAACCGAGTTCCTCAAACAGTTATTCTCCTAAAAGTATCCACTATTATTTTATCATTAATAGATTATAAATATTTCTGTCAACACTTACAGCTTAAGGCATACTTTGGTTCAACTATTTGACTTAAATAAATAACCTCAATTACAGATCCATGCAATGCCATTATTAACAAATTTTAAATATGAAAATTTTAAATTGTCTGATACTGGGCATTGTTCATATGTTGTTGGGGTCATTTAAAGTCCCCTCAACCCTTCTTCTTGTTCCAATTTCATCTCTTCTGTTTCTTTGTGTGTTTGTAAGCATTTGTATTTTTCATCATTATGTGGCATTTAATGTGAAGTCCCTGACAACAAAGCAGGCTCTTCTGTGTTTGTTTGATGCTTGTTTTCTGCAGTATCATAAAAAATATATATTTGATCATCCTTTCTTTTTCACAGAACAACATCTCATCTTACAGAAATGGAAAGATCAGGGAGATGATGAAGACACCGACTGTCACTTGTCAGAATACCAATGCGTCAAGCAGACTCTGTACTTCCTGGGTTGTGAACCTACCAGAAATCACACTTTTGATACTCTGGATGGCAATAATATGACGTGGCTCTAAACGCAACAGATCTAAACCTTCCGGGCTTAATTGATAAAATCTCTATCTCTATTAAAATTTCTATTAATTGTTAATCACAGATCAGGTGGCATATTATTTGGCAACAGTATTGATTATCACACTGAGATATATATTACTGACTTTCTTAAAACTCTGATTTGTAAAAGCACAAAGTGCTTTTGCTATATGTGCCTTGAGACAAATTAGTTATCTAAACACAGTAAGATAGTTTAATTTACCATATGTGATTAAATGTATACATTTATGCCTATAGCACTATACCTTGAAACTAAAGTTGTAGTTATTATGTACACCTGACATATATACAGTTTGTGTGTGTGTGTGTGTGTGTATAAATATGATTATGTATTAGAATATATAGCACTTATCTTTGTTTGTGTATTGTGTTAATTACATGGAATGTAAGACTAATTGCTGATTTTATATTTATATGAGTTATTTAAAAGAGTATATATAATAATATATAACAATATAAAAATATATATATAATAACATATATATTAAATGGTATATATATATATGGTGTGTGTATATATATATATACTGTATATATATATATATATATATATATATATATATGTTATCACAATCTAATGAAAGTAGAAAGAAGTCATAGTGGCAGGTAGTTTCGCAGGCTAACAGCACCACAGTTACTGCCAGATCCGTACAAATTAAAGAGTTTAATTAAAAAAATAGGAGTACCATGCTTGGCATAAAAATAAATGAAATGGCAGATACAGTTGCTAAAGAGGCCACAAAAAGAGATTACATTGATGAGACAGTTAGCTTCAGTATAACAGAAATCAAGAGCATTATTAAACAGAGAATGAAGGAAAGGTGGCAAAAGCAATGGGAGGGAGAGAGGAAAGGACAGTGGTTTTACAGAGTTCAGAGGAAAGTGGGCGAAATGAGATGTGCAGGAAGGAACAGGAGAGATGAGACAATCATATCAAGATTTAGATTTGGACACACTGGACTAAACTGTACATTATTCAAAATAGCCAAACATAACTCAGGCAGTTGTGACTACTGCGGGCCAGAAAAATCAGTAGAGTAGGCCTACGTTATGTTACACTGTCCAAAATATAAAGAAGACAGAAGGCAGATTCAAAACCTCAGAATGATACAAGTAGGAATCAAACACTTTGATTAAAATGAACTCAAAACATGAGGGCTATCGAATTATATGTCATTATCGAGTAACCAAAAATGATTAAGAGGATCTGAGTTTTTAAAAAATAATGTAAACTGCTCATTCTAATGCACACTCCACACAGTTGAAGGCGGTAATGCACCAATTCGTTGTTTGCCAACAGCCAATAAAATTCATAAAGAAGAAAAAGTTTCACAGGCTCCCCTGAATACTGTAGTTTTAAGATCATTTAACCAGATTTGGGAAACAGGCAAAATACCAATAGCATGGAAACAATCAATCATAGTACCAATAGTAAAACCTGGGAAAGATCCATCAGACCCCTCAAGTTATAGACCAATAGCACTCACATCACATTTGGGGAAAACCATGGAACATATGATAACAGACAGATTAACATTCTTTCTAGAAAGCAGAGATCTGTACTCACCATACCAAAGTGGGTTTCGAAAAGGGAGAAATACAATGGACTCTATTTTATGTTTGGAATCTGAAATCAAAAAAGCTCAGACAAATGGGGAGATTGTGGTAGCTGTCTTTTTTGATATTGAAAAAGCATACGATATGTTATGGAAGGAAGGGTTACTTATCAAATTAAATAAATTAGGTATAGGTGGTAGACTGTACAACTGGGTGTAGGACTTTTTATTTGGCAGGGCAATAGAGGTCAGGGTGGGCACAGAGTATTCAAGACTCTATAAAGTTGAAAATGGTACTCCACAAGGCAGTGTGTGTAGTCCAGTACTATTTAACATCATGATCAATGATATTTTTGAAAAAGTGGAAAGAAGTATTGGGAAGTCCTTGTATGCAGACGATGGAGCCCTATGGGTAAGAGGACGGAATTTGAAATTTATTCAGAAAAAATTACAGGCAGCAATTGTGGAGGTGGAACAGTGGGCAAATAACTGGGGTTTTAAGGTGTTGGGTGCAAAGACACAAGTGATATGTTTTTCCAGGAGACATAAAGAAGTGTCCTTAAAATTATATGATCAAACCCTCGAACAAGTAAAAGTTATCA
>NC_060159.1:14574851-14635203 GCF_021292245.1 Micropterus dolomieu
CAAACAAAGCCCAGCAGTTGGACTACATACAGACAGCTTCCGTTTTAGCTTGTTTGTAACAATTCGCTATCAGCCAAGTCACTATTTACTCCCAAAGGTTTAATAGCACTTACTTAAAATACCAAGCGTAGTTGTCGCCTAATCGAGTAATCTCCATCACAACCTCTCTGATCTGCTCGCTGACTTTGCTCCATGTGTTAATGTAGAGGAGGTCAGCCCCTGAGAACAGCGGAGAGGCTGCAGCGTGGTAATAAATTACCCTAGAACAATGGTTTTTAATTCTTTGTTGCTAAATTTACTTGCCCAATCTGGTACTTATTGTTGAGCCCAATACACTTTATTTCTCTGATTTCTCTTGTGCACTCATTCTACACTTATGAATTAGGAGCCTTGTTTTGTCTGTTTGGATGTCAGGATGTTTATGTGGGGTCAACTCTATGCAGGCATGCAGGGCCTCATTCACAGCCAGACATGAATAAACAATCAAAGCGTGAACAAACCAATCTTGAAACAGATGAACACTGCTTTTTCTTGATTCAGAGATCAACAGAAATCCATATGCAGGGTGCTCTTTCCATTCTGTTCTTTTATGGTTAAAGGAACCACATCTAAAGGATCCATACTTACAGTAATCATCGTGACAGTGTTATTTAACATTTTAATTAACACGCAGAGTGGTTAATATCTGGAGGAGATTGAGAAATGTTTTTTTACCTTTGCAGTTAGTTTTGAGAAGCTGGATCTTGTTGTAGTTCTCTCACTGTCCTGTAGAGTGTGGTGTTGTGCAACAGTGAGCAAGTAGTGCAGTAACCTCTGTGTTACCTCCAGCACTCTTGTAGCAGCTCCGGCATGCTGTTTACAAGCTGCCTAAAACAAACTGCTGCTAGACTACAGCACCATGTCCCTACTTAGCACTTCTGTGTGTGTGTGTGTGTGTGTGTGTGTGTGTGTGTGTTAGGGGTGTTTATATGTGTATGTGTGCACATACATTTGATATCTATAGACGTAAGCTGTTGCATTAAACATATGCCTTGGCTCTAGGGTTGTTGGATAGATTGTGTGTGATGTGTTTAATTACATCTTTCTTAAATATGCAGGATGAATAACAGGTAGCTGAAAACACAGGACGCACTCTGAGACGTACACAATGACCCTCGCACCCATTCACTCTCCCACGCAAATATATTCTCTCACTCTCTCTCACACACACACACACACACACACACACACACACACAAGCACAAGCCAGGAAGGTCACTTCAGATTTAAATCCTCCTTGTGACTAGAACATACAGTATGCCACTGTTGTAATAAATCTGAAAGCAACAAATGCTCGATCTAATATCCAAAGTGTGTATTTTTATTCCCTTTAGCAACAGCTTGTTTAAAAGCCTTCTAATGGAAATCGGAGCGCATAAAGGCATATAGTGGCCAGCGGTAGATGACCTAAAGACACAGCAGTAAAGCTCAGCAGGAGGTGCTTTATGCATAATGTAGCTTAAAGTCTAAGTGCCAAGCCGAGACATGTTTGCCACTTGAGTCATTGTGTAATTAATGTAGTAATTCTCTTGTTAATATAAGTAGTGAGAGATGCTTGTCTAAGAGCATGGATGGTAGGTTTGAAAGGTTAAATATAATGCTGAACAGTCTTGTCTATTTAATAATTTGGCATTCAAATTTAATAATAAACAAAGGTAATTATGACTAAATATACACTTGTACAGATATTACAGCACTATTAAGCCAATTCTGGATCAGTCAAGTAAAGTAAAATTTTAGCACTTCAACCAATGTTTATTTTCACCATGAAATAATTGAATGTTTTTTGTGTTGTGCTGTCCTCAAATGTCATATTTTGTCTGACCAGCAGTCAAAAAACTCGAAGGTATTCACTTTAAAATTAAAAGAAAATTAAACAGAGAAAATTAAACAAATATTCGGACCTGAGAAGCTTTAAGCAGCTTTTGGTTTCTCCACTTGACAAATGATGTAAATGATTAATTGACTTTCAAAATTGCCATTTAATGCCACTATGAATATGCTTTTCAGGCCTGTAAAATGTAGATGTAGTTTGGAATACAAATACAACTATTACCAATGTTGGTAACACAGTGTCTGTTCCTGATGAAAGTAGCAGGAGGAGGCAATAAAAAATATATTATATTTATTTAATATATTATTAAATATATTTTTTGTAAAAGTAGCACATCATCTACTGTAGCTCCTGCTCTTTGAATCACATTTGGGTGGTGTTTTTATTCAGCTCACACAAATAATAATGTTAATGTTGGGTTTAAAATTGAACTGACCTGAGACCAGGTGTGAAAGGTCTTGCTAGTCAAACGACTGTTGATCCCATGTGGATCAATGGATGTAATACACGTTAGCAGCCAGCAGGGTGTGTGTTATGCTGTTGCTGAGCGATAGTAACGCTTCCACATCCAAAACTCAAAGGCTGGCAACTTTTTCTCTTTCTCTTGTGTGTCTCTTATGTCCACCTTTCTTTGATTTTGTAGATTCATGTATACACATATTACAAAGTAATGTCTCTCACCTATTTTGCTTGCTTGTATTTATTGCAAACCCCTATGTTTTGTACATGCATGTATCTGTAGATGTATGTGCTTGTGAACACGCACAGTGTAACGCAGAGGTTAGTGTGTGTGTGTGTGTGTGTGTGTGTGTGTGTGTGTGTGTGTGTCCTGCCCTTGTTATGTATTGCTGTTTATCCGGACAGGGTCAGCTCTAGCGATGGCTTCATTCCTGATGACAGATTTATGACTGTTTGCCAGAAAGCTAGCAGGGAGCCTGCTGTGACCGTATGTGCGCCTGTGTGTGTGTGTGTGTGTGTGTCTGTTTAAGAAGGAAACATGTTTTTAAAACGCACACATTCACACCCAAAAAAACACGGGAGTGAACTCGGAAAATACAGTGGCAGGGTATTAATCTATTTATTCTGCACTTCTGCTTATTTACTTTCTCACCATTTTGTCATTACTGATAAACATCAGATGGCTAATGTTTTGTTCTCTAATGAGGGAAAAAAACAAGCTGTTAAGCGGCAGTGTGACGCAACGTAATTTGAGCAGAAATGGAAATTGTTTATTGTTCTGTTGAGGGGGAAGCAAGGCCAAAACCAATTGTCTTTAACGTTTAAGAAAAGGGAAATTCAATATTCTTCCCCTCTGAGGTAACAAGTCAGTTACCGAGGACTCCATCATCGTGCCCGCTGTCGGCTTTCACTCTTTGTTTGTGTTCTTTTACCTGCTCAGCCACAGCACGAGGTAATGGAAGATAAAGTTTAGTTCCCCTTTTGACATGGCACTGTCATGTCATTGTTTAAAAAAAAAAAATTAAGTAAGACATTGTGCCCTGAAAGTCCTTTTACTTTATTATTTATACTAATTAATATTGTAGTAGTAGTCTTTTTTTATGCTGTCCTCATAGTAAAGCTGACTTATAGGTTTGTTTTGGAATATATTACTTAATTGTTTTAATCAACAATTCAACAGAGCCTCCCCAGCCTATAAGAAATGCACACACAAACACATGCACACACAGAGTCTTGGAACACGATACACCAATCCCTCCTTACTTCCTACCTGCTTACATTTTACTTCCTCTTTCAACAATGACTGTCGGTTAAGTTTTTAGGGAAGTCGGTCTAAGAGGAGAAGAGAGAAAGTTCCTTATGGCCCCCAGGAGAGAGGAGATGGATTGTGATTAAGATACAAAGCAGGAGGGAACTGCATTATTGAGGGGAAAGGGAAGAAGAAGAGGCCACGAGGTGAACACGCTGTATTGTGGTGCATCTGAACTCCTCGGTATCCTTTTGTTTTCTTAGAATTCTCATAATTCATTTGAAAGTGTTTCATGTGCTGTTCAAGAAAAGAAAGTGCCAGGTTAGTGGAGGTATGGACACATTTGGAAAATGTACACATCACACAGTGCAATTTGAATGACCCATGGCCTGTGGATGCAGTTAATTCTCCCTTCCCGTCCTCTTTCTCTTTATCTCCCTTTCTCCGTGCCTCGCTCTGACAGAGCGGTAAGTGTAGCCAGCTCCACTGTACTCTCCCTGCAGCTCCTTAGACATTAATCCATTGTGATGACATCGACCTTGCTCTGAGACGTGTGTGTGTGTGTGTGTGTGTGTGTGTGTGTGTGTGTCCAGTATTTCCCCTCCAGCTCATAACTACGCAGGTATCACTAGTCCATTCAATGACGATCTTCTCTCCTTGGCTGTCAAAACAGCAGTCCTGGGGAGCCCTGAAGACTGGTTGCTCAGTTGGCTGTGTGGGTGTGTTTAAGCTTGTATGTGTATATGTATGTGTGTGAGAAACGTGCAAGTCGCATTATAGCCCTCTCTAACCTTTGCTGTAAGAGAGACACACAGGCCTGTGGAGTCCCCTGAAGCCTCCAGGAGATGAGGGGTCTTTGTCTCTTATGCTCCCCCAGCTGAGGAGCCTGGTCTCTGGGCACACACAGACGTGACCCTGGGTCCCAGCCCTCTGGAGAGAGCAGAGGGAAGCTGAGCGGCACAAGAGGCCATCTGGTACCCAGTGAAGCTAGCACACACACACACACTCTTTCCCACACATATTCACTTTTGACTTAAGCAAACACACTTGGTTTCTGTGTCTAACTTCAACACACACCGTGGAGCCCCAACAGCCTTCCATCAAGTGGCTATCAGGCTGGTTGTGGGTCAGAGTCTCGCACAACGTGGCCAGGAGCTAGACCTTAGGTGGAGAACTAGATTTAAAGTGGACAGACTTCCTGTGAAATGTTCATCTTCAGCGGGTTTTGTGGTCTTTACATGTGTGTAGAAGCAAGTGTTGGGGTATTGAACATTAACACCGGACCAAAGATGGAGAATTTTGGAAAAGGAAGAGAGCCTTATATTAGTTTCAGTTGTCAAGCCAAAAAACAGTCACGGACTGTCAGCAGTTTCTGTGGTAAGGCTGCAACAATTTGTCCATTTGATGATTAAGTTTAAGGAGTTAATGGACAAAACAAGATGTTTAATGAAATTACTTTAGGCATTAGTAAATTATAATTATTAATTTGCCACAATTTCCTGACATTGCTAATAAAAATAATTGTTAGTTACAGCCCTGGTTTTGTGCAGGTTGTTTTCAGGAGCTAAAAATAGTGCAGGGAGTTAAAGAAAACTGAACCAAAAATGTTATGCTATTTGTTCTCAGCTGTTCCTGCTTTACATTTCTTGGTGTGTGTGTGTGTGTGTGTGTGTGTGTGTGTGTTTGAGGTCAGGTCATGCAGATGGTGTGAAGTTGCAGCAGACGGTTCCCTCAATTTAACTGCTTTTTTATTATGCAAATCACCCTTTTATGAGACACGCACTTGTTTGTCTGTGTCTGTGGAAGACTGGGTCCATGTTCTTTTGCTCATTTTGAATTGATCGTATTAATTTAATGAAACATTAAGTAACCCAAGATGCCTAAAGTAAGATAGCTCAAAATGATGTATTCTTATAAGTGGTCTTCTGAGCTTAAGATCAGTAAATTATTTAATTATACACATTGATTATTTACTTATTTTACCATTAGTGTGTTGTTCTTCCCTAATACAGAAGTTGCTTGTTAATTTATTGATTAATTCCGTGTCCTCCCTCTCTTTTGCTCTTGTTTCAGAGGTGGGGGGTATCAGTGAGGAGACGGCAGCATGTGATTGGTGGAGTATGGGTGCCATCCTGTTTGAGCTTCTGACAGGCATGGTGAGTTGAAAAGTACCAAAAAAATCTTTTATCTTTGTTTGCTAAGGTGTTGTGGGATGTCTGTAGGTGTCTTGGCTTTCAACTCTCTCACACTCTTTATGGCCGTGCCAGGTTGTGTGTGTGATTCTGTGCGCGTGTCTGCATGTGTTTGAGTAGGGGGAGTTTGTTGTTTTGGTGTGTGTGTGTGTGTGTGTGTGTGTGTGTGTGTGTCTATGTGTGCGAGGGATGCGTCTTGGCTGCTGTCTCGTACTCTGGTTCTCGGGGAGTGCCAGGGGTGTCGGTGTGACTTTCTCCCCCAGCCCAGCTCCATCTGCTGGGCCAGGGGGTCAGCTCTCCCCGGGCTTCTTTACTGGCTCCTGAAGCAGCGCTGGGCTTTGAGCGCGCCGATCCGAGGTTGGCGTGGAAGGTGAGGACCAGGGCAGCTCTCAGGGTGCTGGAACTCGGCTGGTCCAGGATCAGACCTTATCTGAGGGACAATCTTTTAAGACGGACTTGGGAGGAAGGGGGGGTATCTCGGAGCTTTTTGTTTGGAAGACAACAGATACATATTTAGCTTTTATACATGTACACATGCTAATTATAAGTTGCTGCTCTCTTGAAGGACAAATACAGACACCCAGTGCAGGTGCAGAGCGGCCCTTCAATTTTTCATTGTCTATTAAATTTGAATAAATTCTAACTGATTGCCAGTGGGCATATTTTCATATCGGCTATCAGTGGTTCCCATCTATGGCCCAAACATGAGTCTGGGTGTTAGGTTAGTGCTATTATGTTGAACAATACATACCCACTTACCTGAGGAGGGGGGTAGGGAGTCACACAGATGTCTCCTTTGATGATTATGTGTGGGTACAGTCCTGGCAAGGATACACACACACAGGCACACATAGTGTCTCTTGATCCTTGCAGGATAAGATCTTGCCTGGAGCAGTCTTGACTGCAGCTAGGAACCCAGCCAGAACTCCTGCAGCACGCATCAGCATAGAGAGAGAGCGAGAGAGGCAACCGACCTAACTGATGGAGGTGGGGGGGACGCAGGGTCCCCTAACACAAAACACACAAACAGTTCATGTCTTTCTCTTGTTGCACACGTTCTCTTCTAGCATTTTCAATTTGTAGTTGTAGGTGCACTGAAAGATGTGCTGTTGCAACACACAGTGATTACGGTCATTATTGTCAATTATTTTAACAATGGGGCTGCATTCTGTGGTTGGAAAAGCACTTGCAGGTCTTGTGTTCCCTTACTTCAGATTATGTTTAGTTCAGTTTTCTGTTGGTGCAACAATTCCTTGTAATTGACAGTTTGACCTGGTCAGATTTGACCTCAACAAATAAAAAGTCTTTATATTTACTGCTGCTAAACTGTTGGTCCTTCCGGTAAAGTTGCTCGGTATAAATGATGAATAATGTATAAACGTCATTCTTTCTGTGACACGCAGCAGTTCCAAGAAAGAGCAACAGCAGTGAAATCATTATCTTGTTGTAGTTGGTGTGATCAGTGTTGTTTCAGGTGCTCTGGCTCTTTGGTCTCCTCCTATTTGTCCAGTCCCTGTGCCCTCATATTGACCTAGGCTCTGCGGGTGTCAGTAAATCTGTCCCTTGAGCTCTCAGTCCGTCAGGTTTTCTTTGTTTTGATTGATAGTTATCTATCCTTTTCACCCCTCTGTCCCTCTGTACAGCCCCTGCTGCGGTGCCATCCAGCAGGAATCGGTCGCCACACCGCTCTCAACATCCCTGAGTCTGTTTCAGAGGAGGCCAGATCTCTGCTGGAGCAGGTGAGAGTCCAGTGTGCCACTGGTAACTTTTAATTTCATGCACAGAATTTATTTGAGTCGCCCTCTTAAACTAAAAACTTTACCCCAACTAAAAAGATTTTTTTGTAATTCCGCATAATTTGTTTTTTATAAAACTTTACACACACTTGTAAGTGGAGACTGAAGAAACGTGAACTTGACTAATGCTAAAATAAATTATAGTAGCTCTCGCTCACTGATAGGTTAAATTACTATTGTGTTTACCCATCTTATAAAAATGTGGTGTATGTGTGTCTCTCATTATGTGATATTTAAAATACCCAATTTTTTGGCAAGTCTTTCTCAAGCAGCAATAGTGGTCTGTTTGAAATAAATACAGTACAAGAGCTTGGTTAGCATGACCTGCTACAGTGGCTTAGCAGACACAAAAAAAAGGCTGTCATCCACCAAAACTGTACCTTTGTCTTCAGAGCACATCAGATAAATGAGTGATCTCTGGGGAGTGCAGCAAAGACATAATGGCAGTCCGAAAATGGAAAAGACTCACTGTAACTTAAAATGATTAGGAATGTATGTATTTTTCTGACAGATTATAACAGATAAACACACATCCTACGCATAGTGGACATGTCCTCAATAACAGAGCTTGCACCATGCTAATATCTTAAAGCTAATTGCAAATCCTCAACACTGGTAATCTTTAGATGTATTTTAATATGGTTAGCATGGATTTATTTCTGCTTAATGTGGCACAAATCTGCCATGAATCCAGTGTAGTTGTAGGGTAAAGGAGTGGACATGCAGATGCTGTGATATTACTTCATTATTACTTAAATTTTAAAAGTGTATTTGGAATGCCCAATGACTGGATTTGCTCATTAGTCATTACACTCAGTGTAACCTGTATGCATGTTAATGCAATAATTGCTTTTGAATGAAGTAACCATGAAGGTTTTGGATGTTAGGTCACACTGCAAAGTGTCATTTTAGAGTCCCTGTGGCTCTCTACTGTAAATGTATAGATTTAAGCCTAGTTCACACTACACAATTTTTAGCCCAATTTGCCGACCGGCAGGCTGTGATCAGGGGTAAATCAGCGGCTGATCTGCGGTCAGCAGTCGTTATGTGTGAACAACTCAACGACGCAACAAAACGGCTCCCCGACACATTTCTGACACATCGCCGATATCTGCAAGATATCTAGCATGCCACATATCTGGAAGAGTCGGCTGACTTGACATCCACATCCAGCCAATGAGAGCAGGTAGCTGGCGGAGCAGGCAGCTACTTTTCAGTCACGTAGTGTGAACGCCACAACGAATTCAAGACTCCCGTCATGTTGTGTAGCAAGTTGTGTAGTGTGAACAGCACGGCCATCGTCCGACGTTGAAAGTCGTGTAGTCTGCACGAGCCTTTTGGTCACTGGCTTAAAATGCTGCTTGTTTCTCTTTTTTGATTAGTCATTTTACCTGGTTTCTTGTTGACCTAAAAATGTGTGTCTCTTATGGTCTCTGTCTTCCATGCAGTTGCTCCAGTACAACCCAATGGAGAGGCTGGGGGCAGGTGTGGGAGGTGTGGATGATATCAAATCCCACCCTTTCTTTGCCAGAGTGGAGTGGCCCAAATAGACGTTGCGCATTGTGGGACTGCCGAAACCAGAGTTGCATGCTGGGACACTGGTTGTCCTGAATGAACTCTCTTCAGACTGGACACACAACTAGATATACAGTAAACACAGATAATGCATTTCTGCACACATCTACCATTTTGTTTACAGCCATTAAGTCCCTGTGTACTTTCGTTTTTGTATGGAATTTGCCAAGAAGCAGTGTTACCTTCCTTGTAAATTGCTCATGTCTTTATCTCATAGAAGGTTTACTGTGTAACCTTTTTAGTGCAGGGAACACTTAACAACATGTGTGGTGCAATAATTTATACAGTAAGTGCTGGTACTGAGTGATGATCCACTACAACGTTATTGCTTTCCCACCCCTGATACAGTAGATGTAAGTCAAATGACATGCCTGAGAGTGAGACGTGACATTTTTTGTTTTCACTGCATTCATTAAGTACTGCGTGTTACCCATTCAAACTGACTTAAGTCACCTTTTGTGAAGACACGTGTAATACACTCAGTTTGTTGCCACCTATAAAAGTTATATCATTCCTCATGGAGCATATTGAGATTAGCTGAGAGCGAGACAGGTTGAGGTTTTTTATTTGATGCGGGGGTTGTGTTGCTCTGATCTCTGAACAGATATGATATCATTTCCTACAACATTGTCAAATGTTTTCTTTTGCCAACCCCCTTTTTACTGCCAACCAGCCCACTTACAGTAACAGAGAAGGACACTATGCAAGGTGAATAAACAAAATATGTTGAGGTAGGAGGAGATGGGTTTTTTGTTGTTAAAAATTTAGTCACATTAAGATTGAATTATTTAATAGATTATAGCTTGAAAAAGGGCCAGTCTAACAGACAGCATAAGCCTTCTCCATGCGTGGTCAGTGTGTTTCATTCAAGAAAAAAAGAATAAAGTAGGATGAGGCTTGAACCACACATTTGAAACCAGCCCCTTTTATAGAGTAGTTGTTTTTATGAATATCAGAGGAAACTCTCTTTACTGAACAACACTGCTTTTTCTGCATGTAAGAATATGATTTATGTAATATATTTAATACAATGAATAGGCTATTGAACAATAAATAATGTGTGTGTGTGTGTGTGTGTGTGTGTGTGTGTGTGTGTGTGTGTGTGTGTATATATATATATGTATAATTTTACCTTTTTTAAAAGATGTGCTGACTGAAAGGTAAACCCAGGTCTTTGATTATGTCCAACTTGTCTATTACGTACTGCCTCATCATTCCAATCCTTTTTATTTGGTTGTGTGTGTTTTATTTTTGAGCAACACATCTGCTAACTTGCCACACAGATCTTATTGCTGATTTTATTAAATCTATAATGAATCCATGGATTACACTCTATATATCACTTCTTATATCATCGGATGAGACTTCTGAGAATTATTGGTGCGTATATAAAACACATCTTAAAAGGTTTACACAGATAATCACTCCACTGTACATGCTGCACTGCGGATTAATACATGTTAACTGACAGATACTGTACATTACCAGGTCCAAATTCCACCTATTAATTCTTCTTATCAGACATAAACATCAAAGTGAGATCAGATTTTTTTATTCATCTGGTTTGGTCTCTGTTGAATGCTCACTCTTTTCTGTGCTGTGAGTCTATACTGGTCTGTCAGAGCACTATGGATACCAATAAACATACCTGGATCAGTACATCTACATGCTTCTTTCATAGATTCAATCATTATGTGTAAGGTTCGGGGGGAGGGGGTTGTTCTGAGGCTACAGCCCCTCTTATCAGCAGGACTGATGATACCCCTAGAAAGCCACTGTCACTCCCGCTGAGTGTCACTGTGACGATAATACGAGCCAGCACACAGGCAAGCAAACGCACATTTGGCATGTTAAATCCTAAGCACTCACTGATAACACACGGGTGGGGTTAGGGTATGCCCAGCTTCCAGTTTTAAAAATGAGTTTTTCACCGTGATTAAACAAAGCAATGCAGAAAATGGTTGACTCCCTTAATATTAAACACAAGCCAACTTGGAGTAGAAGTGTATTTTTGGCAATTAAGTCAATATGGTGGCCAATAATAGAAGAATATTTTAGAGAGATTTACAAAAAAAAGTGTAAAAATGACAATTCACTACTTTATGGGGAGAGGGGGCTTATTTGCAGGAGTATTTCTTGGCCCGGGATAGTTTCTAGGCAACCAGCAGAGACTCCAGGAAGTTACTGCTCCTGCAAAGAAGTTGGCCGGCACATAAACAATATATAATGTGAGTTTAGTAAGCTTTAGAGGCGGAAGTAGGCAGATATTGTAACTACTGGACAGAGCCAGGCTAGGTTTTCCCTCCATTTCCAGTGTTAATGCTAAGCTAAGCAAACCAGCTGCTGGCTGTAGCTTCATGTACTGTATAGCGTACAACCATGAGACTGGTATCAATCTTCTCATCTAGCTCTCAACAAGAAAGCCAATAAGCAAGAAAAAGAATAATTGCTTTAATGAGCAGGATTTGACTTGCTGATTGATTTGCTGGACCGGTCTTCACCACTGCAGCTTTAAATGTGAGTTGAACGGTGATGGTGGGTATTTTGGCGGGACCCTGGCTTTTTTTAAACATTTAAAAATCAATCAAATGTCCTTTGTGTGTCAGTAAGATCACTCAACATTCTTCAAAATCATCTCTTAAAAACTGATTTGATAACTTTTTCATATCAGAATATTTTCATCTTTTGAAGAAAATTCACACGCAGGCTTGATCTAACTGAACATGAACTCATTCCTGCTATAACTCTATTACCTGAAATGACACATGCTCATCTACACACACACACACAGGTCGGGGGAGTTGTTAGCAGTGTCGCTGTGTATTCCCTTGTTTCAGCCTGACTGCCACAGGGTCAAGAGTCTGGGCTGATTAGTGCTTGTCATAAGACCTGTCTCTCATTACACACATACTCAGGGCGAGAGGTTCACCTCAGCTCAGAGAAGAAACCTGTCAATCTTACTCAGCGTAGATGTGAGATGTGCCTTCAGTCGGTTCTCAATAGCAGCAGAATCCCTCCAAGCATACTTTATGCTCCTGTACATAAAGAAGTTCTTCCACTAATGGTTAAAATTTGTCTGATATGGACTTAAACGGCATATAACACAAACCTAGAATCTATTTTCTTGTATAATGTGGTTAGGCACAAAGTGATGCCCTGCTGTAAAATTTCTCTCAAACAATGACATATTTGCAGTGGTGGAGATTATTTAATTGTATTTACTCAAGTACTGTACTTACAGTTTTGAGGTACTTGTACTTTAGTAGTAGTATTTCCATTTTTCTTAAACTTAAACTTCTACTACACATAAGTCAGAAGGAAATGTTGTACTTACATTACATAAAAACAAAACAAAATAAGCTTATAAATTACAAAACACTGTTCAAGATTAAACAGGAACCTTTTTGTGTACAAAAAAAATAAACACATTGCATCTGGTTTGTTTAGTCTGTACAAAAACTGTAACAAAAAAAACAACAATTTATTGCAAAGAAATAGTCTGCTAGTGTTAGAGATACTGGTAGATTTTGTTACTGCTGGAGAGAGCCGGGCTAGCAGTTTCCCCTTGTTTCCAGTTGCTACCCGTAGCCTAAAATTTAATAGACAGGTATGAGAGTGGTATCGATCATCTCATCTCTCTCTTCACCAGAAATTAAATAAGAATATCTCCCAAAAGCTATTTCTTTAAAACTAGCTCTACCTTAGCCAGCTATTCCCTACCAGTAAATGCAAAGAATACATTGATGTATCAGTTTCAATGATCTTATTATGTAATATGTAAAAACATATTGCTCAGTGGGGTACTCATCTACAGATTGAGTACTTGATACTTTTTGCTGATAAGAATTCTGTTCTTTTACATTACATTTACTCATTTGGCAGACGCTTTTATCCAAAGCAAGTTACATTAGAGGAACAACATACAAGCATCAATACAGTACGAGATCTACAACTCACAATACATACTAGTAAGAGCAGCAGTAAATACTAGTAAGAGCTAATAGCACATAAGGCATCAATGGGGCAACCTGAGTAACATTTTTTGATTGAAGGACTTTTTAACTTGTAATGGAGTATTTTAATGTTGCTGTAGGCTACCAGCACCTTTACTTAAGTAGAGGATCTGAGTATTTATTCCACCACTGTCCATTTGGCCTAACACACACAAAGAACTAAGGTGCATGTGTTTTACATGTGTGTCTTTGTGTGGATACAAAGCCACAGGGAAGGATTCGTCTGGTCAGAGGCAAGATGGAGAGGACATGCCAAGGACTCCCGTGATGCAATAAAGTCCTCTCATTCTACGCCCTGAAAGCGTCACCCAGGCCTGCAGGCTGAATTGACCCCTGAACCCCTTCTGCAACTTCCTGGACCTCCCTCTCTCTTTCTCTGTAGTCTTTTCCCACCTCTCTCTCTCTCTCTCTCTCTCTCTCTCTCTCTTCAAATGTGCCTCCCCTCACCCCCTGCACCCATCGCTTTCACACACAGGCACCAGCGAGCGGGCAGCAGCCAAATGGCCTGCCCTCTGCTTCATATTGCTGTTGGTCAGGTTTTGTTTTTGTCTTTGATGGTTTGACTTTCGTTCACAAAGCCCAGGAGGACTCCTGTAGCCCAGGGACGGACTCACACACTCACACTTGCGCCAAGCTGAAGAGTTCCGCACTGAGACCCGGGGCATCTTCTCCAGCTTCTGTCAGAGCCATGATGTCATTATGAAGAGACACAAAGCCTCTTCATTACCCCCCTCCTACCCACAAACACACACACACACACACACACACAAGCTATCAACAGCATTAGAAGCAGCACATGGTAAGGTACAGGTGAACAGCAATGTAAAACTAGATATAAAAAATATTTTCTTTGTATCCAGAATAGTTGATTGATGTACAGCTTTAGTTTCTTTCTCAAGTTACTGTATATTATAAGACGTTATATCTTCAAATCTTTGGGACAATAAAACACCTGCGTATTGCACTTTCCTTAAATTTCTTTAAAATAAATAACAAATTCAGAAAGTTCATTTTGTCCACTCTACCCATTGCATATACGTTATATAGTAGCAAATGTGGTTTAGTAGTGCAACAAGCAGTAGGAGCTGGTGTCCAGTTTCATCCTTAGGGAAGGGATCATGACCAAACAATGTCAATAAACAGAAGAAGAGCAGAGACATAAACCAAACTACTATCATGCAGTTACTGCCCAAATGTGTCTTTTCAAAATATATCATAAAATCTATTGACAAGTGTGAGAAAAGGCCTGAAATAAAATGCAAAAATTGATCTAATCCTCACCCTATGTATCGTATACTGTACCTAAAGTAACTCATTGGCTCGGAATAAGAGTCAGTACAAAATTTACAAAAAATAGTATTTTCTTGGTTTAAAAAAAACGTATGTACAGCATATCTTAACAATCGTTGCCTGCCCCAGAAAAAATAAGATCTAATTAAATCTCCTCTTGGTCTGATTTTAATTAACTGCTGTTATACTACTTGTCACTGCCCTTGTGCCTTGGGCTGTCTCATGTCTTAATCTGATCAGATAGTACAATGCAGCTCTGTCTCTTACCTCAGCTCCTCCACTGGACTGAACAAAATAAGGCTCTGCAGCAATGATGATGAACTGTGTAAATGTGAAAGGCAGTTCCAGTAAATATCACTATCTGTAAACACAACCCCAAAATGAAACACAAATTGGCCATAAGGGTTTAGTGATCTTACAAACAGGTCTTTGACCTACAGTGTGCTAGTGCACCTTTAGTAGCTGTATGGCTTCGTACTGCAATGCTCTGCTTTCCTGCTTTAAGACCGCAACAGGGTCACTGGGAGGTCAACAGAAACACAGGCCTGTGACGTCATGTGAAGCCACCCTTTAAAAAAAAAGAAAGAAAATATACTGGATCTTGAGGTATTTCATAATGACACCTTAATCAGAATGTATATAACATCAGTGAGTCCTCTTTATAAATGACATATAATGCAATCAATAATCAGCAGGAAATAAAATCTCACCTGTACACCTTAGGGAAAAAGAAGATCCACAAACCAAATCCACAAAACAAATTGAATTGAAATTCAATTAGTAAAAATGCAGTAGTTTTATTAATTAATAAAGTTGTGTATAGTTTTAAGGGTATTTTTAGTGTTGGTTGATTAGGATGAGATCACTGTGATTACAGACAAATAAAGTGAATGTTGAACCCTTAAAACTTCATTGTTTTGAAAGAAGTATGGGCAGGACACTAAAAAAAAGCTTTAAAAGTAAAGTAGTCATTTAGAGTGTGTGGGAATTTTGCATCCAGTTTTTCTATCTAGAACATTTGGACATAACAGGCATCAGTGGCACCTGTTCAAGAACAAGAAACCCATATAGAAAAGGGCCATGGTCTGCTTCTATACAATGCTCTCTATTTTTTCTAATTGGGGTTTTATGGTTAGAAATCTGAAAGCTTTCTCTGTTTGACCAACATACATTTTGACCATGTTTAATTGTGTAGTTATTTGAATGATACTAGCACAACTGTATGCTCTTAAGTTTGAGCATCATGGAGTTAAGGAGTCTCACTGGAAACAGAGAGAGAGAGAGAGACTAAGCACAGTCTAAAAGCCTGCTACCCCTGAGAGATGTCTCAACTTCCTTCAAGTCAAATTACCCAAGGTGTCTTGTTGCATAAAGCGTCCTCCATATACCTTGATTCGAAGTGCAGGTTATTTTTCCTGCTCTGAGCGTTGGTCTGCCTCACCTTCCCCGCCACATTGCATTTAGGGGTCTCTTTATATAACCTACATGCCTGCCTGTGAGTCATAATACGAGACGCTCAGATGGTAAAGGAGTCCCAACCGGTGCCCAAAAGACGTGTCACTAGTAATACTTCCCCCCCAGACCTGAGGTGTCTTCTTTCGTTGTGCTGTGGGCCTCTGTGATCTGTGTGGAAGGGCAGCGCGCCAGGGCCCAGGCATGCCGTTAGCAGCTCACTAACATAGCATTAGCTCCACGGTCATCTCAGTGGGCCTGTGCTGTCTCAACTGCTTACTCACGCTCGACTACACACACCTTCTGTGGCTCTGCACCGCTTGTTAGCTGGCGACCCCCTCTGTTGTAAGACCACCCTCCCCTTCTCCCTGACCGTATCTCCTCTTAGGCCTTTATTCTCCATCCCTCTTTTTCTCTATTTCTCCTCTCTCAGTCGAATCCATCCACTCTCTCTGGGGTTGAAGAGGCCTCAACGGGGGCTCATGTCGGTGCCAGACACAACACACACGCAGAAACATCTAATGGTTGCGGCTCAGGGGTAAAGGCATTCTACTATCCCGCTAAGAAAAGACAGGTATGGAGAAATAATGGAGTGCCATTAGATCACTTTTTCCTCTCCTTGTGTTTGGGGTTGTGGGGTTGCCTCGGGCCACCTGGAGGGGAATGTGATGCTTGTTAAGGTGAGGTTTCTGGGAATGCAGCTTGAACGTCGCGCTGGGAGCGAGAATGTACCCGCTAATCTGTCTGTTCCTCCGAGGCTCCAAGTCTTCCTGGCGATGAGACACATTTTGTTACCACACACTCACACAAAGCCCAAGTTACAGTCCTTGCCAGATGACATCTCCCTCACCCTCGGGGGAGAGAGCAAAGGAGGAGGTTCAGAGGGAAAGGAGGGGGGTCTGGGGAAATAGTGGCAGCAGATTAAGGTGGTAGATGACATCTCACACATCATGACAGGAGGGCATTAGACAGAAACGAGGGGAGGGGAGAAAGGTGGGGGCAGAACTTTGATGTGGCAGGGGAGGTGAAGAAGCTTTAAGTGATGAGTGATAGGTGAGCAAGGAGAGGAGAGGAGAGGAGAGGAGAGGAGAGGAGAGGAGAGGAGAGCTAGTTTTGGGATGTAATGAGCAGAGGCCAAAGAGTTAGCTGGATATCATAGCGGGGGAGAGAGCTACGTCTGAGTGAGGTGTGAATGGGGTGAAAGGGGCTGATGGGTGGGGTTAGCAGGGCGTAGAGCAGTGTTCTTGAGGGAGTGTGGAGGATCCTTGGAGTCCTGGCAGCTTATGGCATGGCCTGCAGTCAAACAGATGCTGCAGGTCTTGCCAGCCTTGAACAGGGCACAGATGAGACCGTTTAGAAGCAAAGGAGGGACGTGCCTTGTCTTACCGAGCAGTGTGTGTGTGTGTGTGTGTGTGTGGACCTGTCTCTCAAAGAAAAGAGAACGTGAGTTGTTTGTTGAAGTTATGCTAATGCACATCAGCTGTCTTCAGCTGATTGTAGGTCCAGTGGTTTTAGGCCATGATGCCCTGGCAGCCAGGACATACAGGAAGTATTGTTCCTTGCAGTTTCCGGTCGAGCAGGTACACATTTAACAAATTGTCTTTTTATTGTGTTAAAACTGGCCCACATTTGGGTTAATGGGCCCAGATTCATCTTACTTATCTGATGCGTAGCTTCTATCTTGGGAGGATGAGGCAACAACAAGAAAACAGTGGAGGGAGAAAAAAATGATCAAGAACCTCTTTGAAATGAGCTAAAGGGACAATCCACTGATTTTACAAACAAACTGTGAACACATTTCGGTCTTCCATCTGTTGCTGTGAAGGAGCTTCGTCAAGTCTGAGAAAAAACCCATGTGAGCTATCTAGGATTAGGCTGATAATGTTTTTTCACTTCATTTATTCAGCCAGACATCTTTTCAGGGTGCTTGTTTTGTTAACTAGTCGATGGTGATGGACATAACTGTCCCGCTGCTGTCATTTTCAGTCGACACTAAAGCTGCGGTAGCTGTTTCTAGCAGCAAAAGCTTGTGTTACAAATTGGGGATATGAAGTTTGAAAGGCCTGGGTGCATGCCAAGTGGTCACCCCCAGGGCTGAAAAATGAAGCCAAAACTGCAGTTCCTCGACTGGCCATTGAAGCTAGCTCCAAAAGCGAGTCAATCTCCATGTCAAAATGCCCAACCTTACTGGAGAAATAATGTTTGGTACAAAAAACATTTTGGTCACTATAGCTAATTTCTCCCTTTGTGAAAACTGTGCAGGGGGTGCAATTTTGTATAACTCACCTATTTAAATTAAACGAAGGCTTAAAGTTAAAGCATAATTAAGGATGTGGTGTGTGTCCTCTCAGGTGGCGAGCTGCAGCAACCAGGCTTCATTTGGCCGATCTTAGCTCCACCTCTTTGCCCATTGTTGGACTAGCCAGAGTCAGAGGCTGTTTCTCAGTCTGCATTCTTGTCTGTACTTGTGTTCTTGTGGACTTGTGAAACGTCATCAGTCGCAGGCCAAGTACTATTCCAATTCAAAAGTCCGCATCTAGCCAAATACAGTGTTCCCGCTCCGCCTGCATCAGTGGTGACTTGTGTGTACATCGCTGCTGTTCAAATTGCTGAATGACGGTCTGCGTGCTCCCGTTCAAGGGAGTTTGTACTCCAGAGACTTGCTAAGTCCGAGCTTCCAAGTACAGAAGTCTGAACCTGGCGAACTCTGTATTGAGAAACAGCCAGAGACTGCCAAGATAGCTCTTCAGAAACCTATGGGTGAGGCCATGGATGCTACATCCATGTTTTATACGGTCTATGGTGTTTACCAGGCAGTTGGGATCTAACAAAAGTTGTATTACGTGAATTGTACGATCTGTCGTTTGTTGAGCTTAAACTAATCCCTGGACTGCATAAGACTAAAAATCTCTTTTAACATGTATAATATATTTTCATGTATGCATGCTATGAAAAAGGAAAATGACTTCAAAACATGGGAACACAATAACCATTGGTTTCTAACAGTGGTAGAGGATAGAGCAGTTTTCATTACATCTAACTCTATATAGCCATTCATTCTATCTTTCCATACCTGTCTCTCTTCACAAATCAAACCTGCATGTTTAAGGATGGTAGACAGGTTAAAAAAATCTGCTGTATCTTTACTTGAGAATCTATGCCTCTGTTTTGGAAAACTACTGATTCTAGTGGGTGGAAGCATGAAGTAAGTGGAAGAAGAGCAGCGCCAACTCTCTGCTCGCTGTCTATTCTCTCTCCTCCATCTCTATTTTTTCAAGTGTAAGTGATAATATCCTCCCTTTTTCTACCTCTCACCAGCTTGAGTGATTTGCTAAGGCGGTGTGTTCATGTGTGTGTACGTGTGTGTGCGTCTCACATTAGCCTTTTTCCATTAAAGCAATTTCGCCGCCCATTGTATTCCTGAAGAGGACCTGGGAAGTCACTAATGGTGCCTTGCGTCCACACTTGCGCGCTCGCACACACTCCCGCCGCACACGCACACAGCAGAACATCTCTCAGCGCGTGCTATCATCACCTGTCGCCTGATTGCTGTAAAACACACACATTAGCATAGAATGAGACACATTATCACTCCTGATTATGGGACGCTAAGAGGTTTCACAGAAAAAAAAAGACCTCGCACCTTTTCTCCACAATGCCTGCTGCTAGTGAGATAAATGCATGTTGTCCAACATCTCTGACGCTACCGAAACAGCCTGAAGACTCTGCTGATGGATTTAATGGCTTCTTGTTGTCCATGTTCATAACTGCTCAGATTTTTCATGTCAATACTAATTTTTTCAATTCAGACGGCGCTGTGATCCGGCTGCCACCATCAAAACATGTACTTTGTATGTTTCCGGCTTTTTTGAAAGTGGAGTGAAAAGCGGCCGGTTGGTGGTGATTTCAATAGAGCATTACTTATTATAGTGGGAACACATCTAAGTAGAAACAGAAGCAGAGACACACACAAACACAATGCATCCGCCATGAGAGAGGTGACAGTGCATGGTTAGCAGGTGGCCTTCTCTTCCCTGTCTTGATGAGTACAGGAAGTGTCAGCAGAGGACACTTGTTTAAGTCAAAGGTCATCCTTGTCTTCTTTTGGCAATGTTTTCTTAAGTCTCGGGGTCGCTGATGAGGTCCTGCCACCTTTGAAAAACACCACTCATTTCGGGGGTGGAGGAGGAACAGGAGGAAGGATGGAAGACGATGTCAATGATGAGGTTTGACTATTTTCTATTGCCTTTCTGGGTTTTTCCACCAGCATCCTGGAAGGAATGTGGAGGAAGGGCCATGTCTGGATCCCTATATAGGCTGGCAGGGTCACGAGGTGATGGGTGGAAGAGACTTTAGGTTAAGATGGGAATTCCCCTATGTTTGGGTTAAGCTCATGGTGTGTTGTGAAAACTGCAGACTGCAGACTGCAGGGTTGACAAAAGCTTTATGTCCGCTTCTGGCGTGAAATCAGGAGTCCTACAAAATAGGAACTGAAAGCACAAAGATTTTGAGGTTTTAGAGTTAAATGAAAAGATTGATACCACTCTCATGGCATGGTCCGAAACAGGGGGAGACAACAGCTAGCCTGACTATATCCAAAGATTAAAATATTCACCTACCAGCACCTCTAAATTCACTAATAAACACATTTATTCCTTTTGTTTAATTTGTACCAAAACAGAAGTGTAAAATCGATAAGTTTTGGATATGTGTAAAATAGTTGTTTTCCCGTGCTACCAGCCTTTTGCAAAGCTAATCTAACTGCCTGCTGACACATGTGAGTGGTTTATACCTTCTTATCTAACTCTTGGCAAGAAAGCAATACATTTCAAAGTATTCCTTTAAGGTTGACAAAAGTTTTACATTTGCTGCGGGGAGTCGACTTTTTGGTGAGAGATCAGGAAGAATCAGGAGGTTTTTGCGTTTAAACTGAATAATTCAATAAGTATTTAAAAGTTAAGAAACCTCTGGGACAGACGGAGAACATGCTATTTAAAGCGATTTTAAAATGCAAGAGAGAAAGTGAAAGAATGTGAGTTCAGATTTTCTTTAGCACTTAGTAGCTTCGTTTGCCCACCTGTCACCAAGCACACACACATATAGCAAACACACACACACATACACGCATACACACAGAGGTCTGCGATAATGACATAATTGTCCCGGAGCACACAGCCATGCAAATAGGGAAGATGGCTTGTGTTGCCATCCGTAGGTCTCTGCCATCTATTTCCATTATTCTAATGCACTGCTACTGATGACCTGCTCTCACACAATTAACAGTCAGCGAGTGAGAGAGAGGGAGAGAGAGAGAGAGGGAGTGAGTGAGGGAGGGAGAGAAAGAGAGAGAGAATGTGTGGTATTTGAGAAAAGTATTTTTCTGCCCTCATCTCTACCCTGATCTCCTGGCCTGTTTTTTAAAATGGTGTACCAGCTGTAACATATGGTAACTTTTCCTTTCACGTTTTGTTTGACTTTTGTCTCATCTCTTCATCCATCCCTGGAGGCAGAGTTGGAGCTAGATGAACTTAGAAAAAAAGAATTAATGGTGGAAATATTCCTCACTTTTCTGTCCACACTTTACACATGCCATTCTCTCCCTCCATATTCTTTTCTGTGTGTGTGTGTGTGTGTGTGATCTTCAGAGAATGGGCTGTTGATTCTGGTCTGTTCCTTGGCTCCCCGTCTCATGGTCTTGGCCCAGGTCTGATCCCCGCGATTGGATCGGGGGGCTTTTGTGGTGGCTGATGGGACAGAATTAAGCCAAGTGGCACACACTGAGCACGCTCCGTGGCGGGCAGATGGACGGAAAGTGAAAGAGCTGTGATTTCTCATTGTGTCCCGCCGTCTTTTGGGGTGGGAGTGATACCCCCAGAGCACATCCTCCATCCAAGAGCTCCATTCTTCAATCAGTGGCCACCGCTTCCTGGGTCCAGAGACACGCCTCTTCAAGATCTCATCTCTGTATCAGACCACAACTGGGTTGTAAGCAGCTTAGAGAAGAATAATGCAGGGCAAGATATCGCAGCTCAGTCTTTATTTAAGGCTCTGTCTTTTTCACATTATTTCAAGAGAGTAATTGAATATTCCTGATCTTTAACCCACAATGTTTTTTTCCTTATTTTTTTTTTTTAATTGGATACATTTGCTGCCGTGCTTATCACTGAACACAGTTTTTTTTTTAAATGATGCATCATTTAGAAATATAGTGTTGTTATTTAAATGAAGTCTCTGGATCAGTGCACTTGCAGCTGTGTCCAGCTGTTGACAATGAACTCGTATGCTCAAGAGATTTGGGAAGTAAACAGATGCCCAAAATGTCTGTTTAAACATATTCTAAAACCGATTAAAAAGATATGATGGGGTTAAATGACAGTGGGGGGAAAAGTTCCCACACATAATATTTAACCACTTACCTTTGGAGCCACCCCCTGCACCCAACCACTGAAGCTTAGCCTCAATGAGATTTACAACACGAGTGTGTGTAATAGTTATTTGACCCACTGCTTTTCTGTGTATACATTTGTGAGTCTGTTTGGGTGAATGTTACGATTACAGCAGATTACTTACACCCGTGTAAAAACAGGAATTAGTTCCCAATAAGAACTGCTTACAGGGCCTAAAAACGTCAAAGATAATCATTAGGCCAAGGGGAACATCACTCATTGCATCACGCAAACACCCTCTCCTACCATTACATGTTAAAAAGGAACAAATACGCTTTCCCCGCCTTTCTCCATCCCCTCCACCCCTCCCGATACTAGCAAACTGAGCTGTCGGTGGTGGTGCTTAACTGCTCCTCTGATCTGGACATTAGAGAGGGGGCTTTGGAGTTTTATTTTGAGGGGGCAAATCATGTGAAAGGGCCCAAAAGCCCAGAGATCTAGCCAGGAAGGGTGGTCAAAATGCTTTCCATCCTTCCCATCCTCGACTGATTCAGGCAGAACCTTTTGTCTCCTGTTCTGAGAGCTGAGTGACAACAGGGAGAGACAGAAAGAAAGAGAGACCACAGGAGGTAACAGTGGTAACATGGCGTCCCCAGTAAGGGTTGAGTGATCTACTTAGAAGGGCCATGGCAGGCCTCGCTAGCAGAAGCCAGATAGATGCCTGAGCAGGCTGGCCGAGGACCAGACACCCCTTTAAATCTGCTACTATGGCTAATCTCTAATCTGGAGATTTACTATATCTGTTCCCCTCTCCCTCTGTTTCTCTTTTTCTCCCTGTTTCTACTTCTCCACATCTAGAAATGGAGCAATCTGTGAGTATTTCAAAAATGCATTTATCCCCAAAATGTGTTATTAAAGACTGTCTAATTCCCTGCACATCCCTCAGCTACTCCAGCCCCACCCTCCCAACCAAGCCCAACAACACACACACACACACACACACACACACACACACAAACACACACACACACACACACACACACACACACACACACACACACACACACACACACACACAAAATCTTTTGCAGATGGCCACATAAAGCACAATCAGCCAAACAAGACGGCTGATTTCAGGGTGGAATGTTGGACTCCCTCTCCCTTGGAGGGCATCCTTGGTGGACATTGCTAGCTAGGAGCCATTAGATGTTAGCCGTGTGCACTGCGCCAGCACCAGTCACAACCAATCCTGAATCTTCCTATAACTGGACCTAGCTCCAGTCCAAAAACTGGAGCGAGGAAGAGCTTGCCTGCCTGAAACAATATAGTCGGATTGAAGAAAGACATGCTGTGTGCCATGCATATATCAGGTGATTACCTCACACATCTTGCAATAAATGAAACCCTAAAATGCATTTCTTTACAAAGATATTGCTAACAATGTTGGTCTTTTAATGGATGTTGGAGTCATGTGGGTGCCTTTAGAAGATGGTTTTCTTTGCTGCCAACAAAAGCACCTTTCCCCCTCAAGCACCCAACACATGGCAGTCTTGAAACTTTCATGATGAAGACATGACTCGTCATAATAATTAGGAGGTGGACAAAGGATCTGCTGTTTAACATGGAAATTTATGCAGTCCCCTGTGTTTTCTATGAAGCTAAATTCAAGCATTTTCATCCAAGTCCAGATTCGTTCAATTCATTGTCATCACCCCTTCATCTAGGATAGGTAAATGTTCACTGACACTAATGTGGTGCAGGTCAAGAGAGGAAGGGTCCCACCTAATGTGCATCTTCTTCTCTGCTCTCCCCTTCGCCGCCACCAAAAAACAATGGTTCCCTCCTCCCTCGTTCCCACTTCCCATACTTGGGCCCTTGCAGCAATTATGCCCAATCACAGGGCCTCAATAGGAAGCAACTAGGGCTTGTTTGTGCCTCTGCGGTCATTAAGAGGGGGGCGAAGAAAGGAATTAATGACTTAATTGAGGGGGAGAGAAAAGGGGGAAATCACACAGACTCTGGGAGCTGAGGGGAGAGCATGAATGGGGCGCCTGGAACGCTCCTGGAGCAGGGGATTGTGGGATTGCTGAAGTGTGTCAAGATTTTGGTCGTACTCCAGAGCAGATGGCGGCTTGTCGTTCGCATACCATCTATTCTCCTCTTTGTCAACCCAGAACGGCTCCTTTTGTTTCTCCCCATTGCTTTGCTGCAAAAGTTCATGGGCGGAGAGAAGAAAAAAAGAAAAAAACAACACAACAAAACTGAAACATTGGTCCAGTTTGCTCCAGATTAACAGTCTCAACGTCTCCCTCTCCCTCTCTCTCTCTCTCTCGCTCGCTCTCACTTTCTCTTTCTCTCTCTCTCTCCCTCCCTTCTAAAGTTTTGACCAAATCAGAAAGGATGCTGTGTCTAAAGTGCTGGTGTGCCAGGCTTGGCACGTTGCTATTCATTCCTCTCTAATGTGGCAGGGTCCCCTCACTGCCAAGCCTCCGCTCCTGCTCCACAGACTCCTGATTGCTGTGGATAAACACGCAGGAGGAGATCCCCCTCCTCTCCTCCATCCACACCAACTGAGACTTGAGAGATATGTTACCTCCAGGAAATTCTGGCTCTGCTTGCTCTAACAATTTCACTTCCCATCCAAGATTTCAAAGCGATAAAGTAATCAGGAGGAAACTGAAAAAACCCCAGCTTGCTGAGTATTCAACACTTGCCACACCTCTTTGCTTGTTGCATTAAAAATGTGGAACGGGGACGAAAGTAGCATTGTTAAGCCCCAGGGTCTACAAAGCTGATGATAGCAAGCTGAGTTGCTTTTAACAGTTTCCTTTTTTCTTTTTTCTTTCATCCTGATACCTGGAAGCATTCCTTCTGTAAACAGCAACTGAAAAAAAACAACTGAAGCTTATTGATTGAAAATGGCTAGCACCTTTGCAGGGCTGAATAATTAATGTATGCTAATGCTAACAATGTATTAGTTATTCAAATGTGATCCTTTTAGACAACAGCACTGTTTACCCCCTATTACTCCCTCTGATCGTCCACTCCAAAAGGGTAGAACAAAAAGAGAAGAAAGCAAAGGAAGAGATGAGTGTATGTGACACTAGCAGACACCAGCCAACACAACAAAGAAACACAGTGAGATTAGCATGACAGAGAATAGTAGCGCTTCAGACATTAATACACAACATGAACTATAGCCATAACCCCCAGGGGCCCGTTGCAATATTCATCTCCTCTACCTCCTCCTTCAATCTTTCTCTTTTCACACATCTCTGTCATTTCTTTTTTTTTTTTTTTACATTTTCTCCCCTCTCTCAAGTCTTTTCTGTTCTTTTGCTCGTCTCCTCTCCCTCTCTTTCCCACCCCTCTGCTCTTTCTCAGTAGACGTCTGAAGGGCCCTTCAGCACAGAGGAGATGGGACTGGTCTTACCCGGGGCAGGGGCCACCGTGTGGGTAGTGGCTCAGGAGGAGAGGAGAGAGCTCTCTGTCTGGAGGATGGAAGGATGGTTATGTGTCTGAATGTTGGGAGAGGAGGGCCTCCCATTGATAGATTAAGGACCAGGTTGGCTGTACTTGAGAACTATGGTTCTCTATCGCAGGAGGTGAAGCTCGAGAGCCAGGTCACACATTAGCATGTGTTTTGTTTGCGGCTCGGCTGTCCCAGAGTCTGTTACTCAGTTGTATCACCAACAACCATGGGGTGGAAGAGGAGGGTAAACCCACCGTCTTGTTTGCTGAGCAGTATTTACACAGCGTTTTAGGCTTATGTAAAGTATGTAAATCTTTCTAACACACATTTATACTACACATACAGGGGATTGGTTAAATTATTGCAACCCCATTGCTATCTATAAATGTACTGTATGATGTCAAACTTTGTCTCTGTCTACCTTTTTATAGCTGAAACCCTAGACCACCAGTACTAAGAAAGGTTTTTTAATTGTTATGATAATGATAACAATAATACCATTTACAGTGTGGTTTTTGGCCATAACAAGTGGTGTGAAAATGTGATACAGGCAACCCTATTATCAATTAGATAAAATAGTGCTAGATAACATGCTGCATCATTTCCTGTGAATCCCTAGTGATTAAGCAATCTGGATGCAGCGCTGCAATGGCAGACTCCACCACTACCAATAAAAATTACAATATGGAGAGGTAATTACAGAATGTAAATACATTGCAGACAAAATTAAGTACATATATATTATCAAAATTGTGATGATTCCATAACAATATTCAGGATTAGGCTATGTATGGTACCAAATGTAAAGGTCCACGGCAGATTATAAGTGAATATAATTAACAGATATTCTGGATGTGTTATATGAAGCCACTGGTGCTCAGTGATGCTGTACTAGAGGGGGGGAAAGGCAATATATGCCTTAACTGCATAATTTCACACTAAAGGAATTATTTCATCTTCAGGAAAGATATTAAGCTTGCATGATAGAAAGTAGTTTTAACACTTTGTTGGTAAGCCTGGTCTGTGATGGTGTTAAATGTATACACTTCAAAATCACAGGAAGAAACGTTTAAATCTGATTCTATGTGTGTACGGTTGATAAATGAAGCATCTGGTTTATTCGTTACGTTAACATTGTACTCACCAAAGTAAGAGAGTAGCTGAAATCAGGGAACACAGCGAAATGGCTAGAACACCAGACTTGGTGACTCATGTTTCTGGCATTACTGGAAGGACGAATGTTGGCATAAACTAATAACTAGTAAGTATGAAATCAGACCTTTCCTTTAAGGAAGGAAGGAATAATTTGTAAAGTTTATGTTAAATAAGTTTTGATTTCCATATTTACTTCTACTTCTGTATTTCTTGTTGTAGTCTAACGAAAGCACCTATAACTTTCATAATTAACCTCAACACAAATGAGACATACCTTACTACCTGAGGTTGTGTTGAGCAGTCACAATATCATTTCAAGGGTCTTTACAACATATTTTCATGCCAGCTCTCGTCTGTGACCGGCTTTCATTTGTGAGTCAGCGGAGCTAAGACCGCCTGAAGCCAGCTCCTCAAGGTGATTCTGTCTTTGAATCTCCCCAAATCTACCCCTGCCCGCACAAAAGATCAATGCATCTGCGAGAATGCAAGCGCTGTTGAGTTCACCCCCCCCCCTTCTCTTCATCAAAGAGATGCAATTAAGGTATTTCCACCGCCGCCATAAAACAAAAACCACATGATAGGAAAGCCGCGGCTTCACCATTACCAATAATCGCCCACTAACTTCACACATTGTCACTCAGCAGCAACAAGGTCAAAGATGTGAAGCTGACCTGTTTTTCTTTTAAAACGTACATGCCAATCACGGAAACAGTAAAATCCCACTAAGGGGCTGTGAAACAAAGTCATTTAAACGCTGAAAGCTATAGACCCCTCCTCCGTTTCCCCTTTTGATAATGATATCAGTAATAGAGTCTTTTGTTTGATAATGAGAGCTGCTATTTCTGATATGGAACAATAATACATGGCTATTACAGTTTCATCTATTGGGATTGAATGAATAACAATGCTTTGTGCAACATTCAGCATCACACTAACACACACATATTCTGTATGTTTGTAATTGTGGGGTTGATATTGAAGTGGTCGGCCACCTCAGTCAGGCAACATGGAGAGGAAAGCAAAGGTCCTTGGAGTTATTGTTATGGGTGTAACAATGAAGTCGATTTGGAGTGTTAATCATACGCTTTCGTCCAGCAATAAAGTCCTGGCTGTGTTCACCCTTTGATGAGACTGTTTTGATGCTAATTGTACAGTGGAATAATAATTAAGTTAATGACATGGAGCTCTTCGCATGTGATTTAAGAGAACATGTTTGTGGTGCTAAGAAAGACAGGCACTCGTAATGAGTGACACAGTCCTTGCTGTTTACAAAAGTTAGAGAGGTCGAGATCACAATTCACAGTGATAATTACAGTGTAAATCTTGCAATTGGGACATTAAGGGAAATCTCTAATGTTTTAGCACATACTGTGTAAGAAAGATTCTGAGAGTAAATCTACTCTAAAAGTTTAGTTTTAAATCCACCTTTCTTTTAAAAGTTGAAGCGTGACCAGTTGTCATTTTACACAGCAACCTGTGAGAGTGAAAAATGGGAAGACAAAAAACTTTGCAACAAACTGATAACTTTCTGCTGCTCCCGCTGCCTGCCAACTTCAATGACTCCAGCTGCATCTGCCAAACACTGATTCACAATCTGACAAAACTGGATGATGACAAAAAGCACATTCTTAACTCAAAACACTGTGCTGATGCTTGAGATAGAATTTCTTTCCTTTGTGGGATGGATGATAATAGGTGAAAACAAAGAAGCGGGGTGTAAAATGCTTCAGCTGAGCGTGATTACAGCTGTGGCCATCATTAGGCAGCCTCTTTAATGTAATTGATGGAGTGGATTCTCATAGCAGACCTCAATAGACTGGGCAGGGTCTCCTCGTTTATTTGGACTCATCTGCATTTGGTCTGTGTGTGTGTATGTGTGTGTGTGTGTGTGTGTGTGTGTGTGTGTGTGTGTTTATGTGTATACGTGCGCATGCAGGCATGAGGTAGAGCCAGAGTGTGCAATAATTACGACTTCACACTCTTCAGACACTTAGAGAAAAGAGCAAAACAAAGCGCAGTAATCAGTGTGTGTGTGTGTGTGGTTGGGTACATTCTAAGTGCAATTGTGCAGATGTGGTTTCAGTGTCTATGTGTGTTTGCACACACATGCTTGTGTGAATGCGTGTGCAGCTACTGTGCACAAGTGAGTCCCATAAGTGTGTGTGTGTATGTGTGAGAGAGAGGGAGAGAGACTGTTTGCATTTGCTCAAGGATCCTGACCCTTCAGAAATGACACGTTTTCTCTGTCTACCCCATCCTTTCCCCACACATTAGGTGCTTACAAAAGACAGAGCACTAATGCATCATCTAATTGGCCTAGGCTCCTGCCTCTGCCTCTCCCTCCATCACTCTATTAGCTCAGTAATTACCCATATGCCTCAGCGAGGCGGGCGTCCAGATAATGGCCGCCTCAAGGGCCCTTGAGCGCGGCAGAGAGGGGCCGCAGTCTGTCGCCGCGGGAACACAGCAAGCTCTCCAAACTATCCCAGCACCGCACTGGGAAAAACACAATGGGGAAGGAGTTTGGCAACTTCGTCCCACACAACCCCCACCCTCTCCCAAACATTTTTTAAAAAGTTATGAGTTGAGGGAGTGGAGATGCAAATTGGGGCTGTTCAAATTGGATGTTGTCAATTAAGTTAATGTGCAATTGTGTGTGTGAATGAACCTCAGACACACTTCTGCATTTCTTCAAAGAAAGGTAGGGATTTTTTCACATCTCTCTTAATACAATAGTGTAGCCCAATACCAGTGTACTGTTGCAATTCAGGGGGTCATGTGTCTTATATGTAGTGAGGCAGGATTGGTGGAGGCGTCTTGTTCCAGGTACTGCTAAGTCATAACATTTTTCAGGAACAGATCCATGGATTTTTAAGATGTATCAAATGCCAAAACACGGATTTTACAACTCTGGACAGTTATGACAAAAGTAATTATTTTATCCATAATTTACCGGCACTGTGCAGTTGAATTTATATGATTGTCCCCTGCAGCACCTTGCCACATGATGACACATAGCAGTAAATGTTCAGTCAGGTTGAACTTTTTCCCCCTCACAACCTTAAGGTTTTTGCCAAGGTCCTCTGCATTGGCCTGCACTGTGTCGTCAGGCTCATACACAGCTAAAGTCAGTCTGAATGCAACCCGCGTGTCCCATCAAGGTCTGCAATTGACATTTGACTGCTATAATGATCTTTGCTCATCCTTAATGATACCGCAGTTGACATGCGCACATATTGTAGAAAGCATGAATGTGAAAAAGTTTAATGGCATTGGAAGTTAAAAAAAATATTGTTACTGAATGTATTGTGCAGGATTTTGCTTGTCTGTCTTGTAGCACAGCTACACTGTAAGATCAGTGGCAAAAATCCATCATCCTGTTCTGTTTAAAAATGCACTCCATTATTCAGAAACTACAATAAAGCTTCAGCAGTTTGAGATACCAAATAGGAGGGCATTTTCATCCTTTGGAAGATACCACTTATCTCAGACTACTGAAGATTCACATAAGTTTGCCAGAACTTTGGAATGCATTGTGGATGGCATGTGAGTGTTGCACCTCCCCTGGCTCACATACAATCTCCTCTGTCTTCCTCTCTCTGTCATTCACTCTGTCCTTCCTATCTAAAGCTCTCCATTTTACATCCTTTGTAAATGGAAATCATAATTCTTCAGTCTACAATCTTCAGCATCTTAAATGAAATCACATAATCTGTCACATAATAGGACGTGACACTTCCAAAAAGAGTCCAACAAAGAGCTTCTTAAATAATTCCCTTGCCCTCAGCATCATATAATATGGATTACAGAGCGCTCTCCCTCTTTCTCTCTCCACCTCCCACTCTTGCTCCCTCAATCTGTGATAGGGTCTCATCCCTCCCTCCGACCCAAGGCTCATTTTGGGACACTCAAGCTGACCAGGCAGCATTATCTGTTTTTAAAATCAGATAAATATATAAATAAAGCATCCAGCAGTAATGCTAATATATGCCCTAAGAGGGTCTAAGGCTTCAGATCTGTGGACTTAATCTGGGGTTTTGGGTAGGTATCTTCCCTTGGCTGTTCAGAGATTTGTGAGATCACTGTCAGTCCAGGGCCGGCTGAATTATCTTTGCGTATTGTGTTAATCTGTTGGCATGCAGACTGTGGTAGACTAAGGTTCAAGTGGGAAGGATTAGGGGAGATCTGAGCAAAGCTGATGCAGGCAGCCTTCTCAAAAACAGTCCATGCATTCAGGCCCCTCTGTGAGTTTTTTGCACATTGACCAAAGGGACCACTGAAGCATGGTCTCTCTCTCTCTCTCTCTCTCTCTCTCTCTCTCTCTTTCTCTCTCTTCCTCCCTCTCTCATACACACTCACACACAAAGATACACACAAATCGCCTTCATTCCACCCTCTCCATTCCAGATAATTCCCCTCTTAAAATCTCCCCTCAGACCAACCACTGCGAGTGCAGCACCCAAAATGCAAAAACCAGTGGCCATGCCCACTCCACAAATCCCAAAACCTTTTAGAGCTACTTGACAGAGAAATCCATCTGGAGAGGATATCCACCGTCCATTACTTAGAGACTAATGTCTAGTTTTAATTCAGCCGTTTTTATTTACATCATAGCATCTAAATAAAGCACATTTTATGCCCTAAACTAACCCCAATAATACCTTATTAAGATGTTTCTAACTCAGAGCCTGAACGTGGACAAGGTTTGTAACTTTGTTAATTGTTCGTTGTCAGTTCAATAACCCAGCACTTTGTGACGGACTCTCCATGATTATCTCTGGAGAGTGATAAAATCACTTCAGGTAAATGAGTGATTGGACTGGAGGACCGCTGAAGTACAACTTAGCAGTCCTTTAGCAGCTTCTGTTTGCTAAATGGAGCCATGGAGTTGGAAGTATGAAGAGGGTAGAGGGGTCAGATGGGTCCATATGGACCAGCAATTGGACGACTCTCGGAGGGACGAGCTACCAATCACATCAATCATTCTCTACAAATCCTCGACCTGGAGATCCAGCCGGAGAGCCGGGATTTCATTTCCACCAATCACTTGGCTTCAATGAAAGCTAATTGAACAATTCTAATCTCTCAAATTGTTTTATTTGGTTTAAGTTCTCGGTGACAGAAATAACAGTGTTGGAGGTGCACTTGTCTTTATGGAAATGTAAGAAAAAAATCTCTTTCTGTGGAGAGCATTGTGGAGTCGTCCAGGACAAATGGACTGCTTAGGAAGACATGAGGAATAAAAGCGGACAAGTTGTTTCAGCTCTTGCACCAAATGACATGAATAAAGCTGGAAAAAAATAGTGATCTCATATTAATGCATGAGTTTATATATGATATGCCCACTCAGAAAACTCTGTTGTTGCACTTTGCAGAGACTAATGAGTCCACTAACCAAGACAATGAAACAGAGACATCAGGGTTGCATCTATGTAGTTTAATCAACCAAGTATCTTTGTTTGGGTTGCTACTCACAATCCTGCTTTGTTAAGGGCAGAATCTTCTGGGTCTTTCTGCCTGCGTTGGTAAGACTAATATGCCCTTAATATGGTAATTGTCTGGTCAGGGAGGAAGGAGACCAAAACATTTTAATTAAGGAATGAGTGGCTTTGTCCCTCTCCTCACTTCGTTTTTACTCCGCCCTTAAATTATCTTTCTAGATATCAAGACTTCCAGAGCAGTTGTTTTGTCATCTCTCCAATTAAAACAAGCGGACCGCCAGAGAAAGTCACCGGCTAATTTATTTTTCACGTTTGTGATCCATGAGTGAGCAATAAGGACAATAATAAAATCTGATTAGCAGTGACCACTGGACTCCTTGATTGTTTCTTGTCCAATATTGTTTTCACTAATGAAATTACGTTCAACTCTGGATACTAACGTAACTCCTCTATTTCATTCTGTGGCATCAGCTTCATACTCTTTTCTAAATATTCTATAATTGCCCTTCTTTTTTCTAAGAATTTTTTTTTCCAAGCAAATCTTTAAAAAGAAAATCCTTTGGAAAGAAAAATGATCAAGCAGAAGAGAGGTGAAATGTGAAACAAATGCTTGTAAGTTTGGCGGAGAAGTTACAAAGAAAGACAAAGGTTTGATTAGCATTAATGTCAAACAATTTAAGCAGGAGTATTCATAGAGAGAAGGATCTTATTAGCAGGAGAAAAACAGAATGAGATGGACCATTTCTCGGCTGCTTAAGCCTCAGGATTACTCAACCTTTGGTGGCAGAGAGGAACAATGTGGCTTTTAAAACCCCATTTTGAAGAGAAGCGTCTGGTTGACAATTATATGCCTCTAAGCTGTATAATAGGTGGTTGGGAAGAGGTCTTTAAGATCCTCATTCACGACTAGCGGCCTGGGCCGTGGTGTTTGAGGAATCTCAGCGTGTGTGTGTGCACGCACATGTGTGGTGTGTATAGGGAGTATGAGAAGGGTTTTAGGAAGAGCCTGACATAAGACAGAGAAAAAGGACAGAGGGAGAGAGAGAGTTTTAAGCCTGCTAAGCAGATCAGTGTCTTTGTGTGTGGTCAACACAGGCACTTGAAACTTTTTGTAGCCAAGCTGTCTAATTCTTTCTTTTTCATTGCTTTTGTACAAGTGTAGGCATTTATGAAATACTTACAAATCTTTTTGTGCTTCTATACTTGTTGAAATATTTTACTGCAAAAATGTTACATATCAAGGGATAAGGGTCCATGAAACTGAGGGATCAAGTATATCAGAGATATAGAACACAAACTGATGACTAATTCTGTTCATGAGACTTTTAAAATGGGGTGAAATCTTATTGAACCGATACAATGTTAACTGTTTCTGACCCCTTTTGACTCCTTAAAGCAGCCTGTTTGTGTTTACAGATTGATTAAAAAAAAGAAACAGTCAATAATCTGTTTTCCCAAACGATTTTTAATCACCCTTTCAAATATTTGTGCCGTTGCTTGTGTGGAGTCGTGTCCTTTAGGATTTGAGATGGCCACAAACAACAGGAGGAAAAAAAAGGCGCCGCCAGAAAAAAGATCAACAAACAGGCGAAGCATAGAGACAGAACAGTTTGAGGATGAACGCTGCTAATCCTGACCTCGGCTAATGCTAATGCAAATGCATGTTTATCAAATATGTAATCGACATTAGTTAGAAAAACAAGGATCTGCCAGCACTCTGCTCTTTGTTCCGTGATTGTGGAAGAGGGAGATTAAGATGGGCTTTAGTGATGCTCAGATGGATGGAAGGAGAGAGGGATGGAGGGACGGCTGGATGCACTTATGCTCACTGTCAAGAAAATAAGTAAACCTTTGCAGTTGAATCCATGCCTCTTTTTCATTTGAGCTGAGTGAAATTGCATCCAACCAGTTTTAGCAATTTTGGCACAAGATAATTTAGTTTTAGTCTTGTGACAAAAATGTATATTAGTTTTAGAAACATCTGAGTCATTTTAATTTAGTCAATTTTAGTCCAGTTTTAGTCAACAGTGAAAGTTAAACCCATTTTTTTATGTATGTTTAATTTGTTTGTCTTTAAAGCATTCAACATAGAGTTCAACGTTTTCACCAATATGCTTATTGACAGGATCACATGTAACACTCTTACATAAATGGCTAGCTCACTTGGCATTACCGTATGCGCTCTCCACTGCAGAGTAGCATGATCATTTAGAACCTGGATTCACTCGCTTTGTTTGCTACTGTTCACTGTATGTTGAGGCGAGAAGCTAATGCATGGGTTATCATTAAAGTAGAACTTTATTAAAAATCTAGGTGAAGATTTAGATGGTTGGCCACCTACATTAATCCCGCGCTCATTTCTACAACATGAAAGCCAACTGAAAGTAAAGTTACATCGACATCCACAACTCTTGATACTGTTACGTTCACATTAGCTTAATTTTCATTAGCTTATCTTTTCGTTGATTATTTCGTCAAAGTTCTTGTTTTCAAAGATTGAACTTTATATTCAGCTTTAGGGCATACTTACACGAGACAATCCGTACTGTGCCCCAGTACGTTTAACCCTCAAAGTCTGGTGCGTTTGACCGTGCCATGCCCGGGCATGTTGAAGAGGTGGGCTCGGGCATGGTTAGGCTGGACTCCGGCATGGTACGCATCTAGTAGTGTGATCACTAATTTAGAGTGCTTTTTTAAAAGTAAATAAGTAAATGTAAATAATCTTCTGAAGAAGAGATATTTTTGGGACTACGATTTAGTTTATATCAGAAGGATACAATGTGTGATTCTGAATTACACTTTTTTTATGAAGAGTACTATGTTAATTTGTCCATTTGTCAGTCTTTCACATTAGGGTTTAGTTTTTATTTGTTGACAAAAATGCAACACAGTTCTTGTTTTTAAATATTAATTTAATTAGGTTTAGTCTCTTTTTCATCATGAAAAAAAGTCATATATAGTAAGCATTTACCTAAAAAATGTGGCACTTGGTCACACGTTGTCCTGTGTTATGAGGGAAGTGGTTGGGGAGTGTTGTTAGTAGTGTTGCGGGGCAGTTTTTGTGGTTAAATGTTTACAGGATGACACAGGGGCACAACTCTTACCAGTTTGCACCTCCCCTGGGCACCCGGAGAAACAGAGGTAACCTATTTTCTTTGGCAAGGTTGAGCAGTTACACGGAGACTGTGTTTGTGTTGTTTGATTGCATTGCTCCTTTAGGCTCTCTTACCTTGCAGTCTCCATCTCTCTTTTCTCTACTTCTAATATCCCCTCTTTCCTTTTTTCTCTCTCAACCAACACTTTCTCTACTTCTATCTCTTCGCCTGCTCTTTCTTTCTTGTCTCCATGTTTCCATATTCCATCTTGGCCCCCTCTTTCCTTTTCTCCCTCCATCCTTCTTTTCCTCCGTCCACTGTCACACAGGGATAAAGGAGAGGTCTTGCTGTGCTGTGTGTTTGCCTGCTTGGTTGCAGGGTTTGTTGTTAGTAAATGAGGTCATTAGAAGACACTCTGACCTAACCAAAGGCATTTGTGGTGCATACTGTATATTTTACCCTCTTTTTCTAGGTATAAATATACACCTTTGATGGAACGGCCAGATGCCGGGATCATTAACATGTCATTATATCACCCAACAAATTAGCGTGAATAATTCCTGTCCATATACCTTAGCATTAGATACACTGAAGTCTGTGTCACAAATACATTTATGTTCTTATAAGAATCTATTCTTTTTCCTGCTCATATACTTCACTTCACTTTAAGATGTTATCTCCAGCCTTTCTTGATCTCTTCCCTTCCTCTTGATGTTTTGGTACATCTTGCAGCAGGGTGACACCTCCAGGCAAGCGTCAGGGCCTTTGGGTCTTCTGTCTGTGGCACGTAGCCAGATCCTGGATGACACCTGTGAGCCTTGGCAGAGCTCCTGGTTTACAGTAGCTGTTAGCAGGCTTTTATGTCAAACAAAACACCAACACAATGTGTTGTCTCTCACTGTACCTCAACAATTCTCCACCCCCAAATGACTCCAGCCCTCTTTCTCCTGCACTCAAAGTGGCCGCAGCTCTTTCTGCAATCATATGCTACTGTAAACACTGCCAGTGAATCAGTCTTTTTCTCACCATGTCAACGGGTTTTAATTATCAGTGAATGTCAAGGATGTCTGCTGGGTCCACCTCATTTCTCTCAGAGCCAAACCCATTTCTTGTGTTGTGTAACATCGTCACCCATTGTCGGCGCGCACTCATAAACATACTTCATACGCAGTATCTCTGAAGTGTATTCCATTGTTCCTCAAGTGGTGAGACGAGTGTTGCTGCTCTCCAAATGGACATTGGCACATCTCCTGAAACAATACGTTTCCCCCACACCACATCACTCACATGCGTTTAAAAACGCCAGACCTTGACCACTTATGCCTGGAAAGAAAATTACCTGAGCACAAAGCGGGAGCTCTTGTCTACACCCTAAAACACATCATAGCACTCTTGTCATTGCAAGTGGAGGGTCTATTATAAACAATTATTTTAGCCCTTCACGGACAGTTTGGTCTTTGTGATGCATTGTGTTTTGAAGCGAAGAAGTATAGGCAGTAATCAATGGAGGTGCCGTACGGTCAAGGTAAGGCTGCCGGGTGATCTAAACACAGACATACGTGGGAGCGAGAGAGGGGTGATGTGAGTAAGATACTGATGTATAATCTATTGTATGCATAAAGGTATACCACAGGGAATACTTGTTTCTGATTGGCTGACAGGTGTCTGTTAAAATCATATAACACAACTCCTCAAACATAGTTCTGGCAGCAGTTTAACCGCAGTTACCTGTGTCTTTAATCTGAGACAACCATGGCAACAGTGTTTGGAGCTATATCACCAGTTAATTCTCATGTGTTAAACGTGCCTAAGCATGGGTTAAAATCACATCAAGCAAATCTTAAAAAACAGACAATTCGAAGCGAGCTTTTTGTTTGTGACAAGCGCCTGTGGTATAAGCGTGATAACATACTCCAAGGTGTCTTGATATAATACTGTAAATAATTAACTTGGTGGAAGAAACACTGGAGAGTCCAGTGCTCTCTTGAGACATGTAGTTTGTCAACCTTGGCCTCATCCTAATTATTTTGTATATTTCAGGACACCTCATTAAGAATGCATGTTTCTGTAGAGCTGCTTATATAGTTAGATCTGTTGTAACATGTACGAAAGGTACATTAATGTTGTTTGGACAAGAGGTTGATTAGAACCAAGAGGTCATGTTAATGGCCTTACACAAGCTTTTTCCATGGCACTCTTGTAAAAACGTTATTTGAATGTATCGTGTAGAGTTTTGGACCAGTTGTGGTACTACAAAGTAATGTCATATTGGTCCCTATAATGTCTGTATTGCATATGAGTGACATTATGTACACGTCTCTCTCTCTCTTTCTCTCTCTCTCTCTCCCTCACACACACACACACACACTTATCCCATACTTGAGTTTGATCCAAAATATACAGTATTACTAATTTTAGTTTAGTATACTTATTTGCACAGCAAAAAAAACCAATACAATCTTAAATTGAAGTTTATCAGTAAAGAAAAAACTTACTGTATCAAAAAGAAATATGTTGATATGGTTAAGATCTCTGTATTTATCTGTTTTGTTGTCTCTGTTATCTACACGGTGTAAGATAAGAAGAATAGTTTAAAATACACAGCATGAGAATGGCATTTCGATAACGATGGAAAATATAACGTACTGCTCAAGAATGAATTTTTGGGCAACAGGGAAAAGTGATTTGTCACTTTTAATGATGTAAATTTTATAAACCAGCACGTACCGCAGTGATAATAAGCTTTTTGTTGGAGGAGCAAGAAGTCGGAGTTCACTTTATAAACAGCTGTTGCATTTTTAATATACATTTCAAATGTTATCAATTTCAACCAGTCAGGATATGAGATCTCACTTCAAAGAAGAAAGTAACCACATAATAGAAGGAGATTAAGCATGAGTATGAGGAAGGATGCATAAGGGGGAGATAGAAATATGGAAAGAGAAAGAAGGACAGAGATAAGAGACAAAAAGCGAGAAAGAGAGGTGTGAGACGTGTGGGTGGACACTGGGCATGGTGGCAATAGGCACAGGGGCTTAATGAGAGGTGAGCCAGAGGAGAAACAGAGCAAGGACAGACAGAGAGAAGGTAGCAGGGAGAGGGAGAGGTGAGAAGGAGGGAGTGAGTGATAGATGATGCAGCGGGAGAGGGGGAATAGAGGAAGAGAGGGAGGACGGGACTTTGGAAAACAGAAGCAGTAAACAAAATGCCAAGAATAGAGTCCAGGTGTGAAAAGTGAAGGAACAGGTGAGAGGGACAGGGATAGAGAGGACAGGATAGAGGAGAAAACTGAAGGAAGAGCGAGGCAGGGTAGACAGTAGTCGCCCTCCAAGTTAAAGCAGACTGAAGGAATACATGGAGAAAAACCAAAGAGATGCAGAGAAATGTTGTTCGAATTGTTCTCCATATATAATCATAATAAAACTACCTATTTGTCACCGTATATGTGTTTCATACATATATACCGTTACAAATTACTAGCTTACTACAAATGTAGGCCTAGAGATTCATAAAATCATTGATACAAAGACAATGCAGAGGCTGAACAACAAGCAACAGTAGAAGAAACAATATGCCTACATCAGCTAAACTAGCCTCTAGATTTATGTAGAATTTAGTTGTATTTTTATATTCAAACAAAGAGCTACCGTAACACGGCATGTGACATTTTGATACCTTTGATTGTGTCTTACTTAACACTTACTTAAATCAAGTGTTTTACTTAAGAGAAAAAAAGAACTACAAGCTAACAAGCTTGCTAACTGCTTGCTTAATGTGAGTTATGGCATTTTTCCATTGCTGGTACAAGCTCAACTCACCTTGACTCTACTTGACTCATTTTTGTCCTCCCCTCCTCCATTTTCCATTGCAGAGAGTACCCCCTCAATGTAGCTGGTCGTCATAGCAATGCCACACAAAACTGCCGCAACGTAATGTTAAACTCAACATGTACTGACTTTCAGTCAGTAGCAAGTTAGCTCAGTCACATACAAAACAATACATTTACATACTTTGTACAGACGTAGCCTATTTGTATCATTGACTTATGTCTCGTGACTGTTTTAGCTTTGGTTTGTCTGTCTGACTTGCTAACAGCGTGTAAACTGAAGCTCCGTGTTGCTGCTCTTGTAAAAACGCTACACGTTGTTCTGTTGCTGTGTGCGTCGGCAGAGTCTATTCGTCCACTGCACATGATAACACGTTACGCTGTTTAGTCAACCAACCAGCATGTCTATAAACGCTACAGAGTCCTCTGTATTTATTCTAGTTTTTGGGCTCATTGCAGTTGTCTTCTAAAGACTTATTTGTTTTCATGTAATTGTCCACGGGATCATTGTACTACCTATATAATATAAAATATAAAATCTTGATAATGCATACTCAGATGATTTTCATTTGTTTACAAAAGGTATTTGCTGTAATTTATTTTTTTATGCAAACAAAATGGCTATTTGTAGTTTTCAATATAAAACTTGTTGAAATGGTTTCAGTGTGTGTATCAGTACATTTTAATATTTTTTGGCACATTTTTACAATACCGTGATAATACTGATGACCGTGATAATTTTGGTCACTATAATCGTGATATGAAATTTTCATACCGTTTGCAAACTGTTCCTCTTTAGTGCAGCTTCTTATACTTAAAAAAAAAAAGTGGATGGCGCAACACAGCTAATAAGCTACTCTAGCATCCTCCATTTTGGTCTCTCTGACTGCAACCTCAAAGCTGAGCACTGTTTAGAGGGCTTGCTATTGGTCAACGTCAGATATTTGTGGATGAAAAGTTCACTAAAATTGAACTTGTCGCTAAATTAAATTTTCCTTCGCAAGTAAATCCACTGATCGCGGTGATTCCATTGGAATGAATTTATTTCAACATTCAATTTTGCCGTATTAAAAGCCTAAAACAAAACCTTGAAGAATGCTGATAATATTACATTTCCTTGATTTTTTGAGACAATGAATTAAGTTTCAGGCAGAGGAAATTAACAGAAACAAAACAAAGAAACCCACTCCTCAGACACAAAGGAAAATTGAAAAAGGACAAACAGAAACTTGGCTCTGTCCCAACTTGTGAAGGAGTTTGGGACAGCACAGCGTCCCCGCCAGCACCCCCTCCACCGCCACCATCCCTGTATAAAGGTGATGTATGACCAGGGGATGGATGTGCCCTTGTCAGAGCCCTGTGTATGAAAATGCTGATGGATGGAGGGATGGAGAGGAGAAGGCAAAGGAGGAGAAGGAATGCAGGTGATGGGGAGATGACAATGATGAAGCATGGGTGCGCCACACTGCCACATCTCAGACAGCTGTTTAACGACGGGGGCTAACACTTTGTGTGTGTGTCTGTGTGTGTGTGTGGAGGGTATTGGGGACACATATGTGGAGGAGGCTGCGGAGTGCAAGACAGGTGAAAAAACACTTGCACATGTATTTATAGAAGAGTGAACATAAAGGACGTAAAACAGAAATCAAAAGAGAAACTCCCTATTCATTCCACTGTGCATAAGTCTCTATTTTTCAGTAGTAGTAGCTTGTCAAAATCTGTTGGCTTGGTGCAGAAGAGAGGCAGCATCTCCTCTCTCTGTATCTCATGTTCTTCAAGGCCTGGCTAGCCTCAAGGCAAGCCTCAGGCTCCAAGGCCTCCCTCTGTGTGGCAGAATACCAGATCGGACTCAGACACACACAGCTGTGGCCCAGGGGCCTTCACTCCTCCCGGAGAATGACACTCAAACTCCCCAGAGCCATATTTAAGTGCAACAGTAAGTGATTATGAGTGTGTATCAACTATATCTGTGTGTTTGTGTGTGTGACTTTTAGCCCACTGCCCGCAGGTATTCAAGGGCCCTTTTAAATTAGAAACGGATGAGAGGTGGGGAGTGGGGTTTGCAGAGGGGAGGGGGTTGTTCCCCTCAGAGCCTGGTAGGTTTCCTAGCAAGGACTCTGGGAATATCAGGAAAATGTGTGTCACAGTGGAGCATAGCAGAATATCACAGCATCAGTCATAAATCACACAGCTTGTCCTGCTCATCATCCACCAGCCACAGGTTACACCGTCTGAGTTTTACTTGACTACATATCAGGAAAAGAATACAATAGAACAGAATTAAATAGAATAGGATACTGTATAGGTGTAGGGTAGAGCAGGTTGGAGGACCCAAATGCAGGACACACAGGCTGACAGTTCAGTGATTTATTAGTCCAAACCAAAAGCGAGCACCCAACTTAGTGGCTGAGTCCAAAGAAACCAAAGTGAATAATCCAAAAAACGAACAAGGAACAGGCAGGAAACAGGATGAGTCAGAGCAAGCTACAACCACTACAACAATGACTGGACAAAGACTGAAGGAAACAAGCAAGCAGATACACACAGGGACTAATGAGTAGGGCGGGAGCAACACAGGTGACAGAGATGAGGCTAATGAGACACAGGCAGGCAGAGAGACAGCAGGGGAAAACAGAAAGACACTAACAGGTTGCAAAACACAAGACAAGACTCTAACTGGAACTCAAAACCCAGAACAGAGAAGACAGACCAAGTAACTGAGGAATACAGGTAACTCCACAAGATAGAACAGACTCAGGCTAACACTGAATGATCATAACCAAATGAATAAATGAAACTGGCAGGGAACATAAACTGACATTTAACAGACAGAAATCAATCACGACAATATGGAAACTAAATACAATAACCAGGTGGAAAAATAATTAAACAATAAATATCAGGCACTGATAACATCAAAATAAGACAGAACAGATCAGAATATAAATAAACTAATCCAGAACACAAGCAGACGGATCACAAATTATACAAATAACCTACAACCATCAGGGAAAACAGACTGAACTGGGATCAGGAGTAAACACTAAGACATGAACTAAGGCACTGGACTAAGAACTGAGGCGAAGAACTAAAATGCAGGACTAAGACCTAAGGTGAGGTAAACTTAAACATGTAAATGAATAAAATAATAAACAAGGCTACACAGAGAAACACAGAACCAAAAACAGACTTAAACAGGATCAATAGAACCCACGAAATGAAACCAAAACAAGACCAGAATCCTTAACTCATAACAGGATACTGCCTCTGGAGCAATCAGGTTTAAGTTACAAATATCTGCTCTGTTCAACTGTCCCTGAGGTCCACTAGTTTCAGAGATGCTGTAACTGACCTTTGCACTCTATGCACAGAAACAACAACAACAACAACAACAACAACAAAAAATTAATTTACAGTGTGTTTTTGGTTTGGGGTCTGTCCACACTGGTCAACGTGTGTAGCAAAGAGCAGAATACAATGAAAAAATACAGATCAAAAGTCTTAACTCAAGGTCCCCTTAGCTTTAAACCAGTCTTCCTCAGTGGATGGAGCCTGTTCAGTTGTCATGGAGATAGTTCATTGTCACGTGACCTAAGTAATAACAGTAGTAGTTTTAGCAATAGCAGTAGTTTTTTTTTGGTCAAACTTCAGTTTCAAAGGTCAAGAATGAAGAATGAACATTTACGCTCAACTTGAAGATTTTAATCTACTTTTAATCCATTTTAATCCAGTCTCAATAATATTTGTGAAATTAAGTTTTATACCAAGGAAGCTTTACTTATAGAGTGTTGAGGAACTTTGATGTCACACATAAAATGCAACTGATCAGCAGTGCGAAAATAGAGGGAAATAACACAAGTTTAATCAAGGACTGGAAAAGCAGGAGATGTGAGGGGTATGTTGAGAAGAGGAAGGGCGAGTGAGAGGTCTGGTTTGGGACAGTGAACTAGAAGTGTGTGTGTATGTGTGTGTGTGTGTGTGTGTGTGTGTGTGTGTGTGTGTGTACAAAATGCACTTGTGACACAGAGCAGTATTGACAAGCAGGGCTGATGCCCCTGAGAAAACCTTCAGAATTCAATCCCATTGATTCCCACAGAGGAGTGGAGGACGCTGCCTCTGGTCCATACCCTGAGTCATTACACACACTCATGCACACACACACACACACACACACTCATGCACACACACACACACACACACACACACACACACACAAACAGTACAGTACGGCGGCACATTACTTAAATTCACGCACTTCAAGCTTTTTCTCACAATATATGCAATGTGGAAATTCAACCAAGTTTTATCCCGTTTTTCAAAACAAAGCAAATATTTTCAACATGTTCAGAATCAACCCCAAATGTCTTTGAGCCCTCAGCGTGTTAATGCCCCTTTTGTGCAAGTATGTCTGATTGAGTGGATGCATCCACACAAGTTCGCTCATACATGCATGTGTGCACATTATGTGTGTGTGTGAGACAGAGAGAGAGAGAGAAATGAGGAGGAGGAAGAGCTCGTGGGGTGGGAAGGGGTGGAGTGGTGGTAGTGTTGGGTATGGTAGGGGTGGGGGGGTAGAGGGGGGGTGGCACAGAGTCCATGTGTTGTATGACCTTGGTCACTGCTGAGGGGACCTAGTTTCTTGCCAAGCCAATCAATAAGCTAAACAGGCGGAGGATGGCTATTTGGAGCATGGGAAGCCAAACTCAAATACTGATAGGTTATCTGCCTGTCCCAGCACCACTTCTGTGCAAATATTGGACCAGCACATTTTTCACGGTGACTTGCATTTGGAAAAAAAGAAAGAGAGTCAGAGAGGAGTGAGAGGGGGTGTTGAGAACAGACATGGTTGAGTGGATGTGTTGCAAAGGGCAAAATCCCCCTCCTCCCTCATGTCTCTCTCAGACCCCCTCTTCTTACCCCCTAAACCTTCAACCAACAAGTGCATCTCTGTCTCTTTCTCTTTCTCTCTCTCTCTCTCTCTCTCTCACTCACTCGCTCACTCTTGAGGCAAGTGTACAAAGCAGTGCACACACAAAAAAACAACCAAATGTAAAATAATGAAAAACACTGGAAGAAGCCCTGTTTTGACATCCGTTTATTTATTTTCTCTCAATGGGGGGGATTTCTAAAAAGGCACCCACTGTTAACGGTTTATAATACACATAAACCATTAACTGTGGGTGCCGTTAACAGTGGGTTAATAATTTGCAAATGCTTTATAGATCAGTTATTGTATAAGCAATTAAGAATAACCTCTAATTGGTGTTTATCCTCCTCCAACATGACACTTGATTATAAATGTTGATAATCATTGATAAAGTGTTCTTAAAACTACATTGTTTTTAATAAATTGATTCTGGGCCACATTCTCTACAGATTTTTTCAAGACTGTAAGTGGTCGAAGGGTCTTTTGTCTTTGTCTAGTATGATAATCATTTTGTTCCAGTTGGTATTCAAATCACTGAAAAAATTCCAGATGTAAGCTGCGATTCAGAGATCTGGAACCAGGATAAGTTCTTCCTAATGAATTACAAAGTTAAAAAGACAAAGTAAGTTTCACGCTGGGGGAGACCAGCCAAAGGGATCTTTCACATCATGGATGTTAATGCCTGACCTATAAAGCATTAGTAAGTTATTTATTAGCAATTAATAAAGCCATAATTATAATTTACAAACCCTTATAAATGGTGGCTTATTAGAAAGTGGCACCCAAATATCTATGTATTCATTATATGTATGTATGTCTTATGTTTTCATTACAATTATCTTTGACACACTGTTTATTCATTCAGTGATGGAGCAGCTGGATGCTGCTGTGCAAATTCTCATGTGTGTGACTGAAGCCTTGTTTTAAATCAATGTAGGAATAATTATAACAAAAACTAATTATGAATTTTTTAGATAGTAAGATAGACACAGTAAGCGGAGCTCAGAAAAATAGATAGATGAGTTAGTGAGCAAGCAAGCAAATTTGCTTGGGTGTGAGTGTATGATAGTGAGTGTGAGACAGAGACAATAGTGCATCTCTAAGTGATCTGTAGATGATGGCAGCTGGATCTGATCAATAATGGATGAGTGACACATGCCAACCACTGTATTCCAACCACTCTGGAGAGACACCAGACAGTCCGATGTGTGTGTGTGTGTGTGTGTGTGTGTGTGTGTGTGTATTTAAGAACAAATGTGTGAAAGCAACAGTGACCCCTTCGAGACGATTCAAAGCCCAGCGAAAGAGAGAAAAAGTGATAGAGAGATAAATGAATGGACAGAGGGAAGGAGGGGAGAGCTGAGGGGAGAGCTGGGGGGGAGAGCGCGGTGCTTATCCCATCAGGTGTAGAAGTCAAAGCCAGCTCGCGTTGGTACAGCGGAGACTGGAACAATGACTTCAAGAGCAGCGCACAGCAAAACCACATTAATTATTAGAGAGGAGCGATCAAAGCACAACTGTGACATGAAATAAATGAGTTAAAGCTGGAAAAAAATATCGCCATCTGGACAGATGGATTCACAGAAACAACTCACTGCTCAGATGCTTGCCTTTGTTTTTTCCTCCCTTTTTCCCCTGTTTTTGCTTGTCCGTTGAATATTTCTATAGCATGTAGGCTGAACTAAATTCAACAATTTTTCATTCTAATTTGTCACTTTGTTTTACTGCCTGACGGTTACGGATAAAATCCATTTTATGCAATTTAAACATTCACTAGTTGAGTAGTTTGGGGTTTACATTTATTCACTTTTGCAGTTCAGTTGAGATGATTGAAATCAATCTTGCATGCATTAAGTATGGAGCTGGAGTCCGTATTTAATCTACACAAGTCAGGGCTGGAGTGAGTGTTAGCCTAGCTTAGCATAAAGACTGGAAGCAAGGGGACAGTTATTTTGGCTCTGTGCTATACACCTCTAAAGCTGACTTATCTACACTATGTATTGTAACCTTTACATAATTAAGATCAAAAAGTCTGGTCTCTGTAAAGGCATGATGTTACCAAACCTGGCAACCAAACCGTGACTACAAGACAAATAAAAGCCACAACTTCTTAATTAGTGAGCTTTAAATTTGTTTGTAGACGTGTTTTGAACAGAGCCAGGCTAGTTGTTGCCTGTGTAATTGGGGGGAACGCACGAGAACACCATTCCCGGAATAAAAGTCGGGAGGGAACAGCTTTCCCACAATCACTTATTCCTGTTTTATAGTTTCTAGGGTCCCTGGAACCAGTCCCCAAAGAAGCGTTTCCATGTCAGCGCTGTCATCATTATTGGCTACATGTATGCTAGAAGTTCCATTGATGTTGACAGGTACGTGTACTGTGTCTCTGACTCATTCAAATTTTTAAGGATGCAGTAAACTCACTATTGACGCACCCTAATTTTCCTGTGATTAACATTACATATATCATCATCATAGAAATGCTGCTCTCTGTGAGCTCCTACACAAACACACACACAAAGTGAACCAGGTGAAGTAAACTCAAGTTGACGACAGCTATGCTTGGTACTGTAAGTGCAATAAAACCTTCATGAGTAAAAAGCCAAGCCTTAATCAATACACCTATTCAACGAGCATAAAAAATGTCAACATGTAGAAAGTGTATTTAGTACATCCTGAGTATATAGTGACTTTGCTGTTGTAAACTGTTGTCTGTCTAGAATCAACATTTAGTTTTCATTTAAAATAATCAATTCTAATCCTGTTCTGAATATATTCTTTTTTTAAAGTACTATATTTAACACTTTTAGTAATGAAAAAGAACCAATAAGATCCCTTAATAGTCACCACTACAAATTTATCAAAAAACACAATTTAATAGGGACCAACTTAATTTCAACAACAATTTACACATGAATCATCAAATAATCAAGATAAACGTTTTCTCGACAGCTTCAGTGTTGTTGATAGGTTTTCACTGAGTCCCCAGGACCCACAGGTGGTTATTTGAGTGGGTACCAGGGACTCACTGAAAACCTATCAACATCACTGAAGCTGTCGAGAAAACAATGTTTATCTTGATTATTTGACGATTCATGCGTTTATTGTTGTTATTGGACAGGAGAGGAGAAGAGGGCAAAGCAGGAGAGGAGAGAATAGGTAGGAGAACATGTTTTTGGAAGCTGAATAAGTAGCGTCAACAAGAAAATCAGTAGATCTCTGCAGTTTTTTTGTTATGTTGTGAAGCTCTCATGAATAAATAAGACAATATAATTTTCTAATAATACTAAAAGATTAAATCATTTTGTCATTACATTAAGAGCATGAAGAGCTAGTGCAGACTACAGTTCAGTGGAGGCATGTGATTACAGATTGTGTGTGTTTGGTAACAGAGATGGCCCCTGTTTTTCTGTCTGTCTGCAGCTCTGGCTACTGAACTGGTGCGATGTTGTCTTCCTGTTTCAGCTCCTCCACTTGGGCCTGGCTGCAATCCCTCTTCTCTCTCTTTCCAACTATCTCACTTTCTCTCTTTCCTCTCTCTCCCTCTCTTTCCATTTCTCTCTTTCTCTCTCTCTGACACTGGGCACTGCTTCCCTCCCTGACCATCTGGGCCTCTCCTCCACGAAAGTGTGTGTGTGTGTGCGTGTGCGTTTGAGTGAGAGCAGTTTCTCCTCAAGAGGACATATATGTGTATGTCTGTGTTTTGGTTTGGGTGTATGTGTCTGTTTGTGCGTGTGTCTGTCAGTAGTAAGGTCTTCCTTCGCCAGGTGGACAGCTGCTACTTAGTAGCCTTACAGCCCAGCCAGCAAAGTCAGGGAGAGTGAGCTGGCGGACTTAACCCTTTATATTCCAAAGCAATGCTGAACGTGGACAACACAGTAGGGTGTGTGTGTGTGTGTACATGTGTAGTCACTACTAACATATACCTGTGTATTGGTGTATGCTCAGACAAATGTTCCAGTTTTCTTTGTATTTCTTTATGTGTTTATGTTTCATTGACTTGTGTAAACTGTGCTTCAATAAGAACATAAAACTGGTCTGTCTTGCTGTTTTCAGACTTGAGCAGTGGTTTTAAATTGCAAAACAAAACATCATTTCCCTCCAACTCAATACCTCAAAAAGTAATCTAACGTTAATGTAAAGTAACTCAGAACTTGGTAAAAGTAACAAACCTTCTAGTTACATACCTTACAGGAAGATCTGCTGCTGCTGTGTGTGATGCACATACACACTGTGTTTGTGTTTATACATTGTGCATAATCTACATCTGTGTGTTTGTGAGCCTGGTTGTGAGTCAGATTTAATACTCTTATCCGTCCCGGCGGTCCTGTCTTTGTCTGGTCCTTAAATGGAGGTTTAGTCTCTGCAGCACAGGCCTGGCTGGATGAGCTTAATCAAACCATTAGAGTCCTGAGCCCTGAGGAGCATCTCACCACCTCCTACTGAGATCTGCTTTAAGACACGGTGGCAATACTCAAACCTCTGGATTAGATCGGCTCTCAACGACTTAGTGGCGTCCCCCTCGCTTTCTCTCTCTCTGCTCTCTGTCAGGCGTTATCTGTCTGCTGGACCAAAAGCACTTTCTTTAGAGGCCTTTTAAAAAAGTCAGTAAATGCAAGTAACACATAAGTACAAATACAGGAGTACAGCATTGGACGTTTTCACAAATTATTGAAGGCAACAACAATCCCACTCCAAATATGTTCAAAAACCTATTAACCACTTAATAGAAAACCAGGTTTGAGTCCTGCTACACTGTAGGAAGTGGAGTTTATGTGCAGGTGTTTTCGGACATGCATTGGACAACTTGTGCATAGTAATGACCTTAATGTATCCCAAAAACTACTCCCATGCCCTTGAATATACAAAATTCCCACTCTCCAAATGTTTGGAGCTTGTTTATGGCAATCACACAGTTAGCCCCCCTCAGGCTGATCCTCTACTCTGGTTTTCCATAGGCTCTATCCTTAATTGATTTCACATGCGACAACTGTGGATTGTCTTTCTGAAATGTTCCTCTATGGCCAGTGTGCAAATGATGAGCAGTGACAATGCCGGTTTTGTCCCTGGCCTCTTTTCTTGGCTGCTTGTGTTTCAGTGTTCTTGCTTTGATAAGCAGTATCGGAACGCATTCTTCCCTTCCCCCCAGAGGATGATGGGTATTAGTGTTTTCTGAAGAGTCTGGAGTCCACTTCCTCTGCAGCCTTCGTCCAAGGGACACAAGCGTATCAAAATACTTCCCCTCAGTCCAGCTGATGCGCCATGTTAAAAGATTAGAAACAGTGGCTTAATTTGAAGGGAGAGCTTTGGAAATATCAAGAAGAGGCCATCATCCCCTGTGTTTAGTTTGTAGGAAGTGGATAGCGATATCTTCCATTGTAAATATTTCACTGTGACATTTGTTTGAAAAAAAAGGAGGGAGGGAGGGAGAAAGAAAGAAAGAAAGAAAGAAAGAAAGACAGAAAGAAATAGGACATATTTTAAAGCCTTTCTCTGTTGCAGGAATTAAACAAACGCAAAAAAGGGATAATATCGGCTTAGACTGTTGAGACAAGTACATCTAAGAGAATGCACAAAAGGAGGGGTGTAAATGGCAGATTCTTCCCAGCTAAAAACTTATCAAGCACAGGCTTTGTGCTCAATCCATTTAAGTGAGTCCCTAACACGCCCCTATTGTATGCCTTTAATGGTCGAAAAGTGACTTGTGCAGGGCTATCGCCTCTTCATGGGGATTACAGCTAAGTGCTTAAGTTGTAGTGAAACCCGGATTTACTGATGGCAAAGAGAAAAGGGCAAGGGAGGGAGGGCAGAAAAAAGGACCCTTACCAAGGATTTGTGTCAGGATCGCACTGTTCCCCTCGTCTGTCTGTGGCAGAGACGAGAGAGGATAACTGGCATTCACAAGTGAGCCAGCACGCACACACACACACAAGTAACAATGCTTTTGTATGACATCCTTTTACTGTGCGTGTCTGTATTTTTTACTTGCGATCCCTTTCCTTCTGTCCCTCTCTCTCTCTTTCTCTCTCTCTCTTGCACCCTCTCACTCTCATCCCCTGTTTTAATTAATTTCTCGCTGTGCTGCCGTATGAGACTTGGCCATGGAAGTGTCTGTTCCTGCAATTTCAGCCCTCATCTCCTGCGGCTGCCAGAAAATGATTCAATGCTCCTTCCGTTTCAAGAATGAGAGGTAAACAAGGCCAGCAAAAACAAAAAAAAAGGCTGAGAAAGAAACTGTACACAACAGTTAGGTTCAATGATTTATAAAGGTGCCCAGTGTGAAGGATGTGAGCCATTATTGGTTTACTGAATTCGACTTGTGCTTCTAAAATTCCAATCAGCTACTTACAAAGTTTTCAGAAACTGCCTCAATTCTCTCACTTTGCTTTGTGATTTAGCACAGCATTTGTATAAAGTTCAAAGTTCAAAATCTTAGGGGTTGTACCAGAACAGGTTTACATGGTTTAATTTTCAAAAAACACCATATTTTTCTCATACTGTACATTGCTGCAGCTCCTCTTTTCACCCTATGTGTTGTACGCGCCGCTCTTGAGCTACAGAGTGATGCATCTTACTTGTATAAAACCTTTGTTGGGAGTTGCACATGTGCAGTTCCCAGGTAAGGACTACTAGCCAATCAGAAGCAGAGAAGGGGCAGGTCATAAGAAACAAGGTAGTGTGATCCAAATCAAAGCCGCTTCAGACTGCGACCATAACCTAGCAGATGGTATAAGTTACTCACAAGTCCACAACATTATTGTTCCACATCTTACTATAAACCACTACAAAAATCACCATATTTCAACTCAATTTTACATAAAAATTGGCAAAACAATTTGAACGTTTGCTCAATAGCTTTCACATCGGGTGTAACGTTAGCATTATAGTTATAACTTTAGCTGTGTTAGCCAACGTTTACAACAACTCCGCACTTGAACAGTCTGTGAAGTTACATTGCTGTGTTTATTTTAAATATAATTCACAACCAATAAAGCATACTTACAGGTTGTGATTGTGAATTTCCAGGCCCAAACAGAGTCGGAGTTGCATCGTCTTTTAGGACTAAACATTGAACTGTTGCCGGTGTTCTGACGATCTATGCTGCCAAATGCTACCATAGTGCAAATCGATAGACTCGACTGTACTCGGCCCTGCTCCGTTTTCCATTGCAGATAGTACCCAGAGATAGTACGTGGCTTGTCGTCATAGCGACGCCACACACAACTGCCGCGACGTAATGTTCAATGCGACACACACACCAGCGATCCACACAGCAGTTAAAACGTTTCAACATTACTCAGAATGTAAAGAAAGATAAGCGGTATGAAAACCTTCCAGCTGTGTTTTCCTCTGCTGTTGTTGCTGCAGCGGTCTGTGTGACGGCGGGAGCAGAGGGCTCCGTGAGCGTATAGTGAATATTCTCTCTGTCCAATCAGCAGTCTGTCGTGTTTTCATGTTACATTTTAGTATCCCTCAGCTCGCTTGGAACCTCGACGGAGGTGAGGTGATACGAAAAAAAGTACCTGGAAGCAGGTACAGGTACAACATTTCTACAATGGAAAACCAAACAAAGGCGAGTCGAGCTGGTACTGTGCAGTGGAAAAGGGGCTTAACTAAAATAAAAGGGCCTCCGCTCAGACTAGCTTGGTGTGTGCCTAACCCCCGCTAGCCGCTTGGCAAGCTTTATGACTTGTTTTCATTGTGACATCACAGTGAAGGAAGGGAAACGGCTGGACTACAAACGAGCTGTTTTCAAGCGGTTCAGAGCAGAGCTTTCTGTGGGAGATGGGAACTCCCTTTGGGCTGGACTTTGGGCTTTTTCACTTTGCAAACCTGTTACATGCAAAAAAGAGATATAACTCAATAAAGGAGAGGGGAAAAGCCAAAAAGCATAATACCACCTCTTTAGGAGACTTGTGAAGGACGTGGTATACTTAAAAACAATCGGCACGTACGTTCTCAAGTATTGTCTGACCATGTCCAAAGGAGAAAGTGTTTATGGCTGTTCTGACACGTCACACTGGAAGGCTAGGTGAAATGCCTGCCTACACAGAGAAAGGGGAGAACCGGTAATTGGTTAATTGGTGGCTAAGTTGTTAACATTGTCACCTCACAGTCACCTCATACTTAACTTGAAGATGTTCATGGTGTACAAAAATGAGAGATGTACCTGTGTGAGGAGAGAAAAAGACGGCCTGAGAAAAAAGTTGCCTCAAGGGGCCAGTATACTACACTGCTCAAAAAAATAAAGGGAACACTTAAACACTTCAATGTAACTCCAAGTCAATCACACTCCTGTGAAATCAAAGTGTCCACTTAGGAAGCAACACTGATTGACAATCAATTTCACATGCTGTTGTGCAAATGGAATAGATAACAGGTGGAAATTATAGGCAATTAGCAAGACACCCCCAATAAAGGAGTGGTTCTGCAGGTGGTGACCACAGACCACTTCTCAGTTCCTATGCTTCCTGGCTGATGTTTTGGTCACTTTTGAATGCTGGCGGTGCTTTCGCTCTAGTAGTAGCATGAGACAGAGTCTACAACCCACACAAGTGGCTCTGGTAGTGCAGCTCATCCAGGATAGCACATCAATGCGAGCTGTGTTAAGAAGGTTTGCTGTGTCTGTCAGTTTGCTGGGTTTGCATGTGACAGACGTGACAGAGTCTGGAGACGCTGTGGAGAACGTTCTGCTGCCTGCAACATCCTCCAGGATGACCGGTTTGGCGGTGAGTCAGTAATGGTGTGGGGTGGCATTTCTTTGGGGGGCCTCCATGTGCTCGCCAGAGGTAGCCTGACTGCCATTAGGTACCGAGATGATCCCTCAGGAGACCATCCGCTACCTCATCAGGAGCATGCCCAGGCGTTGTAGGGAGGTCATACAGGCACCTGGAGGCCACACACACTACTGAGCCTCATTTTGACTTGTTTTAAGGACATTACATCAAAGTTGGATCAGCCCGTAGTGTGGTTTTCCACTTTGATTTTGAGTGTGACTCCAAATCCAGACCTCCGTGGGTTTATACATTTGATTTCCATTGATAATTTTTGTGTGATTTTGTTGTCAGCACATTGAACTAAGTAAAGAAAGGAGTATTTAATGAGATTATTTCATTCATTCAGATCTAGGATGTGTTATTTTAGTGTTTTTTTGAGCAGTGTAGTTTATACAGCTGATTGATTACTGTCTTGTTTAATAAAGCATGCTGCCCCTTCAGTTCGTGTTCTACTTGAACACAAACTGAATTGTGCAACCAACCACGGCTTCTAAAAGTAAGTTGCAATGGCAATGTTCTGTGTGTGGTATATTAGATCGAGCACTCGGTGCTCGACTATGTGGCACTGTCAATGTTGCTACTGGGTGTTCGGTGTGTGATTACAGTTCCTGTGGTGGAGATATCAAAGTGAGAATAAAGACATGCTCGCACCGCAGCCTTGCCTCCGTGCATATTAGTACATAGTAGTCTAAACCACAAAGTATAATACTATAGTAATATACATTACATAGAGATATAACACTGTGCCAGTGCATATTGTGATGTTTGCTGTGAGGGCAGTTGATGCTAATCCAAAGGATTACGTCCCCACAGCCCCCTAGCTGTCCGTTCTGAATGTGCCCTGAAAGAAAATCTGGTGTTTGTACACAGCCCTGGCCAAGGATGTAGGTTTGGTCTCAACATTGATAGGTAAATTTCATATCACTGCATCTTACAGCCCGGCTTTGACTAATGAAAACCATCCGGCCTTGTTCTCCTGTCATTAGGTTTCAGTAACCATTGTAACTCACTCTCAATTCTGCCTGCATGGTGAGAGGAGAGGTAGAGCCGCTAACTGAGATTACTCTGAGCAGCATGCATGGGAATACATTAGTCTACAATATAATACACTTTTGTATATTTCTCACTTTCTCCCTGATGGTCTGAATAACTCACTAGAAATGTAGCTAGTTGCTCTTTAGAAATAAAGTCTATGAGGGTCTGGAAAAGGGGACCAATTAACCACTGTGAGTCATATGAAGGGGGAGGACATAATCTTTCAAAAACTTAAAAAAGCTTTGGACTTGTAGTAGAGAACGAGAGCTGTTAACCGTTTTTTAGGAACAATTCTGTAGTCGTTGGATATTGGTCAGGACATGCCCTTGGCCCTGTACTATTCCAGCCATGATTTGTGTGTCACGTAACACTCAATTACTTGCCCATGGACATTCATCTTACTTTCTACTTTACCAAGACAAGCTGTTGTTGTGATGTTAACAATAGTAGAAGGAGAGTTTGACAATCGCTGTCTTAAGCTGGTGTACTGACTCTGGAAAACCATCTCATCCTCTCAGCATGTTAGCTCAACTGTAGTGACAGTTTGCTAACCCACACCTAAAGCTAGTTACATACTTGCTTTGTTGTTGTTTTCTCTACATTATTTTTTTTCTGGGTAGGTAAAGTTGGTTAAACTAGCAAGAAACACCAAGGTTTTTTGTATTCAACCAAAAAAATCCCACCCCATCCCTTCAGGCCTCCAAATCCACTCCCACAAAACACAATTTTATGCGCAATGAGTGCACAGGAAGTGTGCACGCCGGTAAGCCAGCCAGTCACCTGTAGGGAATGTGAAGGTACATGCATGATGAGTAGGGATGGGTAGCACTACTTGATACCTTTATGGTATTGAGCGAAACAGCCCAGTATTGAGTAGAATAAAAACGTTTCCAGTCAAACCAGTACTTCAATCGATACTTTTTTTAACCACATCATGGCAAAAAATTGCTTGCAGCCAAACATACACATGCACCAAAAGAAAGAGAAGAGCACGCCTTTTTTTCCTTATATGCCTGCACCATATGCCCTGCACGCGCCGAGTCCATGCTAACAGCTGCTCACCTTCAGCTGCGGATTCAGGCATGTTCATCACTGTTGCACAGTTTATCTCCACAAGCTTGGCTTTCTGTTGGTTTCATCTCCTGGTATCATTTAAAGAGGGGGTATTATGCTTTTTGGCTTTTCCCCCCTTTATTGAGTTATATACTTTTTTGTCAAAAAGCATAATACCACCTCTTTAAATAGGTAAAATCTGATGGAGAAGGGATGAGATAGAGAAGTGAAAAGAAAAAGATAAGGGACCTTATCGGAAGAATTTGGATGCCACTGCCAAGAAATGGTATTTGGACAAACTAATAACCATAAACAACCTAGATCCATATGACTTGGCAGCCCAAGACTGGATTACAGACCCAGACACGCTACCTCCACTCAAATACCCGACATTGCCAATTACCTCGTTTTTGGATTGAGTGTGTACACAGTTTAAAAGTTATAAATCACTATAATCTCACAGTTGTGCACAGTGGGTGCAAGATCTGCTCATTCACAAGATGGCAAACTGTGAGAGCACAGTCATACTCGCAAAGGTAAGATGGCACTCCTCTTTTTGGGCCAATTATTAAACCAAACAAAATGCAAAACTTTTTAAAAATTAACAATTTTATAGAGTCATTGGCAGTGTGTCACACACAGCCACACTTTATTAATAAAAATACCTTCTATAATCTTGGAAGCTGTTACAAAAAGCTGTTTTTTCTACTTTTAGTTGCCAGATATATTTAGTTATGATTATGTTGAAAAGATATGGAGGCATGATTTTACAGCTTCGTCAGACTGTGTGTGCATAAAAAGAAGGCAGCAGGATCGCAGGGGGATCCTCACAACATGGCGACGTATACAAAATATTCCCTATATTTCAACAGGGTGTGATGTTTTTTTTTTTTCATTTTTGTATCGGAGCATTTGATTTATTGATTGCTGTCGGGATGTAAACAGAATTTCAACAAATTTAACAAAAATGCTTCCAAAATAAAGTATCTACCCTAGCTTAAGGAATAACCACATGAAAGTGCTGGCTTTGAACATTTTAGCAGAATGCTCTCTCTGAAATACAGTGAAAAAAGATTATTCAAGGCAGTATTATGTTTCCCCTGAAAAGTATTTTGCTAAAATGTGTAGATATAGTATTTGATGTTGAGGGACACTGCAATCCAGTGTACTATTGGATCCCTAGCGGTCTAGCGACTCATTTGCTCTAGCAGTGTTTTAATACCGTTGCCTAAAAGTGCATTTCACTTAGGATTAACTTTAGGAAAGATGAGGAGAACATTTTAACTCTTCTGTTTAAAGTTGTCAGAGAGGACAACTGCATTACGTAACTGTGCTGTCAGACTCCACTTTGCTGCCTTTGTTCTTGTGTGGAATCTAAAAAAAACACCACAGGAGAGTGCACTGCCCACTCGTTTATTACTGTTAAAGTTAAAGAAGAGAAATGTCAGGCCTATTGGCTTTGCAGTTTGTATTAACACCTCTTCCAGGGCCACAGTGGCATACATTTCTTGCAATTAAACAAAAACAAAACAGAAGTAATTTTATTTGACAGCAAAGAAAGACTCAAGGTTGCTGCCCCTAAACATTGGTGTTTCACTTGACTCCAACCTGTTTCAAAAGCAATGTAAAAGCAATAAAAGAACATCCATAAAATTCACATTAAAATATAGTCAAGTCAGGGACAAAACAAGATTTGCTAAACTGACTACTGCAATGGACGTCTGACAGGACTTCCTAAAAAGACTATCAGCCACCTGCAACTCATTCAAAATTCAAGAGTTCTGACCAAAACCAAAAGGACAGCCAACATCACCCCAGTTAATAAATCTCTACACTGTTTGCCAATAAGCCACATGATTGATTTTAAGGTCTTATTGCTTATTCAGAAATATTTACATGGATATGGCCCAAAGTATATATTGTGCTTGAGCAGTATAACCCTGTGAGACCTCTTAAGTCACTGGGGAGTGGACTGCTAGTGTTGCCCAGGGCAAAATGCTAATAACAAAAAGCAGTTTTTAGTCATTATGTGGCACAGCGCTGGAACCAACTTAAAATTCCCCATCCATTGCAGAAACTTGCTGTTATCAAGGACATTTACCCAAATCTTTCAAAAATATTGACTTAAATATTGCCTTCTTATAATTGTATTCAGGGTCTAAAATTAGCACCCACCACCTGACAAATGCAGGTGAAATTGTCAGGGAATATCTATGGGGGTGTTTCAAACCAAACTCACCAGTGGAACAGGCCCAGTCTGTCCTGAGTAAAAATCTAAATCAGATCAATATTTGGGATGACCACCTTTTCCCTTCCAAAGAAAATCAGTTCTACTAAGTACACTTGCACAAAGTCAGGGATTGTGTAGGCATATCATCAGGTGTATGATTAAAAAAAATATACCAAACAGTTGCTAATGGTCATTGATTCAATATATATGCTGAAACATAATGAAAAAGGCAATGTTGGACAGTAGTCGCAGTGGTTGGCCAAAGAAACTTCCTGCAGAAGATGAAAGACACATCTGGCTTACTTCCCTTCACAATCAGAAGATGTCTAGCAGTATCATCATTTCAGAGCTGGCAGAAAACAGTGGGACCCTGTTATACCCATCTACTGTCCAGAGAAGTCTGGTCAAAGTGGCCTTCATGGACCACTTGCAGCCAAAAAGCCATACCCTTGACATTGAAACAAGGTCAAGAGACTCAACTATACACAGAAACACAGGAACTGGGGTGCAGAAAATGGCAGCAGGTGCTCTGGAATGATGAGTCAACATTTTTAATATTTGGCTGCAGAGGCTTTGGAAGCATTTTTGTTAAATTTTTTGAAATTCCGTTTACATCCCGACAGCAATATCCTGCCGAAGGGCTGGAGAGCTGTACAAGAACGAGTGTCTGCAGGCAAATATGAAGGATGGTGGAGGTTCCTTGAATGTTTGCGGCTGCATTTCTGGAAACATTCAAGTAGTCTTCAAGGAGTTTAGGGATTTGGTCAGAATGAATGATCTCCAGGCAGATACTTACATGTCATGCAATACCATCAGGGAGGCATCTGATTGGCCCTAAATTTATTCTGCTGGATGAAAACAATACAACAAAAGTCAGAAGAACTATCTTCAAGTAAAGTAGAACAAGGAGTTCTGGAAGAGATGGTGTGGCCGCCACAGAGCCCTGATCTCAACATTATTGTGTCTGTCTGAGGTTACATGAAGAGAGAGAAGCAACTGAGGCTGCCTAAATCCACAGAAGAACTATGGGTAGTTCTCAAAGATGTTTGGGCTAACCTACCTGCCGAGTTCCTTCAAAAACTAGAAGAATTGAAGGCAATAAGTGGTCACATGAAATATTGATTTTATTTATATTTTTATTCTGCTCAACTCAATGTTTTTGGAATTGGAAAGTATTATTTTTCAGATCTCCTAGTGAGTTATTAAAGGCACTGTACTCAGCAGGCTATGCACATGTTATCACATAAGCTTCTTTTACCAACAAGTATTACGAGATACTTCCTTCTGTTAAAAGACAAAAAGCATTAAAACTGGGGAAGAACTGCAGACATTTGACCAAGATGTGACACATACTTTCAAGTGGCTTTATTGCACTAACACAGTCACTAACCTTCTTTTATGTCTGCACTGACTACAGTCTTGTATTATGAATGACTGAGAAAAACTCTCATAAATCTACTTGTGTATGAAACACTGCCTTGCCTTGCCTACATTTAGATGTTTTTCTTAGTGATAAACTGATGTCATGAAATATCTGAATGAGTCATCACAGATCTTTAACTTATTACAAGCAACTCTTGAAAATCTCAAAAAGTCACATTGTATTTTTAGAGAGTGATTTGTTTGCAGGTCCCAGACTATTTTTGTTTTTCGCTGTTTTGTCAGGAGAGTATTTTCTATCTTCCTCAGCTCAGTATTCCCTGGAAATATGGCCAAAAACATTTCCATTTCAAAGCAGCGCTGGAGCCTCTAAATCAGTGTGTGAATATGTGTGTGTGTGTGTGTGTGTGTGTGTGTGTGTGTGTGTATGTGTGTGTGTGTGTCTGTATGCTTGAGTTTGTATGTGTGTCAGACTGGTGAACTCTGTGACGAGGAAAGCCAAAAGTTTCTCCTCAAATGTTCAGTGAAATCTGTTTGTTTCTTACCTACCTAAAACCCTTATACACTGTTCTAAGGCAAACAAATGAAACTGGAGGAGTAAATGTAGTGAGGTGAATAAGAGAAGTATAAAGTGGGGTCAAATAAAGTACTTTGGCTACAAGAACATTCCTAAACCCTTTTGGTTAATGCTTTAATTACAGGTGCTGGTCATATAATTAGAATATCATCAAAAAGTTGATTTATTTCAGTAATTCCATTCAAAAAGTGAAACTAAACTAAAATGTATATATTCATTCCACACAGACTGATATATTTCAAGTGTTCATTCCTTTTAATTTTGATGATTATAACTGACAATTAATGAAAACCCCAAAATCAGTATCTCAGAAAATTAGAATATTGTGAAAAGGTTCAATATTGAAGACACCTGGTGCCACACTCTAATCAGCTAATTAACTCAAAACTCCTGCAAAGGCCTTTAAATGGTCTCTCAGTCTAGTTCTGTAGGCTACACAATCATGGGGAAGACTGCTGACTTGACAGCTGTTGAAAAGACGACCATTGACACCTTGTGCAAGGAGGGCAAGACACAAAAGGTCATTGCTAAAGAGGCTGGCTGTTCACAGAGCTCTGTGTCCAAGCACATTAATAAAGAGAAAAAAGGGAAGGAAAAGATGTGGTAGAAAAAAGTGTACAAGCAATAGGGATAACCGCACCCTGGAGAGGATTGTGAAACAAAACCCATTAAAAAATGTGTCGGAGATTCACAAAGAGTGGACTGCAGCTGAGAGGTCCAAAGTTATGTTCTCTGATGAAAGAAAATTTTGCATTTCCTTTGGAAATCAAGGTCCCAGAGTCTGGAGGAAGAGAGGAGAGGCACAGAATCCACGTTGCTTGAAGTCCAGTGTAAAGTTTCCACAGTCAGTGATGGTTTGGGGTGCCATGTCGTCTGCTGGTGTTGGTCCACTGTGTTTTCTGAGCTCCAAGGTCAACGCAGCCGTCTACCAGGAAGTTTTAGAGCACTTCATGCTTCCTGCTGCTGACCAACTTTATGGAGATGCAGATTTCATTTTCCAACAGGACTTGGCACCTGCACACAGTGCCAAAGCTACCAGTACCTGGTTTAAGGACCATGGTATCTCTGTTCTTAATTGGCCAGCAAACTCGCCTGACCT
>NC_060159.1:14635303-14751106 GCF_021292245.1 Micropterus dolomieu
GGAGTGGTTCTGCAGGTGGTGACCACAGACCACTTCTCAGTTCCTATGCTTCCTGGCTGATGTTTTGGTCACTTTTGAATGCTGGCGGTGCTTTCACTCTAGTGGTAGCATGAGACAGAGTCTACAACCCACACAAGTGGCTCAGGTAGTGCAGCTCATCCAGGATGGCAGATCAATGCGAGCTGTGGCAAGAAGGTTTGCTGTGTCTGTCAGCGTAGTGTCCAGAGCATGGAGGCGCTACCAGGAGACAGGCCAGTACATCGGGAGACGTGGAGGAGGCCGTAGGAGGGCAACAACCCAGCAGCAGGACCGCTATCTCCAAACGGAATGCATTGATGCTATGGACTGGCCCGCCCGTTCCCCAGACCTGAATCCAATTGAGCACATCTGGGACATCATGTCTCGCTCCATCCACCAACGCCATGTTGCACCACAAGGAGTGTCCAGGAGTTGGCGGATGCTTTAGTCTAGGTCTGGGAGGAGATCCCTCAGGAGACCATCAGCCACCTCATCAGGAGCATGCCCAGGTGTTGTAGGGAGGTCATACAGGCACGTGGAGGCCACACACACTACTGAGCCTCATTTTGACTTGTTTTAAGGACATTACATCAAAGTTGGATCGGCCTGTAGTGTGGTTTTCCACTTTGATTTTGAGTGTGACTCCAAATCCAGACCTCCATGGGTTGATAAATTTGATTTCCATTGATAATTTTTGGGTGATTTTGTTGTCAGCACATTCAACTATGTAAAGAAAGGAGTATTTAATGAGATTATTTCATTCATTCAGATCTAGGATGTGTTATTTTAGTGTTCCCTTTATTTTTTGAGCAGTGTATATCAGAAGTGCTTGCTGGATAGTCGAACAGCTTCAGAAACATCCCTCCACACCTTTCCAATGTCAGAGTTGGGGTCGCTGTGTCTAACAATTTCTGAAAGTGACATTATGACCTTCACTTCATGCAGCACTTGGCCAGGTGTGCCGAGGTCTGAAAGTTGGCAGGGTTTGAATTTCTCCACTTTTTTCATTCTTGACCCAACTACTCAAACGAGTGTGACACTATGAACGCCTTCCAGTCTGAAAATGTGAGCAGTTATCCCCCTATTTAAAACATGGCTTGGCTTTTCACCTCACCTTTAAACATGAACATTCAGAACAACTCTAAACAGTTTACCTTCTGACATGGTTGGATGAACTTGTTTTGTTTATAGCATAACCCTGCTTACTATCACACCTTCACACACCTGGTCAAGTGTTGTGTGAAGTGGCACATTTGATAAATTGCCGGTATTAGAAAATTGATAAAATTATAATTTTGCATACTGACTCCTTGTGAGATTGGTATAGGAAAAGAATGGTTACAATTGGAGAACCAAAGGATGGCTTTTAGTTGCTAGCATGGGTCAAGTTCCAAAAACCCTGGATCCTACATTTTCCATGATGACATTTTAGCGTCTTTTAAAATATGTCTCCAAGCACTTGAAGCCTCCTCCAGATCCACAGAAGACATTATGCAGCTGTCTCCACCGGCTGTGCAGTACTCCCCTTAACCAGTAAATTGACTTTGACATGTATAATCAGTGGAGTGCCCCTTTTATTAAAATAAATAACTGCGTTTAAACAGGGAGTACAGTGTGTTATGTGCATTTTCAACACAGGTAGTGGATGCTTGTCATCTACTTGTGCCAATGGCAAAGCATTGTTACGTTCAGACACGAGTGAGATGATACACATTTATTTCAAAAGGAAGCGATCACGATGACACTGACGATGGACGAGGGTGCAAGTGTCAGCGAGAGAGCGCTTCTTCTTGAGCATTGTGTGTTTGCGTGTCTGTTCCCTGAGCTAACAAACTGTATGAAGGTAAACTCAGGAGCACCTGCCCCTATTGTCATGCTCTCACCCACCCACACTCACACACCTTTCCCTTGAGCACACAACACCCAATACTGAGTAAAGATGAAGAAAGGGCCAAGCCCTGCATGAGGCAAAGGCTGCCTATTCAAATAAAGAGGGGAAACCCTCTGTCTTTTCTCTCACTAAGCCTTGATATGTTCCTCAAAGCTACTGAGGACTATTGTGTGTCCCTACCTTTGTTGTCTTGTGTTTAAGCAGGCTGATGATTATAATGATGATGATGATGATGGTAATGATGACAGCGATGGCAGTGGCTTAAGGAGAAGCAGCTGCCGAGGGGTTGAGAGAGGCACAGACAATCGGCCTGTTTACTCAAGAAAATGGACACTATGGATGTTCAAAGTGACGGCTGCTGAATGGCGCCTGACTTGCGTGTGCGTGTGTGTGCAGGAGGAGTGCCTTCAGGTCCATCTGCAATTAATGCTTCAGGATCCTTGACTTCACTTCACCTTCCTGTTTGTCATTTAATTAGGGGTGTTATGTGTATATTTTATTAACACAATAACGCTCAGTGACATGAAATTTGGTAAGTAAACAAGACCAAGAGGATTAAATGCATATCTATAACGCAAAAAGGAAGAGTTTAACTGTATTATTACCCATGCGACAGAGGAACAAGATGTAAACATTGACATATTTTTACCTTATAAAGTTGTTGTGTTGAATATCTTAGCAAACACATGACTGTTTACACAACCACCAGACATGGAGCAACACTGGCAATGTAAAATGGGTTCATCAGGGCTGTTTCGAAGAAAATCTGCAACAAGGTTGACTGAGCTCTGAGGATGAATCAAAACACAATGAGCTGAAAGACTCCTAAAAGCTGAGGGGAACTTCAGTGTCGGGTAATAATTCTCTGTGGGTTCATCACGACAAGCAGCACCTTTAACATTACGCATAAAAAAGGCCTCCACAGGTGTATATAAAATCGCATTATGAATAATATATAATGTTAACTGGGTGGTGATACAATCTTTTTTTAACAGTGAAATAAGTGACTTAATAAAAACAATTAAAAACTAAAAGTTTTTGAAACGTCTGTAGGCACATGTATTTTTTTTTTTAGAGCATTGTAGTTTGTAATAATCTCACTGTAAACGTTAATATCACACTGGCTAACAAAGACACACAAGTTATGTAACACAGCAACAAGCCATTTAAATGGCTGCATTTAAAAAATACTGTGCAAAAGGACTCTATTAACCAGATCAATCACAGCTAGTACACAGTCTAGACTATTTCATGAAACCTAGTGACCAGTAGAAATCATCAACTGCATGCAGAGACGTAAGGCATCCATGAGTTTGTACTATCCCTTTAAATGTGTAAGGGCTGCAGTTTATTTACAAATAAAAATTATAAAATAGGATGTAGAAAGACTTAGCATGTAATCTTATGCTGCTTACATGTAAGACACTCATCTTCTACATTTGTGTTGGCATATCCTGCCCTTCCATCTTCCTGCCTGTTTTCCAGGATTTGCTGTCCCCTCGCTGCGGCGACAGTGATATTTTCGCCCTACTTAAGCTCCAGATGCTGAGAGGCTCCTTGTACTGGCACTGCTGCAAGAGGGCCAAAGAGGTTAATGCACCCAGGGAGGGAGAAGCAACCAGCTGTTGGCCTTCTAATGTTTAAAACCTCCTCCCCTCCATCCATCCTCTTCTTTCTCCCTCGCTCCCTCCTCCCCTCAAAGGAAGAAAGCCCAGGCAATAAAAAGTGCTCAAATGGTGAAACATCTGCTGGGAGCATTTCAGTGCGGCCAAGAGCGTCTTAAGTCCTCCTGAGCAACAGCATGAGGCCATTTTCTGGGCAGGAGCGATGGGGACTTAAGAGATAAGAGGAGATAATGGCTGGATGGAGGACTTGGGGGCTGCAAATGCACAATCAGGAGGTCCACACGGAGATAGGGATAGGAAGGGAGGGACAGGGGGGAGAGAAGGGGGGAGGAGGAGGGTCTAGGAGGCCACAGGAAAGTGGTTTGGTAAACAATGCCTCCGCATTAGCATGATAATCTGAAACATGCCTTTATTTAGATAAAGATGTAGGTTATACTGGGGGAGGAGAACGTGATGTGCAAGTGTCTGTGTGGTTCTGCGTGCTGGAGTAGCTCTGCTTCTGAGTGTGTGTGTGAGTGTGTGTGCACATGTAAATCTTACAGACAAATGTACAACGATGCACAAAGGAGCTCTTGTCCATGGATACATGGACATGTAGTTACCACATAGCAAGTCTGAATGCTAAGCAGCTTACGACCTTTCTACATCACTCACTGTTTTACCATTCAACATTTATGAAACTGTGACTGACTTGAAATGTGGTCAAAAACCTGGAATATAGCAAGAATATGTCATTTATGAGGAAATAATATGATCTTTCCAGCATTCTGGTGACTTTTAAAGAAACACAATGACGGCGTTTGGTGTAGCTGCATTGTTGCCTGGTAGACTTACAGAGTTGTAGGGATTATACAGTACAGTGCCAGAATCAGGTTGTGGTAATGAAAAGGACAAAAAAGGTGTTAGAATGTGTCATAAAATGAGAGAGACATGTTTCTTGTTTCCCTGTTTCCTTGTTTCCTGCTTGTGGTCCCATACATTGGAATCCAGGCCACATTGCCCATTGATGAGGTCTTTAAAACAATTGACTGAATCCTGGAAATGAAGAAAATTCAATGTGCATCTTGTAATTCAGATGGATAAATTTGCCTGCGTTTAGGGCCAATTTAGATTTTCATTGTTTTTGTTTATTCATATTTCTCCAGTCTTTCTGCTACCACTGGTAGTACACAACTGATTTAAATTTATCTCTAACATTCCATTCTTTACTGGCTAAGGTGTGCAGACATTTGTCTTGCTGCCACTGTTAAATACAAAACATTTTCTCTTCGACAAACTTTAAGTTTCACATTTTTTCCGGTTGTAACAAACAGGTGTCAGACAATTTTTGCAGTGAAATGGTAAGGAAGAAAATGGAAGATAGGAAGAAAGTAATGAAATTGGGTTTATAATAAGGCTTCAGGATGACACACACTGCTGTTGCATGTCCTCATCACATGCTCATGTCAGTGGTGGAAGACGTATAACTTAAAGTAAAAGTACCATAAAAATACTGCACTGTGAAAACAGTCCAATACAAGTAAATGTCCTGTATACTTTTACTTTTACTTAATTAAGTAAAAGTAAAAGTATTCATTGTGCAATACAATGGTCCCTGTCAGTGTTCTACTATTATATATGATGTTTCTGGATTAGTATTACTGCTGCATTAATGTATATGTAGTATTTTACTGCTGTAGATATCTAGCTAACTTTAATTTCTATATATATTGGTGGGTAGTTTAATCTACAGCAATGCATCATATTCTATAAGATCATCATGTGTTTGTATTGCCACTGTACTGTGAGACCCACAGATCTCTAAAAAATGAACTTTTCATGAACTCAGAAAAACAGCCCTGTTTTTATCATTGTTACGATGCATTTTCCAGCTGATCCAAGGGCTGCAGAAGTATGACCATTTTTCAGCCGATGAAGGAACACTTAATCCTTTAGTTTACCAGAAAAATTTAAATTCAAAATCAACAAATTTGGAGATACATGGTTTTCACCTGAAGGTAAAGGTATGACAAATAGTAAGTGCCTCTGAGATGTATTGAAGTAGAAGTATAAAGTTGTATAAAAAGGGAATACTCAAGTAAAGTACATGTACATTGAATTTGTATTTAAGTACCTTTACTTGAGTAAATGTACTTAGTTACATACAACCACTGACTGAAAGAGAGAATTAGCAACAGCTGCGTTCACCACTGCATCTAGACAGCAAGATGGACCTGGATCTGTCCTTCTGTGTGTTTTTATCAGCTTTTTTTACGATAACCACTCTGCCATTCTCTTCCGTACCTACAGAGCGCGCGTGTGTGTGTGTGTATATGTATGTGCGGATGCAGCCTAATTTGATGCATTTGCCTGGTACATGAATGTGCAAGTGCTGTGAAAAATATGTGTGCATGTGTGTGTGGGTTTGTGTGTCAGTCCAGGCGCCACTCGCCTTGATAAAAGCCCTTTGACACTCAGCTGTTTAACAGCTCAAACTGTCTTTGCTCAGTGGATTAATCACACACACATACACACACACACGCACACACACATGCACACACACACACACACACACACACACACACACACACACTTTCACACGCAGCTTCAATGACCTCCAAAACACCTCCAACACACCCCTCCCCAATTTAACAAGGAATAACTTGTGAGTATGTGCATGTGTTAATGTGTGTGTGCGTGCAAATTGAAGCATGTACACACATATCCAGTGGCCTGCTGAGGGCGTCCTACACCATACGGCCCCTCTCCTCAGCATTTTAACACTGTGGTGACAGGTGCTGGTCCAGGAGACAATAGAGCTCCTCCAAAGCTGGCAGCCAGCACACCAAAAAGAGAGAAAAAAAGAAGAGGCGTTTGTAATTGTGAGTGCATGAGAGAGAAGCAAAAGAGAGACTTTCCAAATCTATTATTTCTCCAAAGTTTTGCCTCAATTCAAAAGTGAGAATAAGTGGTTTGAAGAAAAGCAGGAAAGGAGTTTGAGATTCTGTAGAAAGCAGCAATGGAGACAGAGTAAGTGAACTTGAGTGCTGTTGAGAAAAGAAAGGGTAAATAAAAAAGGAGCATGAAAGATATGGAGCTACACCCAGCTCACATCTCTCAACTCAAAAAGGGACTGAAAAGCCTGTCGAAAGTTTTCGGCGAGTCTTTGATTCCACCAGTTTGCAATGTGACTCCTCACGAGCACAAAGACAAGATGTCACAGCACTTCTGTTTTTGCATCGGCCACACAATTCAAACCTCTGCTGCCAAATAGGATTCTATGGCCCCGATTCAACATGTTTGGTGGTTTCTGGCAGTGTATTTTTAGTAAGAGTGTAATTTATGGGTCCTGGGTGAGATCATATGCAAATAAAACATTCCCATTGACTTGATGTGGCTTGTTTCTGAAAAAAGTTCATCTCTGGCCAGCATATAAACATCTATATAAATGCCCCCCTCAAAATACTTAGAAAGCATTGACCATGCTCTGTGTGTGTGTGTGTGTGTGTGTGTGTGTGTGTGTGTGTGTCTGTGTGTGTCTGTGTGTGTGTGTGTGTGTGCCAGATCTGAATCCCACAGGGGTTAATGAGCCGTTTAACCTTTCTAAGGCCGATAGCTTTCAACAATGCGTTTTTAATTCTGACTCTGAGAGATTAAGCTAGTTATGGCTTCTTCCTGGCTTATTAATATAATTCACCATCAGTTAAGTTATATTTCTCTCCAAAGTCAAAAACTACCATATATTAGTAATTACAACAATGGCTATATTTTCTACAGGTATTTAATTTCTGAATCATTATATTGGTTCTTACCTGGCAATAACTATGTAATTATGGGGGAAAACAGATGTCTCTTTGAACAAAAGGGTTTCATTAAAAACCAAATTGTAAATTGTCATAAATTATTATTATATACATTTTATTATTATACAACAACTGTGGATGGTTAAGATTCTTGCATATACTTTCTTACAATCTAGACGTCTTGTGTGAGTGGAGCAAGTTAGTGTGTGTGTGTGTGTGTATGTGTGCAAGCGCGTGCGTGTGTGTGTGGTTGGGGAGGGTACCAAAGTATGTGTACTTGGCATGTCACTGGGGCCAGGTGCAGGGCTGGGTTGTAATCACGAGCATGGGTTCTGCTCAGGATAAACAGGGTCTCTTTCTCATCTCTCCAGGGGCCACCATTTCCTGGTGCTCTTTGTAATAGAGGAACACGACATCACAACAGCAGAGAAGATCAAACAGTGGTTGTTCGCTGAGTCAGGGTTAAGAAAACCCTCCAGTTGACTCAAAAACATGCGTGACTGTCAGAGGTAAATCGACAGAGCTGGGGACAAACCAAGAGGTAGCAAATCACGCAAAGCAGGTGTCGCAAGTGTTTTACACAGTAATGTTCTATTTGGAGGATCTGGTTTATGTCCTGGCTATGTAACAATTAATAATTTCCTTATTTTGTTTTTATTCAGATGTGGCGTATGTAACACTTCTTTTGACTTTTTATTTCCACAATACACCATGTTTTGGTGTTTGTTTGTTTTCCAACTATAGGACTGCAAAACTGTAAGATATGATCTGATTCAGTGTGTCTGAACTTGTTTTCAATTTTTCATCTAACCTCAGACCACAAAAGTCTTTATTTTTTCTCTCCAGAATTCCCCCTTCAGCCGGTGATAACCTGCAGTCCATCCCCACCCCCTCCCTCTGCCTTGTGGGGCAGGAAGTGGAGCAGCTCAGACGTACTGTACGGTCCCTCGCGTCTGGGCCGGAACCAGGATGTGTTGCTAGGCACAGGGATGATTGTGTCAGCACTTGCTGGCCGCTTCGTTTCCTTACAGGTGATCTCCTGAATGGACAATGACAGATATACGTTTCCTGCTATTTTTCACTTCTGCTGGAGGGGATCAGAAAAACACGAGACTCTGTGACCATGGGGGCCACCTCTGCGAGCAAGTGAGCAGAGCTTCAGACCGGGTGAGACAAAGACACATTCAGCCAGTCAGCCACAAGACCTCACAGTGACCCTGTGACCTCAGACTGGAGGTGGGTGTAGGGTTTAGTGAGTGGTGGCTACAAATCTGGGATATGTGGATGATGAGGAAATATTGAGGAAGCCACTCTTGATTTCTGACGCATTGGATGAACTTTGATGGGTAGAAGGTCGAGGAGGATGAGAGGGTGATGGTGTGGCAGGAGCGGGACAGGGAGGGGGGAGCGGGCGATGGCGTGTGGCAGGATAGCTGAGGTCATTCTTTTGATTTATGATTTTTCAACTTTGTCTAACTATGGAGACTGCAGAGTATATGCACGCCACGGGAGGGGAAGGGGGAGAGGGGGTGGGAAGTGAAGGAGGGATGCGGCAGGGCATTGAAGTGGGGGGGTGGTCACGCTCTTTTGATTTATGACTGGGGTGATTAATGCCCAAGGATATTACCCCTCGGAAAAAGTGCTGGCCCCTTGATTGAAGTTGTGTTTTGCTACATGTCTGACAGGCAGGAGCGATTTGGCCTCCTTTTGTTTTGTGATGACAATGTGATAAGGGGTCATCTCTTGTTCCCGGGTCAGGAAATATATTTCTGATCAATTTATAATGAGAATAAACCTGTAGGAGTAAACCGATCAAGCTGACATTTTAATTAAGAAAGACATCTGTTTCTATGTTGCTATCATCAGTAGTAAAAAAAATATTGTCATTTTATTTTGGAGAGATCAGCAGTAAATTTGCTGTCAAAAGGAAATTACATAACACCTTAACCTGTCTACCAGTGCTCCCTACAATGATATCATGTGTATTACTGTAAGGATGTGCCTTAAGATTAGCATGAGTCATTGAAATTACATTAAATGCACAACACACAGCTAAATATAAACAGTTTTCTATATTTAAACAGTTTCCTCTCATTCACAGTCTCTAAACACCAAAGCGTCAGGCTAGACAGTCAGTCTGCAACAGATCTTAGGATTTCTTGTCTTATTGTGATAAACATGATACTTTTCTCTCATTGTAGCGGCACAGCTTAAGTACAGCTGTGTTTTGTGAACTTCACTGACCGAGTTTACCCTTCAGGACAAGTGTATTCTTCCGACTGAGCCGTTAATTAATGCTGTATAAACATTTATGTACTTGTTTTTGTATACTTATCCCCCGCAGAGCAACACACAGACACAGGACAAGGTGACAGGAAACACTAGGGTCAGCCATGGTCTGGGACCTCTGCTAAGCCATCTTGTTTTTAGAAGACATAAATCACACGAAATCCACCAGTTCCTTTCCTCTTCAAAGGCCTTTGTTTTACGGCCTCAGCACAGAGGTTATCAGCAGGGCAGCGGCAATAGTGTGTATAATAGACCTACTTACACTGCCTGATAAGATGCATTGAGGGTCTGTGACTCTCACTTTAGGCTGTCAATAAAACCGGGGAATCAGTGTGTTTTTTCAAGCTTTCAATTGTATCACATCAATGTGACAGCGGCACCATTTTTCGACGCAGACTTGTCTGCCAATATAAACCGTGGAAGAATTGTTTGGGTTCCTGTCTGTGGGTTTCTACGACTGACCCTGTCTGGGTGATTAAATGGCTCTGTGCTGCAGGTTTCACCCCATCATTCCTGGCTAGAAGGTTATACACACAGCCGCGTACAGTAGATATTGATGTCGTCAATAAAAGTGTCTTGGAGTTATGTCAGCCGACTAGACGCTCCAAGGTTAAGCGGTGTTAAGCACACCTTCTTCTCCTCGTTAGACATTGTTTGTCTCAGTGTCAATCACACCATATGTCAGCCTCTTTTGTGTTTGCTTGTTCACTCGCAATGACAACTTTTCTTGCTCCCACCACTGTTCACCCTCCTCTCCACTACAACATACACATCTAATCGTAGGTCACCCTCACGGTTAAACCAAGGAGCGATGGTGGGGAGGAGGGCTTGGGTTTGGGAGCATCGGCTATCGCTAATCACTAACACTATGGCTAACGGTAGTTCTGTGGAAGCAGTAGCCTTGCAGTCGTGTGATCTCCAGCTAACCTTGCCCACGGGCCTCTTTTGTCTGCACGCCGCATACGGCTGGCTCCATCCTCTCTCTGTTATTGAGTGGGTTGAGCGGGGGGGCTTAATCAATGGCAAATCGGTGGCACTGTTCTCAGGACAGTGACCGAAGCCCAGTCTGTTGGCCCCCTTTTCCTCCCTTCCACCGAACTCCCCCCTTCCTCCTACCTCCCTCGAACCGGTTCTCCACCCCTCAGTCACCACACCCCACCCCTAACCCCTCCTGTCTGATTGACACTTGAAAGGTGGCCGAGGACGGGGCCGGAGGCGATGTTCCACGCTCTGGAACCCTCCGTGCAGGGGAACAGCTGGTGACATCTGCAGAGAGGCCCACAAAAGGCAGTTGAAAGCCTGCAATCGCGCCCCCTCCTTCTCTTCTTCCCTTGTCTCCCTCACTCTCTCCTTCTCTGTCTCCCCTCTCACCCTCTGTCTCTCTAACCCTGCTCGTTCTTTCTCTTTCATTCTCTCTGCTCCTGTCTCCCCCGCTCTCTCTGCCTCAGATGTCCCCTCTATCTCCTAAGAGCTGGCCCTTTTGTCTAAAGCAGTGATACAGGCACCCAAGCGCCTTTGAAAAGCATGCTTTAAACTTGAAGAGCTTACGCTGGAGCATGTGTGTCTGAGCAAAAAGGAAAGAGGGGGAACAGAGAAAAAGGGAAAAAAGGGGAGAGAAACGCTTGTATGTTGTACAACAGCAAAACAGAAACACTTTTCTCTCTTTTAAATAAACTCCCTCTAGTCATTTCATTTATTTGTCTGCTTCTTCACTGAGAATTCACCCAGTGTCTCTGTGTTTGATCTTCTTACATGGAAAACTATCGGCTGTATTGATATCCACGTGCACACGCCCAGTTAAAAGCTGCCTTTTAAGAGGCCCCATTGTCCCTGTTCAATGGCATTACCCCGGCTCAGCTCACAGTGAGTGCTTGGGAAGCGGAAGGGGGTATCGACTCCCGTTAAAAGAATCCAAACGTGTTCACTGACGAGACACACATCGCCCACAGGAATGTCAAACTTCCGACCCATTCCCCGCTCCCTCCCTCTCCATCATTCTCTCGTCACTCCATTTCTCTGTCCTAGAGTCAAAGGCTAACTGTGCTATCTGTCCTCTAGTAAGTGTTTTTGAGATTTTTCTCTTAAATTGGGGTAATCGTTTTAATATGTATGAATAAACATTTTGTTAGACAAAATTTCTACGTAGTGGCTGTTATATACATTGGAACAATTTGGTGTACCTGTGTATTTTCACATAATTGGCAAAACAAATTCTCCCCAAAAGTAGACTGGCTTTTCCACCTGGCCACACCCCACACTTCCAGCCTCTTCCTCTTCCGCCTCCTCCTCCTCCTCCACTTCCTCTTCTCCTCTAACAATGTAAAGGAGAGGTCAAAAGGTCGGCATGCTCCGAGTATCAATATTTCAGAGCTGTGTGAATCCCTCCTTTCAGGGAGTCGGCCTCGCTGACTGAAGGTATCTTCAGGACTCAGGTGCCGGCTGACTGATGGGCACAAAGCACCCGTCAAGCTCTGAGCAGCACCGCAGCTCGCACTGTCTGCGTTATGTGTGTGCTGCGTGTGTGTTTGTGAGCCTGTGTTGTGTGTGTGTAAGCGGAAGGCTCGGGCAGCTCCCCTGCGGCCTCCTTTGTTGGGTTAACCTGCTGTTTGAATGGAGTAGGAGCCGTGAGTGACAGAGGAAAGTGTAGCTGGCGGTAAAGTGAGATATTGACCTCTCAGTCGCCATGGAGGGTGAGCGGGGGGAGTAATGCGGTCAACACTTGTGTATGAATCTACAGCATGCGAGTGTGAACGGTGTGTAAAGCCTTTAAATAAGTCGATCAAGATGGGAAACTGGGATGTCTAGATTTCCTATAATAGATCCTTGTGTGCCTACATAAAACTTGTCTTTGAAAGTGAACTGCTCCTGTCAGGTGAAGTGACGGTGCACCCAGCTAGCTGGCGTAGCCGCTCAGTAACATGAAACAAGATTCCCCCCAATGATAATATTCAGTTTCAGCTCTGCCAGCGCGTCCTGTCTGCCCCTGTCCAGAGCCCCTCCAAGACAAAGGGGGAAGGAGCCTGGCGGGGGAACAGTAGCTTCTTGTTATTATGACATGTGGTAACATGAACTCCTTGGAAGACTTCTCCTGTCATCCCGGCCTGAGGTCCTCTTTATTCCACAGGCAGGGGATGTAGAGGTCACGACCTCCTGGATAGATTATGTTGGAACATGCCGCACTGTGTTGAAACCGACTTGAATACGTTTATTGGCTAAGCCGGTGACGGCCCTTTGTGAAGACTCCCTTGAGAGGCTGAACACAGATTAGTCCATGGATTGACTATTCATATCTGATTGTACTCAGTTTTATCTCACATCACACTTCTCAATGTCTTTATTTTAGCTTGAGGAATTCATACACTAAAATAAAAGGGTAACATGATTTAATATCCCATTTGCAGAATTATTTAAATTCTTTTTTTCAAAGCACTGAAGGTTTTTTTCTAATTTTTGTGATGTGAAGAAGACTTGGTTGCTAGATGCATACACATTTTATTAGTAATATCCTATGTCAAGCTTTTAATTATCACCTTTTAAAGTAAACTATTAATATTAAGGATCAATTGTGTGTCTCAAGTGTGTCTCAAAATAATTTTTTCCTGACATGTCAGTATTACAATTCTCTGTTATGCCAAATGCATAGTTTCCTGTAGCAAATATGGTGTCTTAATAATCAACTGCAACACCTCTTGCAGTTAACAGTTGATTACTGGCACCTGTTGGAAACCCAGTAAAAAAAAACCCACTCAAACAACACTCACTGCGTGTCTGCATGCTCTGCGGCCATCTTCTCTTTCTCTCACACATGCATGTGTTTGAAATGTTGGCGTTTCAAATTAAGAAAAAAAGTCAATGTAAAAGTTGCCTTGAACTGACAATAAGCTGAATGCGATTTGTTTTATGCACATAATTTGATGATATAAGGGGACAAAACAAGCATTGGTTTAGATGTTAATGAGTCATAAAATATGTGTCACTTTTCTTCTCCTACAGGTCAGTTTGCAAGACAAAAAGTGTCAGTGACTCTCGGCCTCTGACAGAAACCTGCTATTTTTAAAGTCCTTGTTTGTTGCACTATTAATATTCTCACTCTGTAGTGCATAGCAGGGTTCAAAGGCGCATGCCACAGTGTAGGAGATGACAAGTCTGCTGTGGCACTGACCGAGCCAAAAGAGTGACAGCAACGTGGCCGCTCTCTCTTGTTAACGAAATAAATAAATGTGCTCTGAAAAGCCAATAAGCGGCAGGCGGGAAGCGGAGCCAAGGATCGCTGCGTCAAAAACAACCGCTCCAGCCATTAATCTCTCTAACTCTCTTAGCCCCCCTTCTCACTTTCTCTCTGTCTCTCTCCTCTGAGAGAATTACTGCCATAGATGTATAATTCACGGTGGTTTGGCTTTAGAAGGCAGCGGTTCTGTTGGAAAACATGGTGACAGCCAAGTTAGCGCACCCTCTCATTCAACTCAGCCACCTGTTCACAGGGGAGGGGGCAGAGAGAGAGACGCTTGATTTATATTTCATCTTTCCTCCCAGTCTAATGACTTTGTTGCGCAGTAGGGGCTGGAAATCGTCTCATGTATTAAAGATGACAACTTAAAGGAATCCTAAAGCCCTGACATGATTGAACACTTAGGCAGACGCTTTCGGTTGTATAGATGGCTTGTGTCAAGTTTAACTTGTCAGTGTTGTATTCCCATGACCGACTCATCATTTCAAGTCCAATCAGTTTCATCAAATTAAAAAAAAATAGCAAAACTTTGTGCATCTATGTGTATTAAACTCTGATTAACATTTTGGCAGCCTTCCCACTCTCTCTGCTAATAAACGATATTTCTTCCTCGATCAAGAAAGCTTGGACACATTTTATGAATAAGTGTATACTGTGTGTTTGTCTATGGATGTATGTGTACCTGTGTCCATGTAGCTGCACACGTGCGTGCCCATGTCAGTGCCATTTATTAGCGTGGCGTGATTTTTGGAGGTGAGGAGGAATAACAAGTTAGCGCTTTGGCAGCCACACACTCTCGCCCATCTGCGCGGCCCCTGCATCAGTCTCAGGGTTTCCTCGCCGATGATGAGGGCTGTCAGGGGCTTTTTAACCTCCTAACTGCTGCTCCCCACCGGCCCTAATCACACATTAATGACATCAGGAGGACCCCGGGGCTGGCCGCGTTGCTGCCTGCGCAGACAGAGTACTGATGAAGAGGGCAATTACCGACCAGCAAATAGCATAACCTCCACTGATCTGTACAGGGGTTATGGGCTATTAGCGTGCAGGTTACGCTTAAAAACTACAGCAGAGGCTTAAGGAAGGATCTGGTACTGAGAGTAATTGGGGAGTGTGTGTGTGTGTGTGTGTGTGTGTGTGTGTGTGAGGGAGAAGGAGGATTATTATTAGCATTTTTTTAGTCATTGTGTCATCTTTTTTTGTATTTCTTCCTGGATCTGTGGCCAAAGTCTCTCCTTTGACAAACAAGTGTGTGATTACTGATTACTATGCACAAGGAGTCTAGCTGTGAAGCACCTGAGTGGGAAACTATTCATATTTCATCAAAATGTCTTTGATTTCTGCCAAGCACAGACACACACACACACTCTTGCCCCTTCACACACTCACACTGTGCTCTCAGTCCTGTCCGTTTCCTTGCTCGGAGATGAGTGAGAGCGTTTGTATAAAATATTAACAGGCCATTTGCTCCCCTGCTCCTCTGTTTGAGAGCTGGATGTTGGCCCTGTGTCTCTGGTCCCTCTTTGAGGCCATCTGTTGGGTACGGGCACCAGGGAGGTTTCCGGGAGGAGGCCCTGTCACCCAGGCAGGCCAGCCCAGAAAGCAGTACCGCCCTGGGGATAGATACACCCGACCTGCTGGGTGACGGAGCATCAAAGCTCTCCAACCTGCCAGATCACTGTACATGCTACAAGGCCCACTGATATGTAAACGCTGCTGCTTACCATCAGGCCCTTGGGGAGCCGCCACAGTCTTTGTGCCACTTCTGAGGGACTGTTTTCAGTGCAGTTTATGTGCTATTTATGTTAACCTTTGTAGAATGGCGGGTTGGTCACAGAGCCCTTGACAAAATGCCCATGATCCCTTTGGGGAGGTTTTCTTTTCCTTTAAAGGCAGCTTCTCTTGTTTGAGAAACCACTTAGAAGATCATTTTTTTATTCTCTCCTTAAGTTTAAATTAAGAGTTCATTTTATATGTCCCTGAAAACCAATCAATCATCCTCAGTGTAAAGATACGTATTACCACTAGTTTTTCTCTAATAACTGGCATCAAACTAAAAACTAATCACAAAGGCGTGAAAATTATTATAGCCACTGTGAATTGTAGCATTTCATAGAGACACTTTCCTCTCATGACATTAATCAACTATGCTGTGGACAAGTATATACAATCTGTGTGTGTGTGTGTGTGTGTGTGTGTGTTTGTTGACATTTGATGTCCTTGTTTTGGGTAATGGATTTGTCCCTGGCAGAGAGGGGCCGGGCCAGAGGCAGTCTTATGAGGCCCCTGGGTTAAGGAGGCTGCATTAGCCCACTGCTAACTGATTACTGATCAGACAGCTGGTGCACACACACACACACACACACACACACACACACACACACAGACGTGCTTGCATACATATGTGCAAACACACACACACACACACACACACACACACACACACATACATACATGCATGAGCACATGCATCTGCAACTGCACTATTATCGTAATTAAATGCTCCTGAATTTAAAATGCACTAATGTAACTGGTCAGAAACCAACAATGAAAAGTAATTCTATGAGGATTTAAGAAGCTGGTGTTATTTCTTTATTGTTGATCCTTTACTTATTTTAACTGGCATTAAATGCATTGCATGAAAGCCCTGCAGGAGAATATGACATAGAGCAAAGATTAGATTTGTAATAAAAAGAGATTAGCATTAGCATGGGGGTATCATCATTACGCTCATCTGCATTCCAGACCAACCCCGGCCCTCTCTCAAGCAAAGGAGTCTCTTTCTCTCTCTCTCTCTCTCTCTCTCTCTCTCTCTCTCTCTCTCTCTCTCTCTCTCACACACACACACACACCAAATTATTTTGCCATGTAGCATGCATGCACACATACATCTACACACACTCTCTCTCAGCCATACACACCACGTCTTGGACCTTCCCTGGTTGGCTGGTGTGTGCCAGGACACCGGTGCCATGAGTGTCCATGTGTGACGCTGGCAGCACCTGGGGCCCTCACATTAAAAATACAGCCATCATCAGAGGTCTTATTCACAGACCAGCACACCGTTACCTCTCAAACACAGGAGCGCCCGCTATGATCCTCTGGCCTCCACCTCTGAAGTCAAACAGCATCTGATCTGTGCTTCACCAAGTGTAAAACAACACAGTGAGGTCAAGATATATAGAATCTGAAATCTCACTTTGCTTAAACATAATGTACTGTTTCGTTGTGGACTAAAATTTTCACCAAATCCTTGCTCACACAGTCAGTGTTATGGCTTTAGGGTCAAGGATTTGAAAAACTCTTTATCCATAAAGACAGCATCCTATTACTGCGCACTGTGAACTACATTAAAGAGGCTGATAGCCAAAGCACAGAAGCCACAAATGGTTCATGGAAGTGTGACACAACGGAGAAGAATAGATTTGATAGTGTGTTAATGGACGATTTTAGTGTCAGATTACACCCCATGGGAGCAGCTACTATACTCTATAGTGTATGCTCACAATAAGGTTCAAAGGCACTCTCTCTCTCGTTCTCTCTCTCATGATCTCGCTCTCTCTCAAATAAACACATATTTTGTTGTAAAAAATTGGAATACATGTTTTAAAATTTGGATTGGATTTAATTTCAAAAGTTATTTAGATTTGTGTGTGTCAAGGTTTGCTTAGAGAGTGATGGACAAATATTAAAACTTGGTGTCTGCTTGTGTGTGAGTGTGTGTGTGTGAGTGTGTGTGTGCGTGTGTGTGTGTGTGTGTGTGTGTGTGTGTGTGAGAAAGAGAGAGAGAGAGAGAGAAAGAGAGAGAGAGGGAGGGAGACTGTATGTAATGGTTAAATAAGGCAGATTGAGGTGTTAACATCATTATTGCACATTTCCTCCCATGAAATAAAGCATTGTTTCCTCTGTTGCCATCACGATGGGACTACCATAATCCCAGATTAAAAAGGATGGGTTAGCAGACACACAATGAGCCTTTTGTGTTTGTATGTTTGCGTGTTTGTGTGTGTGTGTGTCTGTGTGTGTGTGTGTGTGTGTGTGTGTGTGTGTGTGTGTGTAAAGCATTATTGTTTACTGTACAGCTTAAACACCTGCGGGAGGGGGAGAAATGTTCTCATGCATGCACTTTTGCAATGTGCAGCTCCCTATTCAGCACCAACGGCATCCTCAAATGTGGACACATGGTCACAAAACAGCAATGGAAACGTCATATGTTGCTTTAGTAACATAAAAACCGGGTGACGTGAGCTGACACATTTTCCTGTCAATGTGTAATTTTATCATGACTTGAATTTTCATACTTGCCTGATAAATATTCAAAGACTGAGCAGATTCAGTATTACCAGTATTCAGTATTATCTTCTATGTCCGCTCCATATGATAGAGATTTTACTTAACGGGGTCTGTATGGGGTCTCCCAGGCCGTGTGCAAGGGCTAAGGCCCCCTCTAAAACTTTCATAGTTCTTAGTCAGTCATCCAAGAGAATCTTTGGGTCACAGAGCTGGCTGCAAAAAAGCAGCTCACAAGTTGCTCATGGTGACAGATGTCCTCTGGAAGATTTCTCCATCTCGTTCTCCCCCGTTCCACCCTCTCCACCTCAGTTACCCATCTCTCCCACCCGACTCTCTCAGTGCTTCTAAGCTGGGAGAGAGCAGCGAGAGGTGATCCCGGCCTGCTTAACCTACTTCCCAAGACCTTGCTCTTAAAATGAGTGTTTGCATGAATGCGTGCGCGCGCGTGTGTGTGTGTGTGTGTGTGTACGTATTCATCAGGATAAAATCTCCGGTATTTGTGCCTGCAAATGGCACTACTCCTGCACTTTGACATCATGAGATCTGTCACCATAGTATGAAGTCACCGAATTGTGTAATAGGAGGGACTTGCAGTGAGCCTTTCTCACTGATCGCTGGGATGTGAATGTTAGAAAGGGTTACAAAGACTAGTCGGTTATGAATTGCTCTTCAGTCGCAGTAACAAAGTAAAAGAAAAAGGGGTTTTCTGTTGGTTAAATGTCTTGCACAGAGGTTCTCAGTCTGGGGTTTCAAACTCTGCAGTGGATCACAAGATTATTTATCGGTGTGGATGATGATGACGATGCTTTTTAGAGCTAAACTATTGGTTCATAATTCAGTTCAATTATTCAATTCAATGTTTTTGATCAATTAATTGTGAATATTGGATATTCCCTGCTTCCTGCTTCTCAATTGTGAGGAGTTGCTGCTTTTCCTTGTCTTATGTGACAGGAAATCAAATATCTTTGAGTTGTGGTTGGACAAAATAAGCAATATGAAGACATCACCTCGGGCGTAAGGATATTGTGATGGTCATATTTAACTGTTTTTTGACATTCTATAGACATTTTAAACAAGCAATAAATCAATTAAAGAAGAACTTAACTTAATGAAAATCATTGTTAGATGCAGCCCTAATATGAATTTGAATTACTACAGAGAAAACTTATCAAAACAATTTTAATTTTTCTTGTGAAATACTGTATTTTCTTTAAGTCCATATCAATTCATCTTTTCTCTTGCTGCCTGCAGCTTTAAGGGGGTGTAAGCTAAAAAAAAGAAGCTCATTGCTATTTGAAGAGTATTTAAAGTAGTTTTTCTATGTTATAATTATTTCTAGTTGTATACAGTGCCATGAAAGTATTTCAATATTTTAAACAGGACAGAAAAAACATTCTTAAGTCATTCATATTAGTGCAGTATTTAGGTGTGTTTAGGTATGTGGTTTTACTCTCCAGTGCTCTGCTGTATGTGGAGTACGAAACTAAGAAAGAACATAAAATTAAATTAAGGATCATTTAAGAATAATTAATCTAATTAAAGTCTTGTCAGCAGTGAAAGAAGGTTGTGCCACGTATAATAAGTGTCTCATTTGTGCTACACAGAACCATTTTTCATAAAAAACTGAAATCGCTCCGTCTCCACTCAGACACAGCATCCCCGTCACAAAGGTTGGATTAGGGACCTTGCAGTAACTAACTGTTCTATGTCATTTGCAGTGGGACAAAGATCAATCAGTCAGATGAAGGGAGGGAGTCTTTAGATGAAGAGAAATTAAACAGAGGGAGGGCGCAGCGAAGGGAGGAGGGAGTCTCTTAAATAAAGAGAAATTAAACAGATGAAGGGGATGGTGTCTTTAAATACCACTCAACCACTGTACGGGCTCCCTCATCCTTTAATGTAATGAGAAGAGGCGGAATAAAAGGCTTGGCCCTAGGATGAAAAGGTGATGGTGTTTTTATTCTTCTTTTTTTTCCCTGAGCGGTGAAAGCCTTATCCTAATGTAGATTAGATGTTAAATCTGACAGAAGGGCGAAGCTTTGGTTAGAGTCTGTTCACCTCATTTCACTTGGCCTGGCCGAGGGTGACGGGAGATTGTATGATGTTCCGATAAAGACGAAAAGCGGAAACTAAAAGAATGGAGTGTATGTGTGTGCGCAACATGACTTTAAACCTTTGGTCTTACTACTATATGGGCTCCCAAAAAGTGTGTAATTTCCTGGTTAAAAAGAGAAAATGAGGCTTTAATGTGTCAAAAAATGGCAAAGACATACTATGCACATAACACACAAGTACACACACAGACAACCTCCCTGTTACACACACTTTGAAGTGTATCACAATGTCTGTTTGTCTCCCCCGTACTGAATTTGAGGATAAATATAATTTGTTGGTCAAGCAGGTCATTAATGAGTGACAGAGAACACAAAAATCTACCGGTGTATGTGTGTGTGTGTGCATTTTCTCTGTAATAATAATCCCTATGAAATCCAGATTTCTCAATCCGGCAGCTCAAGCTGACACTTTAAATAAAATCATTCTAATCCCACATGGTAAGAGAAATGAAAATGAGGAGATTAACATGGAGGGGCGGGGTAGCGCCCTTCTCTCCCTCTGTCTCTAACACTCAGCCCTCTCTCTTTCTCCCTTCCTTGAGTACCTCTTCCTTCCTTCATTAAGACTGTCCTCTTTCCCATCATGCTCGGGAGTGAGAGAGTGTATGACATGTGAGGAGCGTTCAGCTTTGTGGGGACCAAAATGCTGGATCCCTCAAGTTTAATGTGGTGTTTGAGGATTAAAATAAGACCAGATTTCTGAAATAAAAACCGGGGACATTTTTGGTTTGGTGTTCAGTATGTCATTAAAAAATAATGTTATTATATATGAAATAAATAAGGGGACAATTTCGGTTTTATAATCTGTCAAAGATAACTTCTGAATGAAATCAAGTCATTTTGAGGCAGAATCTACCTTTCATTCAATAAGTAGAAAATGCAATCACTTTCTGGCAGTGAAATAATGCATGTTATGGATTGTATTGGCCTTTTAAAGGTATTTCAACAGGTAAAAAGGACTGGATTGGTTGGTACACCGCAAGTTAAATAATATAGAGTCGAGTCATAAGGACAAAAGAGATCATGTCTTTATTTTATATATAACTCAGTAGTAAGTCATGTTAGTTATAGGCTTCATTCCATTTTCCAAATATAAACAAGGATATTAGACATATGCCCACCAAACATATTTTCCATCGGCAACAACAGGCTTCAATTATTGCCAATAATCACATAAATGTCAGGCCTGGTTACGCTATAAACTGCAAACACTTATTTGGTCACAATTGGGATTATTCCGTTAAAAGAAACATTAAAGTATCACAAAGATATACCCTTGCTATTACCACAGACATAACGTGATGTTTATTTGCACGTTATGTCTGTTTGACCCAGATGCAGCTGTATTCGAAGAGATTGGACGATACAGTTTTAACATGCTGCACGCGCTCCAGTTTTCGGCAGACAATCACTTTTTGGCACGACACCTGCGTGCTCTGCTGTCCAGTCTTTCTGGCCACGTAAAATCTGATTTCTGGTTGGGTAAGACCTTATACAGTCAATGATTAACACACAGTTAAAATTGGGGACATTTTCAGGGACAGCTCCAGACTGGGACAGGCCACCAAAACCTGGGATTGTCCCGGGAAAACAGGAATGTCTGGTCACCCTAGATTAAAACCTGCTAAGCGCGTATTTGCCGGTACGGTGGAGGACGATCAATTTTCGTGAAAAATGCAAATGAGAAATCCATGTCTGATCCAAGTATTTTCTCACCCTATGCATGCCACACACCTCCGTGAATCTAGGAGGCTCAGCCAGAATCTCAAACCAACCATTTTTATCCATACCCACATAAAACACCAAGCATCTAAATGAGCTTATATCACAACTGAAATTGCTCTGTTCTTACTACATGCCTTTAGTAATTCCCATTCACATATCTCTCATTTCATCCTACACTGGCGTCTGACCACTCTAAAAAAAGCTCAGCTCCAGCTCTGATCAGCTGTGTAACTCAAATCACTAAACTCACAGAGTTATTAGCCGGACAATAATAATAACAAACGCATCAATATACATATACAGTTACAACCGCAGAGTTTTTCACTGTTTTTCGTCCAAAAACAACTCTTTTGTGTGTGTAAAAATAACTGCGAGCCGCCATCTTGGATATTTCATAATCCCTCTGAGCTCTTAGGTTTTGTTTCTAGCCAGAGACTGAAGCATGGGACAAGTGTTGCTTTGGAGCATCTGCTCGCCGATCCATTTTAGCTACACAGACATCTAATATATCAAACGATGAATACGAAGACACAGAGCCCACTTACAGGCCTGTAGGATGTTCAGATCGCAAGTTGTGGGCCTGTAAAGCATAGGAGTTTTTTTGGTCATAGGAATGTTGATGAATATTCACTGTTTTTATCAATATTTCAATGTTTTGGAAGCCTTATGTTATTTGGAAAGTGATTGTATGGGCAGAAATAGTTTATATTTAGTTTTGAAGAAAACTCCCAATAAAAGTGAACATATAAACAGTTAATATGGCCAAAACATCAACATGCGCCTGGTATATTTTTGAAAAATTGTGTAATAACTGCTGTTTATTAGTTTCTTCTCATCAAATTTACAGTTACAGTTGTATTCCAGGTGTATTAGTAAAGATATTTAGTTGCATTATAATCAGTTGGGTGATGGTTTTGAGGGTGATGTTGCTATTAAAATAAAGATTTTATATTAGGTGAGGACGAAAATACCATATCTTCCTTTATTTGATTGATATTTTTAGTTAAGGAGACCAAAATTATGCATCTAGGCCTAATCGTTGAGGAGTTATTACTGGTTCATTTTGGGTGTGTTATCTTAGACGTTTTTCCTGGAAATAGGTGTCTGTTTCCAAGAGGGACTTGGTTTTAGGGTTAATGGTAAAATCATGTTATGGTCAGGTTATGGGGTATGGTTAGGTTTGGCAGGTTGTGATGGTTAAGGTTAGGGTTAAGGGCCAGGGAACGGATTATGTCAATGACTGATCCCCACGAAGATAGTGACACAAGGTTGTGTGTGTGTGTGTGTGTGTGTGTGTGCGCACGTGTGTGTGTTGTACCAGGGGAATACAATAATCGGACACTGGCTGGACCACTGATCCAATCAGATGACAGGGAATGCTCTCTCTTTCCCTTGCACATTTATACCCCCCTAACAAAACACACACACTCCCAGTTCATTCACTCACACATATAAATTCATGAATGGGTGGAGTTTGAATGTGTTGGAATTTTCTAGTGTTTTGCATTTACGCTACATCAACACTTTTCTTCCCTAGCAACCTCTGGAGAAAGATACAATATACCTGTTGCAGGTAAAACTGGAAACAGACAACTCATACAGTATTTTTTTCTCTGCCCTACACAGATGCTTTTGTGATCTTTGTAGTCCCAAAAAAACACTGAAGGACTGACAAAATACAGTGGACAAAACATAGGTAGACATGCAATTTGAGTTGTGTCGAATTTGCAAGTGAAACTACAGAAACTGACTTCAGAAACAGTTTTCTTTGCTAATTTATGCCACAATTTACAATAAACATTAACAGAGGAAAACAACTGAAACTAGATTAAATAACAGACTTTGTACGTGTTTTTCAGCCCACTCATTTTCATTTACACTTATCATTTTTACCTCAAAAACACTAATACATGGGATTTTGTGGGCTTTAAAACAAAATAAGAATATTTCTTTCATGTGTGTAAGCTTCAAACAAGCTGAACTTAAGCCTTGTCCCATATAACCGTTTGAGTAAGTGTGACAAACTCCAATAACCAACAATGTACATAAATTATAACCTAATTTTAACATCATTCCCATAGGTTGTAATAACTTTATGACCATGATGTTAATTGCTGAAAAGAAGTCAGACGCATCAAGGAACATAAGCATTGTGATGATGAGACAAGTATAAAACAAACCTCCAGGTTGGTTAAACTTATTTGAAAGAGAAAATTAAGGGGGCAGTAAAACAGTTCACAGTTTAGGGACCAAATTTCTTGTTCAGTTTTTGTGTATATAGTTTTACTGTGCAATGAGGGGTTATTACTGGCATTTTGGCAGCACTCACTTTTATTTTTACCTTTAAAGCTGCTATAATTGATATTTTTATATCAACAAGCGGTCGCTCATAGTGACAAACTCACAGATCAACTGACTCTCAACTTCCCCTCAGATCTTCGAACTCTTGTCGTTTTCAGATGCAGCGGCAGCTGTTTTCAGAAAACCCCTCAAAAATCTGCAACATGACTCCAAATGGATGCTAATGTTGCTCCATGTCTGATGGACGTGTTAATGAGTCCATTTTTTGCAAACACATTTGCCACATCAACTTGTTGGCCAAAAATCTTATTAATTGTACCAATGTAGGTTTAAATTTAGTTTGCATGTAAATTGGGCTAATCTGTTGGCTTGTTTAAACTGTATGATTGTCTGTTTGCTCGTATTTCTTGCCCCATTAGACATTTTTGTAGTAATGTCGTTGTGATCACAGATCTCAGCAAATTACATTAATCGTCTCAAACTCTGTAAGACATTAAATTAGAAAGATGGCTACATATAAATATTCCCCTAACATTAATTAAACTTCAACTAAAGTCTGTAGCTTGCAACTTGTGCTGTTGATGTTTGACACATACATGCTGGCATACACATCCCATTACCCATAAAAGGCACAGAAAAAGGTCGTCAGTTTGGTCAGAGAGTACTTCACAAATGCTGTTTTTACTGCTTAATCCAGCTCTTGTCCTCATCCTTCCTGCTTCCTCTTCTCTTTATCTCTCCATCTCTACCTCTCTCCGACCTTCCTCCGCTCTCTCTCACTCTGTCACCTCGCCTCCATCTCAGCTTTTCATTTAAACGTTTCCCTCTATGCAGTATTTCTCTCCTCACTTTTTTGTTAACCCTCTCCCACACACACTTTATCTCCATGTGATTCATTTGCCCTCTCTCTATCTCTCTGACTGTCCTCGCCATCTCTCCCTCCATCCACCCCCTCTATATCCATCTCTTAAGCACATCCTTTTTTCTCCTTCTTTCCTCCATCTCCAGCGCCATCCCTTCCTTTTAAAGGATAATCTTCAGCTAAGTGGACAGCACTTCGCTCTCTCTCGTTCCCTCTTAAGTGACCATCCGATAATCTCAGGATTCTCTGTTGAACCCACACACACAGAGGGAGAGTGGACGGATCAGAAAGCCCAGAATGGAAGTCCTAAACTGGGTCAAGAAAAGGCCAGTGCCTGGGTCCTCTGGGGCTGATGGGGCCAGAATGGGATGGAGAAAAGGCTGATGCCAAACAAAATTGGAGAGAGATCATCGGAGCAGATGGGCATCATCTCTCCATGCTTTTATCTGTCTGTCTTGTTCTCTCTCTACAAGGCTGCAGTGCCTCAACTTTGAGATGGAAAGACCAAAAAAAATAAAAATAAGAACTGATCTTTTTGTTTAGAGTGCAGATAAAAGGACTTCGCTAGGGACATTGTTGGATTTGTTGGGTTCCTTCTATCTGGACACACAAAAGAGGCTGAAAGAGGGAGGGAAGATGTATTCATGTTGGTAAAGTTAGTTAAAGGACGTGACACTGGATGCACAAACACATGACACACACACACACACATATACACACACACACATACCCAGGGGTTGTGCTGATTGTACAAGATTCAGCGAACCTCCTTACTGGAGAGAAAAGAAACCCTTAGTCAGGTTACACACATATACACACGTACTTGTTTTTTCTTTCTTCCGCTGTCCTCTTTACGGGTCAGCGGGTGAATAAAGCCACTGTCACTTTGCTTTGGGAGGCATCAGTGACAGGCAGGCTGACCACGATAAACTTCCGCACAGGAAGAGGAGATTCCTGCAAGGAAAAGGCCAGGAGGATCAGGAACAGCCCTGGGCATCACTTGTACTCTGGCTTAGCTAAAGACACAGAAAACAGCAGTCTTTGTGTGTGTTGGGTTGGGGTGTTAGTAAAACAACAATCACTATGCGACTAAAACAGATTAACTGAATTATAGAATTGTATTATAGATACTGAAACAAATATTTTGACGTTGTATTGTAACATTAATAATTACGAGCTGGTCTAATTATGATACACGTCAAAAAAATACTAAAATTAAAGCAGATTTAAAGTAATTTTGACTAGTTTCCCTTATACACGATAAGCAGGCCTAGTTTATCTCAGGATAAGAAGCAGTGACTATTTCTACTGCATTATTAAAATTATAGAATTTATGGTTAACCCCTAAACAGACAACACCTTTTTTATGCACAAGCCCCAAAATAAAATGATTACCGTTCTTTGTCCTTCTTGAATACACTCATGATCCTGTTCTCTTTTGAATCAAAAAGTCTAAATTAGGAGTCTACAAACATGTTAGCGACTCTGTGATGTTGTACTTATGCACCGTGGGGGCTTTGAGCTAAATGCTAACAGTGACAATGTTAACATGCTGATGTTTAGCAGGTGTCATTTTTTCCATTTTTACCATCTTAGTTTTAGTGTGTTAGCATGCTAACATTTAGCAGTTTGCACAAAAAGACAGATAAAAATGTTGCCATGATGGTGGCATTAAATGAAAGGTATAGTGGATCAGAGTTATTACAATTCACCCTGAAGGTGATATGAAGATATCTACCAAACTCCATGGCAATCCCATCAAATAGTAGAGATACATTATACTAAAAAACGCAAATGATAACCTCATAGTGACGCTGGATGAAAAGTCAAGGGATCACCAAAGTCAGAAGATCCATGACTGTAACAAGAAAACTTTTTAAATTATGATGAAAACTGTGCATTCTGTCCAATATTCTCTTTGATGAATAGAAGAATAAAAACTTTGTCCTTACCTGCATATGTGGTTTATTACAACACAAATCTGATATCAGAGAAGGTACATATGTATAAATGGACACAATGCCATGCCAAAAGAAGCTTTTCTTTGTGTCTGCGGATATCCTTCAATAGTCTTACATTACACATGTCATATGAGGAGATATTGAGAAGCGGTTCAGACTCGGTGTCTCCAAGTATCGGACAGATCCAGTTATTCACACGTGGTATAAGGAGCAGGGCCCATCTTCAAGATCCTACCAATCTCAACTACCGGATAACCCGCATCGCCCACACAAAGTTGGCTAACTGTGAAGACCTCTGAGGTTCCTCGTGTTACCTGACTATGATACAGCAGAAGCCATTCACATCTTTATACATAATATACATTTCCCCATATCTAATCAATTTCTCTAGTACAGGTCATCAAAATTTCTATTACAGCAAACTGATGATGACAAGAGATAATAGACAAATTACAGCCCTTTTCAAGTAACCACAGATAACACTTACACTAAAACCTCCACAGTAATTTCCCAAGATAGCGAACTTCGGGTAATCTTATTTGCAAAATATTATTTTTCCTTCGTCCCACAGGTACTTTCCCTGAAACACAAGCCGCACCTCCGTCTGTCTCAGAACCTTTACAGGACGGAGGAGGGCACATTATTCTTAGAGCAGTTACTCATACCAACAGAACAAAAGGCACAGCGTCCTATTATTGGACTCTCCTCTGTCCCAGCACTGGATCTGTACCGGCACAGGTGCGACTGTGGCTCATTTATAGCCAGGTTAGCCAATGGTTAAGGCATGGAGTTATGGTGTGGCATAGTGAAGCCGAGTGAAAGGAGCTGCTTATGGGTGTATAAAGAGGAGATTACTTCACTGTCTCTTCTAGGAAGTGTCCAGTGAGTGTGTTGGCCACAGTGTGCAAGTGCATGTGTGTGTACGTGAGAGAGAGAGAATCTCTGGGTGGATATTTGAGTTTTTTGTGGTTGTACCACGTGGTACTGGCTAGTGTGTATGAGTAAATATTTCCCCTTGACTGTATGTTATGGTAATGAATGCAATGCATGATTGCCCATGCATGTGTGCATGTGTGCGATTGTGTGCGTGTGTGTGTGTGAGTGGTGAACAGTGAGATCTTATATCTGTATAACAATGATGCCACAAATAGGCACATGCCTCGCTATTCTTGTCCTCTCAAGGCTCCTCTGGCGTTCTGGTGGATGTACCCAAGCATACAAGGGGTTAGGGAGAGATTTGGATCTGTGTGTGTGTGTGTGTGTGTGTGTGTGTGTGTGTGTGTGTGTGTGTGTGTGTGTGTGTGTGTGTGTGTGTGTGTGTGTGTGTGTGTGTTTGTGTGTGCCCACATGAAAATAAATATTTGTGTGTGCACGTGTTTTGTAGTTAACCAAAGGAGCAGTTTTCTTCCAAAGTTAGAATTTAGACTCTCAAAACATGTGTCTCTTTTCTCTAATAAAGCGATTTTTCAAATTAAAACACAATGTTGCATATCAGTGAATTTATTGGCAATAGTGAGCCTTTTACATGGAAATTCAATTTTAGAGGAAGTAATCATTTGTGTGGTTGCATGCCAAGCAACACACAGCAGGGTTTTTCTTTTCCAAAGTGGGTTTTGTCTGATTTTGTCTATAATAAGACCTTCAAGTGGAATGCCAAGAACCAAACGCTGGGCTGGACTGTTTGCTTAGCTTCTCCCTCTGCAGCAGTAAAAATCAAGGGAAATAATCAGCACATAACCTAACACTCCACGCATTCTTTATTCTTTGTTCACTTTTATGTCTCTGTTGGGTGGTGAGGGGGTTTAACGCTCTATTATGAGCCTGTACACTTGGCTCCTGCGGACCTCCTTTTCTTTCCAGAAACATTATACTTCCTCCAGAGGGGGTCATGATGGAAAGGTGCACCTTCTCAGCCAAATTCGGCACACCCTGAGGTAAATGGAGCAGAGGGAGCTGATTGGCCCAGAGCACCTGAACCAAGCCGGCACACGACAGGATGAGGGTGTCGGCATCCTCCTGTTAAACGCTTGCTTCCTGCTGTTTTGCTGTTCTCTTTCTCCTTTTTTCTTTCTCTCATCCCACTCTTCAAGCAGGAAGTCATTGGGATGGGGAAAAAAGAGCTGAATGAAGATGGGGGAGTGGGTTGAGTGTTGTTCCAAACAAGCAGAGCCCGGCCCAAACGTCCATTGCAACAGCAAAAAATTCCTAAAGATAGAGAAGTACGACAGAAGAGGAGGATGAACAATGGCAGGGATGGGGTGAGAGATGAGATGGAGGAAGGGAGGAGGAGGGGGAGAGATGAGGGCGGGGGGGGGGGGGGGGGGGTCTTCTCTAGGGTCGTGCTCAGAGGGCGTCGGGCAGCACGAGAGGCAGGATGTTATGGTTTATTCAGCCCAGGAGTGGGGGCGACGTCGACAAGGTGTGCCTTGCCCTCAGCACCAGCCTCAACGTGATTTATAGCAGCGCTGGCAGACGCCTCTGTCCACAGGGAAGTCTTTGAAAATGCCGGGAGTAATTTTACATGAATGTAAGCCTGTGCATGTACACAGTATGTACTTGAGTGTGCATGGCCTCACTTGTGTGTAGCAGTTTTATGTGTGTGTGTGTGTGCATTCACTTGTGAGCACTTTATAGGATGCTGGTTTTTAACCTGTGGTTGAAGTACGTTCATGCATGGCCCAACAGAGGATATGGTCAAGCTACTCTGATTAATTACAAACTACACACATACATTACACTATATAAAAAATCCTGGATCCTATAGGCAATGCACAGAACTGTAATCAAAATGCCATGGCGAGTGGCACTAATTGAAAAAATTAAATACACAGTCATAGAAGAAGTATTCAGCCAATCCTAGCTGACACTGGGCAAGAGGCGGTGTACACCCAGGACAGGTCACCAGTTCAAAATGTAAAAGCAACTGAGTTAAGCTAACTGAACTTGAGAAAACACGTCTTATAAACTTAATATTATTTATATTATAGTAAATAGAGTTGAATCAACACTGGCAAATGTTACAGTAGGATTTTCTTTACCATTTCCATTTTCTCAGTTGGAAGAATCAGTTCTTCATTTGCTACAAAGAATATAGTTGCAGCTTCTCCCGTGGGACCTACTTTGTACTTTGTACCAGCGATAGTAAAAAGACAATATAGCTGCTTAAGTGAGTTTGCATGCTGGGAAGTATATACTGATCACAATCAGCAGTGCATTCATTCAACTCATCATTTTAAGTTAAAAGACTTCAGAAGTTCTGAAGCAGTCTTACAATAAAAACCAGAAACGTTAAGTTGAACTAACTTATAGTCTATATATTTACATTAAATAAATGAGAACTAAATTCCTGTGTGTTTTACAGTGCAGTAGAGAAAGAAAGTACACTATTTCCCTCTAAAATGTAGTAGCATGGCAGTATAAAGTAGTATAAAAGTAGCTTAAAATTGTATAAGAAATAGGAAATACTCAAGGAAAGTACTTTCCGCCATTGGAATAATTTTCAGTTTCATAGAACTAAAGATTTCATTTTCAATCAACAAGTGCCCAGAACACAATGCTCTCCTGAGTCTGTGTGTGTTTGTCTGAGTCTCTGTCTGTATGTATTTACAGGCCAATTATAATAGCGTTACCCTCCCCCTGACCTCCCCCAAGGCAGCCTAGTGTAAAAGGTCAGCGAGAGGTCAAGAGAGGTCACCAGGGAAAGGCCCCTCTGGTGGTGACGGCCTCCTGGGTGCAAGGCCCAAACATCCACACTGGGGGTCAAAGATTACACAGATACATAAACCAGACAAAAGGGTGCCAACAGGTACAAGATGTGTGAATGTCCACTGCTGTAACAGGAGAGCAGACTGTTGCAGAGAGCTAAACTTATAACTGGAGACTAATGCTGTGGTGAGAGAGGCACTTTAAAGCTACTTAAGCCTTGTACATGTCACTTCATACCCTATAGACGCCTCTCTTTATAGTATTTGGGGATGGTGCAGAAAGGCTGAAGCTCAGCTGATCACTAATTACACTTAATTGCCTCAGTCAGCTAGAGAAAGCCTTGTGTGTGTGTGTGTGTGTGTGTGTGTGTGAGTGTGTGTGTGTGCGTGTGTGTGTGAGTGTGTGTGTGTGTGTGTGTGTGCCTGTTAAACAACCATATAGTAGTAGAAGCTATTAAAAACTCATTAACCTGCGTTTTATTTGAAGCCCCCCTACCCCCGTCCATCATACCTCTAATGCATTTTCCATGAAGGTTTTTTTCCCTTCAGATTTAATTTAGCTACTCTTTGATTGTAGGACTCGCCTCTGTTGTTGTAGGATATCTTCTCCTTTCCTTGTAATTTTATTTTATGACACGGAGTGAGTCGAGTACAATACGCCCCCCGGGGAGGACCACTTACATCCACGCCAACAAATATAATTACCTCTGATCAGAGGAGCGAAAACAGACCGCCGCTTATCTTCCACGGCCTGTGTTTTTTGTTTTTTTTTAGCAGTAGCCTATAGTCACACTGGAGGATTATGGCCATGGAAATCTACAAAGGAAAAACGCAGAGACCTGCACCCTGTATGTGTTTGAGAGCGTCCTGCCACACTCTTAACTTAAGTTGCATGTTTGTGGCCAGAAAAATCCATACATCAGGGAAAAACACTTAAGACATTACATGAGTCATTGAAAACCATTCTTAAATTCCGCCGTCTTTAAATAACATAAAAATAATTTTCATTTTCATTTTAATTAATTTACAACTTTTATAACTGTTAACCCGTTATTACCTGAGGCATATGTTAACATGGCACACCGTGGGGCAGTACCGGGCAGTGTGGACAAAATCTAAAATCTGATCCACATGTCACATTTATCCAATCAAGCTAACTCGGATGTCTACCGAACGGAGCACACGTTGCCAAAATATTTTCCTACTCTTATCTAACAAAATATGCAGCCCAAGAACGGCCTCATTAAAGTTGTGACCTAATATAACGGAGTTTGGCGTGGATTTTTACCTCGCCTTGAAACGCACTCAAAGCACCAGAACCAGCTGTGACCGCGGCCTTGCAGTGAATAAAATAGGCTAAGTTACCGCCAGAAGTAAACAGCTAAAGTCCTTTCGTGTTTACCAAGTAAAGTCCTCTGCTCCATGTTGACAGGTGAGAGTTCATAGGAGCAAAGTTGGTCCCCTCCCAATGGAGCTGCCAGCCTGACTGTGTAACCCCCAAGAAATGGTGAGTGTGTGTGTGTGTGTGTGTGTGTGTGTGTGTGTGTGTGTGTGCGTGCGTGTGTGTGCATGTGTGTGTGTCAGACAGAGGGAGAGATAAACAGTGAGAGTTGCTGAGGGGGCTCTTTGACTTTGAGCGCATAAGCCCTTATTTCATGGTGCCATTGTTTGTTTTAAGGACGTCAGGCTTAATACAGTTCCAGGCGATTTCCCAGCATGTCTGTCCGCCCAAGCACCTCCAAGGCGCGCTGTGTGTGTTTGTGCGCGCGCGCCCTTCATTCCTGTTGACTTTACCCTAACCCCTTTCATAGGCAGTGATTTTAAAAATGTGCAGCTATACTTTCAAGGTTGTTGGTAAGACATATTGAATAAACTCTGATTTTCCTGCATTATTTTCTGCTAAAGAAATATCAAATGTAGCTAAGTTCGAGGATTTTACACATGGCTAAGACTAATTTCGATGTTTAGAATATATCTGTGATTTTAATGAGTTTGACTGCAGCCATATTCCCATCAGCCTCACTGAGCAGCATTCTTTTAATTGCCTATTATTTCCTGTGCATGCCAGACACTGAGCCTTATTTAATGTTAGACCAAACAGGTTGTTTATCACATGTTGAAAACAGGATTTGTTAATATCGAGAAAAGTCTTGCAATAATCTACTGTATCCCTCAGACTGTGAGGGCCTTGTGCGAGTCCATGGGGAAATGTAGAGATGGTCTAGAGAGATAATGTGTTTATAAAGCCAAATTCTAAAATATGAGAGCACAGAAATGCTTGTGTAGGCTATATGGTATATTAATGTTATGGATTAGTTATCATTAGGTTGTTTGGTTTGTGTGTGTACTCATTTTTCACTGTCACGTTGTCTTTACATTGTGTCATACATTTGCTTCTGCAACAATGGTCAATACCCATTCATGCAAATAAAGCATATTTGAGAGTGTGTGTGTGTGTGTGTGTGTGCGTGCGTGCGAGCGAGCGCGTGTCTGTATGTCTCATTGAATGGCTTGCAAAAAACAAGCCACAGGCCTCTCACACGCACACACAACGCCTCAATAATCACCTCTACTTGTAGCCTAGAAAGAGGGATGTGGGTCATCGGGGGCCACAGTCTGCCAGCAACCGTGCCAGCTATCACAGCCCGGACAGCCAAGAAGTAATATCACTAATAACATGTATGCAAATTTCGGTTAGTTTACTACAGACGTTTCTTAAAGGACGTTCAGGTCACACAGCCTCCCTCTTTCGAAATGGGGTTGGCCTTGACAACAAAAGTGTGATACATATCCTCATCTTTGGTGGTGAACGATGAATACATGAAGTGCTGGACACGAGGCCCAACAAGGACTGTAGAGGCTCTGAGAGTCAGACGCCTACTCACTTATTACACTCGGGCAAGTCCTGTATCCTCCTCTTCTCTCCTCTCCCTTGTCTCCTAAACCTTTTTACTCAGGGACCCGGAGACCTCTCCGGAACAAAACAGCTTTTAGCGCTACCATCTCTCTCGGCTTGTGTTTTCGCAAATAGCTCTCTCTCTCTCTCTCTCTCTCTCTCTCTCTCTCTCTCTCTCTCTCTCTTATTTCTCTAAAAAAAAAAAAACTGTATATGAAAAGATATGGAGCTATTGTAGGAGCTCATCAAGTCATTATCTGATTACTGCCATTTTATAACCGCTGCTCCTCAAGAGATTGCTTCTTCTCCCAAATAACGTTAATTCTTTATAATAATAATATTTATTCACTTAACTTAAAATCAGGAAACCTCAGTTTGGATCTGTTTTCTGCATTCAATTCGCTCCAAAAATACGACCAAAGAGCCATGTAATCATAATAACAGCAACAATAATAATAATAATAATAAGAAGAAGAAGAAGAAGAAGAAGAAGAAGAAGAAGAAGAAGAAGAAGAATGGAAAGACAGTTGACCGTCGTTGATCCAAATTATTACTAAGGAAAAATAGGCCACTGGCTCTTCTCCACTCCGGCATACCATCACCGCGTGCTCGCACTTATTCTCACATAATTGTGGTCAGAATGTGTTTAAATAAAAGCACCTTTATAACACCTCAGGGAGATATTGTTTTCACTGCCTCCCTCCTTCTACTTTTGGGCCCAACTCTAATAAATATGTCAATAAATTCAGCCATCAGTGCGCAATGCCAGAGCGCATTATCAGTCTTGGGCATCGAGGTGTGTCGCACTCGACCCAAAAGGGGGGGTAAAGTGAGTCTGAAATAAATACACGGGTTGATCCACCTGGAATGGGCCGCGATAAGAGCAGCCAGTGTTAACCAGCACGTTTCCTCTACACCTCATCCGAGTCTTCCTTTTCCAAACATGCGTTTCTTTAATGTCCCGGCCTGTTTTTCCAGCCTGTGTGCGCACCGACGGCACCCAGGGGAGCCGAGGCCAGATCAGCCACAGGCCAGTGAGGGAGTAGGGGGCCGGGACACCTGCTTTGGAAAAGACACTCCAGACACTAAACTTTGCTGACTTCGTTGCAATTCGTTCGTCCCAAAAAACACTTGCTTGCGACATGGAAAAGAGACTCGCCTTTTCCCTTTTGGCACCTGACAGAGGAGCATTATGGAAAATAAGATTTATCGTTAAGTACTTTAGGATCCTGTTTGTGCAGAGGATAAAAAAAGAAGATTCTCCGTGAATCCAAAGTGAAAAGCTGGAAAAACAAAAAGGGCAAAAGCACGCTGATCTGATAACAGTAGTGCATGAACAACTGTGTCTTTACTGGCTTTAAACAATTTTCAGATACGAATAAATGTAACTTGATTCACTAATAATAATAATAATAATAATAATAATAATAATAATAATCACAATAACATTTTTTTACGATCGCAATGAAATAAATGTAGAGGTAATTTCTTGCATGTGCTTAATACGAGGCTTGTACTTTCTCTAACTGCAGAAACGCAGGCTGAGCCAGATGGTTGTGACCTGTATAATCCAGAAATATTTTTGCACATCATTAAAAAAATATTGTCCTATGTAAAGATTCATTTCAGTAGCACAAAAACTATTATTTCCTAAATAATAAAACTAAACAATGTGTGTACACACCTGTTGTAAAGGTCGATGGCTAAAATACTTGCAGAGCGCATAAACTGCAGTGTAATTGTAAATATCCAATTTGTACGAATGCAGGATGATGAGGACGAGCAGCCGTCATCATTTCATAAGTCAGAAGCGTCAAACAGGTTTTTCAGTGGAAAGGATCAGATGTCACTGTCCGCCTTCAGGGTTCAGCCTCAAGAGTTTCAAAGGGAGAGAAATCTAATAATTCATTGAAACTCTTTAGATTTACCAACATAGAGGTGATTTTTTTGTTTGTTTTCATTTACTATCAATTTTACTTCATAATCATTTGCGATGACAGTGCAGTCTTTACGCACGGGGATATTTTAGTGTCAGGCTGTGGATCCGAGTGACAGACGTTTCATAATGATATTCGGCTCTTCACTGTGCATTTCACAAAGAGACGTTTAGCTGTCCACAGATATTGGCTTCCCTGGATAATCTGAATTCCTAAGCAAAGCTCTGAGCCTCTGTGCTGCTTTGCTTGTTCATAAATCAGACTTTGCTGCAACCAATGAGAAAACTCTGCCCGTAAAATATCTCTGCATGCCACTTTGAACCTCCAATAACCAAGTGACCTACTACTGTTATTCCCTTAAGAAGCTGAAGTCTAAATATGCACCAGTTGTCTTTGCAGAAGAAAATGTATATAGCTCACTGATGTTTAAAATATAAACGTTATTCAGACATATTAAAAAATCAAATTACAAAGCTGTTAATCATTAAAAAATGGTTTGTAGGAGCGTTAATGCGTTTTAATGAAATAGACTCGCATAAACATGCATTAACAGAAATAGAAAGTTAATTTGGATGTTTACTGCCACAAGGAAAGCTGGAATGTATCATAAAAGCTTTGCATTTAAAGGGTACAAAACTATCTGCCTTAAAAAAAATCATTTAATGTTGCATTCATCTTGTTTTTAAATGTAGGCTAATCTCACTAGTTTCTAAACCATATCAAGTTATTATTTTTTTTGTTTATTCTTTGCACTTATTATCCTGTGACTGTTTATTCGAATTTATTTAAAGTATTGACACTTTATTCAAAATCTGTTGGAATCAAGCAGCACGTACACATTACCAGTTATTATAGAAACTCCCATTTAAGATTGGGTATGAGAATAAATAGCCTAACATAATAAGATATGGGCTATGTGTTTTATTGCGGCTTAGTGTAGTGTCAAAGTGCGGAACGATTCTTACTCGCGCAGTTGGTGATTTGGGAAGAAAGAGATTAGTAAGAATGGTATTTCCTTTTCCCCTCTCTCTCTCTCTTTAGTTGCATGCTCAAGTCCCGTTCTCTGGTCAAGTTCAGAGCGTTGTTCTCCGGACCGGACGGACGCTTCTTATTGGTAGGTTGCGACAGTTACATCACGCCGCTCGTGACGCGCACGTCTTCCTGTTTCCTTCAGCCGCGTCTTAAAGTGAATCTTTAGTGGCGGAGGAGCGCTCCAGCATCCAGTCCTCTGCATCCAGTGCGCCTCGGAGACGCACACACGCAGTCTCTCTCTCTCTCTCTCTTGCACTCTCTCTATGTCTCTCACTCCTTTACTCACAGCAGAGGATAGAGGGAGAGACCGACGCGCAAGAGCTCTTTTCATCTTCTATATTTTTCCTATTTTGTTCCTTTCGCTCGCGTCGCCGACTTTATTCCAGCTCTTCCTTCTCTGAGAAATTGTTAGACCCCAGCATCCAGCAATCCGCCGTGCTCTGCGTATATTCTCTCTTTTTTTGCCGTAGGAGTTCAGGTTGTCCCCCTCTTCATCTAAAGGGTAAGTAACCTTGTCCTCGGATACCTCCCTCTCTTGCTCTGCCTCGCCTGCGCACGGTGGGCGGAAAAAATAAACAAATCAAACATCATTAACGGGGAAATTTATTCTGGTGATCAACTGCTAATCATATCTATACGACATTATTTACTCTGTTTCGCTCCCCTCGTCTTGATATGTGGTAAGAGTTGAGTGAGCAGCCCGTGTTGAGCAGCGAGGATGATTTGCGGACGGTAGCCCAACCTTCCTCATCAAAGCGGAGATCAAGTTGATTCGCAACTTTGCGAAGTAAGTTTTGGGGAGCGTGTGCTTTTTGTTGCAACGGGAGACGTGATTTAGGCACACAAGCTGATTTTAGACAGAAACTGAGATTTACCTGTAGCCTATTTGATAGGCCTATCTCCGGTTGAAACCGTGAATTTGCTATTATCTCATATTGTCTTTGTCCTGTGAGCTGAATCTTATTTTAACACCTCATGACTTTTTATTTACACACCATCCTTGTCCAGGCAGTTGCGGAGCTTGTCAGTTGTCCTGTTTTGTGAAGTTGGTGTCTATCTTTTGCGGCAGCCCTTTTGCCGGTTAGTTGTTAAGTGTACGCAACTCTGTCTCTCATAGGTTTTGGTATCTGTCCATTGACCATCAAATATGGAAATAAACAGCGAGGTCTCACTTTTACCATTTTATAGCGTAGGCTAAATGTTGTTGGACGTAAAGTTTATTTCCTAGAAGTTACAGCAACTGTACAATATTTTAATTTAGGCCAAGTTTCAAATCTGAACTTTATTATCATCATTATTGTTTTACTTTTTGTTTCCACTGAAATGTTCGTTTTAGGTTTTTAAAAGACAATGTAAGGTGAAAACAGGTTGAAAAGATCTGGTGAAGACGTATGACAGTTTGAGTGAACATCTACAGCTCGTTGTTCGTGTGGTTCATGGCTTGAAATTGTTGATAGTTTTTTTAACGAGAGAGAGAGAGAGAGAGAGAGAGAGAGAGTGAGTGTGTGTGTGTGTGTGTGTGCGCGCGCGCATGGGCAATGGGAGACAGGTGCGCCGTCGGAAAAGACAGGTGCTGGTGACTATTTCAAGCTCATTGTTAAGATCCTGAGGCGATCAAGTTTTTTTTCTTGGAGATGTATCACGTCTTGTCTGAACTGCTGGATGTGGCTGTCAAGACTTGGGCCAAAGCCATTTATCAAAGTGTTTCATTTTAGACTACTTGGTGTCACTTCAGTAGGACGGTTTTTAGAGGGAAAACATTTTCTTCCAGGACATTTGGACGTTTAGAGTTTTATCTTGCCAGTTTACAAAACGTCATTTTGTAAAATGTTTTTTTCATAGTGAAAAAACCTGCCAATGCATGTCACTTGTGTGGTGCATCACACTACACAGCCTCAAACAAAGCCAACAGCAAAGTTGTGTGTGTGTGTGTGTGTGTGTGTGTGTGTGTGTGTGTGTGTGTGTGTTTGCGTGCCTGTGTGTGTGTGTGTATAGTGTGAATGTTTCTGAGGCTAAGTGATGGGAAAGAAGCTTTTCTTTTTTCTGTTTTTTTGTATTTTCACATCAGTAATAATGTAAAGATGATACAATTTCTTTGTATAGAAATACAGAAATATAAAGATTAAAGCAAGCAAATAATCAGTTAAAGAACATGTTTTTAAATCTCACTGGAGTTCCCTGTTATTTGCCCCAATGAAACTGAGCCTTCAAATTAGATGTCTTTGAATGCCCTTTGTCATAGAATATCACAGCAAAATTAAACATAGATCTGAATCAGTCATTTGACTTTTTTTTATTTAAATATCGGTGTGTAACTTTGCGCATATTTGCAACCTGTTAAAGTGAAGTCAAAAAAATAATTCTGTATTTGTATTTCTTATATTTTAGCATTTTTTTACTGAGCCAGTGTGAGTCAAAATAAGGGATGGTGTTTTCCTGAAGAGTGTAAAAAAAAAAAAAAAAGTAAATTGTTGCACCACTTTTGCCACTTTTATGCTCTTAAAAAAACACTGCCAAATTTATAAATTTACTAACCTCAGAATTTTTTTTTTTTAAAGAGAGACACAGATTAAATGGTCTCTGATAATATCATTACATTTTGGATTGGATGCATCTGATATGGCTCTGAATAAGACACTGCCACCGCTGCTTTCATAGCATTATTGATGCAGGCCTGTACTGACAAAACGTTTTGCTTTCAGAGGGGCATTAGGGTTTTTGTAAGAGCGCTTTAAGTTGCTCCTTGCCAGAGTTGACCCTTGTGACCTATTCATTTGAGCAGAATTAACTGCCCTTGCCAGATGAAAAGACAAACAAAAAACACAGACGTGAGCTCACGCTGGCACCAAAATCAATAGGCCTATTTTGTGTTTCTTTTATGTGTCACTCTCCCTGTTGCTTAAGATATGATGACTATATTGATTAATGTGAACACAGGACTTGTATTTTACAATTATGCAATGTGTAAACATGGTTTAGAATGAGAATATTTTGTTAAATTGATCAAACTAGCTCACTTAACAGGATTTAGTAAAGTTTATATAAAGTCATGTACAATGTCTTCACCTCCCCTTGTGCGCCACTTTTTTTTTTTAGATACTCATAACCCTATTTCTTTTTATTTTACGAGTTAATAGCTCCTATGTTGGCTCACAAAAATGGAAATGAGGACAAGTACTTAAGTAATTATCATAATTTTATGCAGCTTTGTGTTCTGTGGGAACTGGTTCAGTGTCGCGCGGCGTGTAACAGAGGACAGGATAAAATGTAGGACTTTGCCCTGGAATGTCGAGCCAAGGCCTAATTCTGACCCCATCTTGCCTGTTCCCTTTACCCCTCTGTCACCGGTCCTTACTGCCTAAATGTAACCGTGGATATCCCTGTCCTTATAGAAGCATATTAGGAGGGATTGCCTGCTGGCTTTAGACAAAACTCTGTTGGCTAATGGAATTTTCTAGATTAGATAGATTTTGATTGTTTCAATCAAAAACATTAAAGCTTTTCCGTTTTAGGACATGTCCTGCCTAAATGAGCGAGTGACTTAGATTCTGAAAATATTTTTCACTTTGGTGAGTCATGCATCTGTGAATTTTTGCCCACAGATTCTCAAAGGCTTTGATCCTAGAGGACTGGGTTTGTGGGATATGGCCCAATAGCAGAAGCCCGTGATGCCGGACCATGACAGCGACTCCCTCCTGAACAGACAGACCAAGCGAAGACGTGTGGACATTGGTGTTAAGAGGACCGTGGGCAGCACAGCCTCCTCCACAGCAGCAGCCACAACAGCAACCACTGATAACATTGCCCGCGCCAAAGCAGCCATTTTCAGTGCCATGAACTCTCTGAGCTCCCACTCTCACCACGGATCAGACACCGACTCCATGGAGTGCTCTGTAGTGCAGCCACATGGTGGGCCTGGCGTTGTATCAGCCAGCGATAGCGAGTCCAAGTCCAATGTACTCCGAAAGCTACTGAAGAGGGCCAACTCATACGAGGACACAATGATGCCCTTCCCTGGCACCACCATTATCTCCCAACTTCTCAAGAATAACATGGCTAAAAATGGAGGAGGACCCGAGAGGGGAGAAAGAGGGGACAGAGGGGATGCTGGCTTCCCCGGATCAGGGCTCTCCAATGCAAGTTCCGACGCTCCTCAGGAGGATGCCTGCAGTAACTCCTCCCAGGACAGCACCCCTCAAGAGTGCTTGTCACCGTTTGGTCGTCCTCCTGGCCTGGCCACCTTTGACATTGAACGTCTCAATGATGAACACCTGCGTGCCAAGCGAGCCCGTGTAGAGAACATTATACGTGGTATGAGCCACTCACCCAGTGTCGTGGTACCTGCTTCTTCCCGTCATGAGCATGACCATGAGATGGATGGAGAAAGGGAGATGGAGCTAGACTGCCCACCCCCTCAGTCTCAGCAGCAGGCCCCCAGCAGCCCACGGGGAGGCGAGGTGTGCAGCAGTAGCAGCCGAGAGAACAAGCGTAAGCAGCGTCTGCCTCAGCAGCAACAGCAGAGCTTCACCCAGCTGGTGTGCCAGAGGAAGGAACAGAAACAGGAGGAGCGACGGCAACTGAAGCTGCAGCTGGAGGACATGCAGAAACAGCTGCGCCAGCTGCAGGAGAAGTTCTTTCAGATCTATGACTCAACTGACGACTCAGAACACAATGACCTCCACAATGACATAGGAAACATGTCTGAGGACAGCCCAGCCAGGTCTGACACCGGAGGCGATGACAGGGGTGGAGATGACTTGCGCTCTGACAACGAGATGTCTGACCTAGACCCGGGCCATTTCCTGGACAGGGCGCGGGCACTGCTTCAGGAGCAGGCCCTGCTGGCAGACAGAGAGAAGCCAAGAAGAGAGGGGCTCGCCCGGAGCAAAGGACCGGGAGGTCCAGGCTCCTCCATGCATGCTGAAGGTAAACAGCTGGCAGAAACACTGAAGCAGGAACTCAATTCAGCCATGACCCAGGTGGTGGACACAGTGGTTAAGGTGTTCGCCAAGCCTCCACGCCCTACACCCCAGCAGGCCTTCCCCCCGCTTTCCATACCTCCTGAAAGATTTCCCACCGTCAATGGAGACAACCCCAACTTTCACACAACCAACCAGAGGCTGCAGTGCTTTGGCGATGTCATCATTCCCAATCCACTAGACCCCTTTGCCAGCATGCCCGGGATGCCAGGCGCCACCAATGACCAAACCGAGGCACTGCCCTTAGTAGTGAGGAAGACACCAAGCGAGCACCACCACCACCAGTCCTCAGCTGTGGGTGCTCATGGCGGGCACCACCATCCCGCCCTTCACCCCTCCTCACTCTCTGCCTCCATGGGCTTCAGTCCCCCATCCTTCAGACACCCCTTTCCACTGCCTCTCATGGGCTACCCTTTCCAGAGTCCCCTTGGTGCGCCCACAGGTGGCTACACAGGAAAGGACCGTTCCTCACCAGACTCCATGGACCTGTCCCGGGAGACCACCAGCCTTAGGACCAAGATGGCATCAGGTCACCACCTGGGGCACCACCATCGCTCTTGCTCACCAGCGCACCCTGGCAGCACAGCCGAGGGACTCTCCCTGTCCCTCATCAAGTCTGAGTGCGGTGACCTCCAGGACATGTCTGACATCTCACCCTACTCAGGCAGCAATGTATCCTTTAAAATAATGTAGGTGGTGCGTGTGTGAGTGTGTTTTGAGGGATTTGAAAGGCAATAATAAGTGAATGTGTATGACAATGACCCTGATGTTTTAAATCTACGTGGTCCAGTTCAGACCAGCTCATGCCTGTGTAAGCCAGGAAAAATCTGATTTCAGGTGGTAATTCCCTGTAGAGACAGGTGCAAAACATTGCGTCTGAACCACAAAGACTTAAAAATCAAATCTTTTTTAGCCTGTTTGAAACTAGCCTAAGAATCTGAGAAATTGTTGATGAATCACTTTTCCTCCCACTGCTGTTCTCTCCTCCATTGTACTGCATTGTTGTATTTATTTTTATACTCATACCTCTTCCTTCTCACAGTACCATACCCTTTCTTCCATCTTCAATCCTAAGTGCTTTAAAAGCTTTCTTGTCACATATCACTTACTCACAAAGATTAGGTCCCCACGACATTTACTGCCCCAATTCCTTTTATAATAAATGGCCTGAAATAACAAGGAGGGAGATAGCATCCGAGAAACTTGGCACACAATGGTATTATATAGCGTCCCTTATAGTTTAACCCCAGTGTGCCCCAATCATGCCCTACAGAAAATGAGGCTATCCCCTATGGGAGGCTCAAATTGAATCCCCCGGGGACACAGGACTAATAGCTTAAACATATATATTGACTCCTTACTCTGTTTCCCTTTCACCCCCTTAGCCCCTAAGTATTCAACACCCCCCTTAACCCTTATGAAAGTTTGATTCGTGTCACACTGGTTGTCCTTAGAAAGCTTTGTCTTCAAGTCATTAACATTCATTACATGCTTAAGAAATCCATCTAAAAGCTTTTTTACCTGTTGAGGCTGTCTTAGTTAAGTGATTATGTATATTTAACACTTTCATGTGCCTTGTTTTTGCTATTGTGTGCACCTGAGTGCCTGGCCTTTTTTGAGTGTGTGTGTGTGTATGTGTGCTTGTCACAAAAGGTTCGCCTGAGGACTCAGTAAAGATGTATATTTATGATTGCTTGTGTTTTCTCTTGTGTTCCTCTTATCATCCATCGCTGTTGTAAAAAGCCCACAATCATTGTCGTTTCTTTTCTCTTTTTTTCATTTCATAAAGATCTGTCAACAGCCCGGGGGGCCCTTCGGCTGTTGCTTGGCAGCCAAATACTTCTTTTTTTGTTTTCCCTCCCTACAAAACCCCCCTCCTCCCTGTCTTTTCTTTGAAGCGGACGTTAACAGGTGTTTGCAGCGAGCTGTTTATCTTTCATTACCTCGCCTTGTCTTGTCTTCTGACCCAAGGGTGAACGCTTTCCAGAGATCCATAATCCTTTGCTTCTACGGCTCCCGATGGAGGGATGAAAAGAGAAAAGGGAGAGAGACATACAGAGACTGAGAGAAAGTAGAAAACAATCAAACAATAACCACATATGCCAGATGCTGTGGCTTTCATTGTAGCATGTATAAATTCAGGGCATTAACAGATGTACTCCCCTAAATGGAAAGAATAGGCAGAACAACATGTCCTCATGTGTTCTTTTATTTTTGATTCCCAGAGTTTATTCCCCAGGTTTAGGATCAAAGTTAAGTATTTACAAGGTATAGTTTTGTACATATTTGATTATAATTTATAAAGTTTATGAAATCAGTTTATTTGCGTTTTGTACTCTCTCTGTTTATCGCTGGTTCCATTGATGTAGAGTTTTTTGATATTTCTGTAGCTTTCTTTTTTTTCCTGGAGCCTCAGAAGCCAGAGACAGCTTGTCAGACATTTTGCGAGGTGTGTTCAAGTTCACCGGCTCTCGGCAGCGTTAAGAAGCAGATGGCTGCTATCAATTTCCTCATTTGTTCTCAGTCCGACTGCAAATATTCTTGTCCTTACACCTGGAATTAGGAAGTGGAGCAGCTATTTTCCTCTCATGACTTTGGGCTTTGGGGAAGTGTTGTGAGAATGATGATGTCTTGTCAGATGTGGCAGGCGAACAGTGGACCAGCTGGTATGAGTGCACCATCATGACAAAATAATAGCCTTGCACGCCACCCCTAAGTCCAATCACAATTACATTTGCAAGCTGTGAGTGAATTGGAGATGAAAATGCCTCATCAGGAGATATGAAGCTTCTTAATTGTCATCTGAAGGGAGGTGATATTGTGTTTATGGCTGAAGAGGTAAAACCTCAATGTCTTTGTTTTAAAATAATTTTTAATTTCAGTGATAAGGGGAAAGCGATGCTAATCCTAATTGAAAAAGCAAAAACAAATTAATCTAAGTGTAAGTGCACAGCTTTCACAGCAAATAAATCCCACCTTGCCTTACTGAAAAAGAGCTCTCTTTTTCTCTGTCTCTCCCTCTCCCTCTCCCTGTCTGAGGATCCATTGTATCCCCTCCACTTGGAGCAGATGGTGTGGTGTGGAGAGTGAAGTGCTGCTCTTTTGGCCAGGCCTGACAGAGTAACACCAGTCTGCCAGGGTTTCCCCCCACAAGACCCTCGCTGCGTCTACAACTAACTCTCCCTCTCTCTCACTGAATCAGACAAAGTAGACAGGGTCTTTAAGGAGCCAACCCAGTGTGGTTCAGCATTTGCTGGCTTTGCTGTGTAACCCTGAGGCCAAGGGCAATCCAATCTAGCAGCTGATGCCTTCTTCCCACTCTATAGTTACTGCTACATCTGGACACTTGACTGATTTTTACGATCACAGCCACCCCTGTAGATCATAAATAATCTCGAGCAATGTATTTTGTCCACTCAAGTGTAAACAGTCTTCATGAAAACTTAGGACTGTACCATCTATGCAATTTAAAGCCCTGTCTTGCATCTGCTTGATGAAAACCCTTGTTGAAACAGCCTGAGGTTTTAACATGCAGCCGCCCCCCCATTCCCTTTTCAATGTCTTATCCTCCAGATTGATATTATCAGATGCATTATACGGCCGTTAATTCACCATGGAAATGGCTTGGGCTGTTCGGTGGCGCAGATGTGTTTCAGTCCCCCCATCGCTGGCTGAGTCCAAAGCCTCAGAGCCCCTCTTCTCCTTCTCCTCCTCCTCCTTCTTTTGCTCCTCCAAGGGTTTGGCAGCGGCAGAGAGGCTGGGGGGTAGGGGTGGAGCAGAGGGAGGAGGAGGGGGATGTAATTGAAGGTTGGAACCATACTATCCCTCAAGGTGCCCCCACCAGCCCATCTCCATCCTCTGCTGTTCAATCCAGGCGATCCATTAGGAGACAAGGACTCTGACATGTATTTGAGTATGGCCAATGTGAGTATGAGAAGGTTTTTCATGTTGCTTGGGCCAGTGTTCGGGACTATCTCCTAGACCTTGTTTTGTCACTGATATGAGGCCAATATCAGACAGTCATATTCAGGCTTGGCATGTGTTGTCGCCAAGCCATTAGGCCTTCTTGCCCGTCACTGGCGTTAACTGCTGTCTTTGTCTATGATATGCAAATGTCTCCTTTTTTCTTGTTCCTTTTTTTGGGTGGAGGTTAGCGCAGGGTGCAGGCAAAGGCGTTTGCTTACTTTGACTGTGAAATGAGCCTCCTTATGTAAAAGCATCGGCTGTAGTGCTGGCCCGAGTTTTATTTAGCGTGACGCTCTCACACCTGATACGGACAATGCTAATTACAAGCAAATGGTTTTGCTTTGGTGCACTGTCTTCAGCCCCCCCCCACCCCATTCATGCCTGAAAGGAAATTTGGTTACCCATCATCCAAATGATAATTTCTTGCCAATCTTACTGCCAATTATTAGCACGCACATCTTGTATTTGTGATCATATCAGTAGCTACATTTGCTTGATCCACCATAAGTTGTTTCCCGCCAAGCTCCTGTTAATGTCCTTAATGGCAGCTATTTCCAGATCCAAGAGGGTCTCTCTCCTAATCATCTGAAGAAGGCCAAGCTCATGTTTTTCTACACACGCTACCCAAGCTCTAATATGCTCAAGATGTTCTTCTCTGATGTCAAGGTAAGTCTTTTTAGATTATATCTTCCATTTTAGGTTTGGTACACTGACCGTTGGACTGTAGCTGCGTGTAACAAGTGTAAAGATGGATAACAGTCCTCTGTTTTCTGTATTTTCTTGTTTTTCTTTCTTGTACATTTGTCAACATAAATGCTTTAAAAGGGGAAGTTTGTTTTTTATTATTTGTGCCCGCTTCAGTTTCCATGAACAGTGAATGCTTTTCTTTCTTGAAAGGAGTCCCTTTCCCCCACTAAGTTATGGTTTTATGCAAAAGATGAAAGAAGAGGAAGTTGAATGGGTTTACATGAGGGAGCTGGAGAGCCTATGAGTATTCTAAAGATAAAGACCGGGATGAGTAATGGAGGGGTGGAGAGGGCAGAGAAGAGGATGGAGCCTAGAGACGGAGGAGTGGTTATCTGAGCAGGTGTAGGGAGGATGGTTTGATGGAGGGAGGGGAGAAGAGAAAGAGTCAGTTTGGGGAACATGGCAAGGATGAGCATTAGCTCCACTGGGAGTTTAATGAAGGAAATTTGGAAAACAAAGCACAGTATGTAAGCTGCATAAAAAACGAAAACAAGAACAACACACAATGGCCGTTGTAGTGTGCGCTACGAGTTTGGTCGTGTTGCCCCTCTCTGCCCATACGGAGGGGTAAACACTGTGACATATTCAGGCCATCTTATTCAAATCAGAAGATAAAGGTCCCCTTTATACCCAGCTGCCCCCTCTTGGATGCTGTCGCCACCAACCATGACTCGCGGGACACATGATTTTCTCCCTTCACGTCATTGGTCAGGTTGAAAAGGATCCATGGTGGCAAAGCTGTTAGGGTAAATGTAAATGTTGATTTGTTACAAAACTCCTCAATATTTAAGCAACGCACTGATTTGACACTGGTGTTATTTGCTGTTTTCATTGCAACAAGTACCATTTTAAAAGATTTTAACCATTTAGTTTCACTGACTAATCATGAAGAGGCCGCTTCCTCATGAATGGCCTCATCAGACACTTAAACAGGGTCAAGATAGTTAAGGGGATTATGGTACATTGGTTTGTTTTTGTTTTCGGTAGAGCACAATGGACCCAAGCTGTAAGTTAGCAGACATGTATGGGAATGAGACTAACTAATTAGTTTCAGCCAGTGTGGCCTCTTAGTGAGTGGCTGTCCTCAGACGTAAGTCTTGAAAGGCTAATCAGGTCTCGACTAATCAGTTCTTGACTGTCAAGAACCTAATGAACGTGGGAAGTGGTTGCCCTAACAACTGGGAGATGCTGTAGCTGTTGTTCCCTTTGATTAAGCTCCTTATAAGACTATTGTGACTTTTATTTTTGACTTTTGGTGTTTTTGAAATGTTTTGACAGATGTGTCATAATACCATTGTTGGTGATGCTAATGACAGCCTATGGTACCACCCCACTAGCTTTAAGACGTCTCATTATTATTGCAGATATTGTTTTGATGAAGGGGGAATAATTATAACAGATTATTGAACAGATTAAATAAAGATATTAAAGTCAGCTAAAGTTCTTGATTTGTGTGGATGTACTGTATATTAATTATAGGCTGTTTGGACCTTGATGTATTGTGGATATACATTTTCATTCCATTTTAACAATCGCAACCTGACACACACACACACACCTTGCTTTCTTTGTCTATCTCTCTTTGGCTCTTTTAGAGACAAGCCTCAGTTTTTGGGCCAGTCATGTGCTGTGGAGTAGCGAAGGTCAGGAGGGTTTTCCCTTTTCTATATGTCATTCCTTCTCTTTTCTTTTTTTTTTCGCTGATGGTGTGGCATGGTATGTGTGCCTCGGTGGGGCCGGGGAGAAAGAAAAGCCAGCCGCTGGATTTGAGTCGCTGCAGTAACAAAAGCCTGCTTTCCAGGGCCGCTTTTTGTGTGCAGTCAGCCAATAGGCAGCCGGAGATTATCTCCCACAATTCACCCCTGCGAAAACAGGAAACGTTGGAAAGCCCTGATGACTGTGAAGGGGCTTACGAGAGAGAGGGAGAAAAAGAAAGAGAGGGAGAGGGAGAGAGAGAGGGAGGCCCGTACAGGCTTCTCTGTCTTTCTGCTCTCCTCTCTGGTTGTTCTGGATGTAGCTTAGCACTCTGAGGTCATCTGTGTGCTTTCTACTCTATTGATGACCACTATGTCAGAGAAATTGTTGGCAAGAGACACACTTTGGCTTTTTATCCAAATGCTTTTTAGCATTTATTTCATTTAATTTTTACTTCTAAACCAAAAGGCAAAACTGTAAACCCAATTTCTTTCTTAATATTAATAAATTAGCTGATGTGTGTGCAGATGTTTGAGACTGACAGTCAAAGCATCAAATACTTTTGGTAGGCGACTAATATAGTTTAGACCAAGGATACTTAAGTGTTTTCCTATTCTGGACTTAAGTATGCGCCTGTGCATGAGCAGAACTTGTGTGTGTGTGTGTATGCCACTTTCTATCTTGTGCTGTTAGCACTAAGCGCTGACCTTTCACAGGCTCTTGAGTGTGAGTGTGAGAAACACACTCTCGCTGTCTCTCTCTCATCTGCCTCTCAGCCAGGCGCGCACACACACACACACCCTTATACACACTTACATGCTCAAACACAGTGCGTCAACTCAAAAACACACACACGCAGACACACACTTTCCTGACTGCATCTCATGTCTGTGCTGGCTGACCCCTGCCAGCTCTGATTAAGGAGCTGCAGTGATGTGCTCCTTTGAACCAATTTCCTTTTTTTACACTGAACACACTCGTCCTTAGCTGCTATCAGGGGTCCTCTGTCCCCCACCAGCAACTTAATGAATCAAGACTGCTGGAAGCTGCGGGTGGACTTGCCAAAACTGAGTCCCTGAATGTGTTGGGAGCAGCTGATGCGGATATAATGCCATTCAGTGCATTTACCTGCATGTACAGTAAATATTTTATCTTGAGTGTGCCTTGATGTGATTGAGCCACAGTTCAGTTCAGCTGCACAGACCCTAATACATCTTCTCCTGAGCTGTCGGTATAATAAAGTAATCCTTGTCCAAAGTGACAAATCTATCCGTCACTCGGCTGCAGTGACATCAAAGGTCTCCTGCATGAGCGATGGCAACTCTTCCATTGACTTTAATCTCAGTATGTAGCGCTCAATCTTGCACGCGCTCAGATGCATGTACACACACATGCTTGCGAAGACCAACACCAATTCACTAATGTCTCAGATTCACCCCCTATAAGAATTGTTTTGGTCTTGCACGCAAGGTTTGTCTTACACTGACAACTTGAATGAAACAGTGTTTTTGGGCTCTGTCACACTCCAACTGTCTGCTACATTGTGTGTGTTTAAGAATAGCCCCGTGCAGCCGATGTATTTGTAAGTGTCAGTAGTTTGTTTGTTTGACACTCCGATGTCATGACCCCAGCTTGCTGACTGCTCACGTTCCGAGCCTCTGCCCCCCCCCCCAGCGAAACGCTATTGTCCGACTGCACTGACCTGCACCCGTCCTCCTCTCCTCCCTGCCCCCCCTCCCTCATTTCCCCATTTATGCTCACCCTGCACTTTACGACAGCCACCATGCTACCCCTCCTCTCCCCCCAACATGCACCCTCCCAAACCCCTGCCAAACAATGTCAAGCGGACTTATTCTTTTCCACTCCGCCATTATCATCTGCTGATCATTCCAGAAAGGTACAGCCCTCTCCTTTAGCCCCGTCCCACTTTGGCCCAACTCTTTCCAGGCTTCTGATTTGCCAACTTTTCTGCCCGTCTTTCTGTTCTGTTGCCTCACCCTCAGATCTTCATGCGCTTGCGTGTGTTTGACTGCCATCCCAGATCACGAAGAGTGTGTGCGCATGTTTGTGCGTGTCTGTGTGCTGTCGAACAATAGCCAGAGCCTAATCTCCATGTCAAAACCGCTCTGCCTCCCCAGCGAGCAGTCCGCTCAGCGTTTAGTAGCGTTTTGTCCCCCCATTCTTCCAGTACCACAAAAAAGAGCAGAGGGGAGGGAGGAGTGAAGGCTTGTGTCTGTGTGTGTTTGTGTGTGTGTGTGTGTGTGTGTGTGTGTGTGTGTGTGGTTAGGGTATCAAGCTTTCATATGCTAGAATTTTGAATTTGTGAGATGTCAGTTCTGGGTGTCAATGAGGAAAGAATTAAAGGTGATATTAGTATGTTTTTAGGAGTTCAATGAAGAGCTCTCGCTGGGGCATTTTATAGGGTGACAGGGCTGGGCAGCTATCCTGAGCCCCTGAGGTCCTTATCTAGTGGTTTGGATGTTTAGACAGTCTGTTTTCATTGCTGAGACCAGGCGGGGGGGGGGACCAGCCGAGGCTCTTAATAGGTTTACCTCGTCCTATTGAATCCAGTCGAGCGGCACAGATCAGATAGCCACAGTCTTCTCTGCAACGCTTATCATGTCTTTCTCTCTCTTCTCTCTCTTCCTCTTTCTTTTTTTTGCTCTTTTTCTTCTCCTTTCTTTCTGCCTGGGAGGTGCGGAGAGGGGAAGAGAATCGGGGTGTAATTGGTGAACGGGGTTAAGTACATGTTTGAGCCCCCTGCGGGCCAGGGCGCTTCAGATGATGACTTAATCGTTTTTCTGGTCAATTATGTGTTTGCAGTCGTGCACACAGACACACCCGACCCCCCCTTCCACCTCTCTCTCCACTCTCAGGGTTATGATAGGGGGGAGGTCTGCTCCCAGTGGGGAAGATGAACCACACACACACTCTCCCCCCCTTTCCTTGCTCGCTGTCTTACTTAATATCTCTATTATCTTCCCTCTCTCCACAACCTGTGATATTTCTTCTCGTCTTTTATCTTTCTCTCTCAGTCTTTTAAGTTATCACCTCCCATCTTGACTCCCTGATGACACGCTGTCATCCGTACACTTCTTCTTTTCGCTCATGCTCAAATCCAATGGGTTGACAAGGTTTAGACATGACAGTCGTTCCTTTACACTGCTTGCATGAAGAACATTTACAGCTCCCATTGATTTCCACTCAAAATTTCATTGGATTTCAAGTGATATTTGAGTTTTCCTTTTCAACAATACTGGCACCCTAAACAGTGCTAACTCCTCCTCATCTCTTGTTCCAGTTTAATCGCTGCATAACCTCCCAGCTGATCAAGTGGTTCAGCAACTTCAGGGAGTTCTACTATATCCAGATGGAGAAGTTTGCCCGCCAGTCCATCAACGACGGAGTCACGGGAAGCGAGGAGCTGAGCGTCAGCCGCGACTGTGAGCTCTTCCGAGCCCTCAACATGCACTACAACAAGGCCAATGACTTTGAGGTAAACACAGACACTTTCAGCAATTGAATGCAGACCAAACTGTAAAAGCTGTATGTTCTCAGGGAGAGGAGGAGCTGAGAGATAGTGTGGCCCATATCAAACAACGGTGAATTTCACCTGATACCTGGTGATGCAGTCGGCTAGTGTGACACCATCTCACCATGTCCTCTCTGACACCACCTCGCTGTGACTGTTCTCAATGCTGAGTTCAAGTCTCTTATACATCCTGCCGCTCTTGGCACACTTTACTATTATGTATATCATCGCTGTCCTGTGAAAACCACCTCTAGCTTTGTGATAATATAATATAATTAAATATCAGCAGATGTGGAGCTGGATGATTTTCACTGGACAGCAATCATATGAAGATTTTTTTGTCTGAAGCGTGTATCACATGCTTCAGCCATATAGAAATGTGAGGAACTCTCATCCAATGAGGAAGAAGCCTCACAAACACCTCGCCCTGTCTGCCTCTTTTTCACTGTTAATTTCCCATCCGTGTTTCTAGTGTGTGTCTGTGTGTGTGTGGGGGGGGGGGGATCGTTGAGAAACCACATTTTACTTCCCCGTCCTCATTTAACTATTGTCTGTGGTGAGATGTTTATGTGTGTGTCTTCCAGTGCATTGTAATCATAAATTCTCAGCAGGTAACTTCACCTTTAGTATGTTTCATTTTTCACACTTCTCCTTTCGCCCACTGTGTGTGTGTGTGTGTGTGTGTGTGTGTGTGTGTGTGTGTGTGTGTGTGTGAAATGTCCCAGGATCGCCAGTGCTCTCTCAATGTCAGCTGACAATAGACCTTTAAAAGGCTTGTGTTAAGAAGAACCTGGAGTGATTTGTGTGTGTGTGTGTGTGTGTGCGTGTGTGTGTGTGTGTGTGTGTGTGTGTGTGTGTGTGTGTGTGTGTGTGTGTGTGTGTGTGTGTGTGTGTGTGTATGTATTGTTAGAGAGTTCGAGTCTATGTGTGTGAGTGTTTTGTTGTTGCTGCATTTCCCAGTGTCCTGTTCACCTCGAAGGGTACAGCCGTCCCTTGGACCGGCCTGGCATGCTGGCAAAGCACTTCTCCAGTGTGTGTGTGTCACTTTGAGGGGGGAAAAAATCTCACTGTTATCAAGGTTAAGCGTCCTACTGTTTTAGTGAGAGGAAGGGGAGAGAAAGAGGGGGGAGAGGGAGATGGATAGATAGGGGATAGAGGGTGAGAGCTCCGAGACAAAGGAGAGAGCGATGAAGGGAGGGAAGGAGAAAGGGAATTGAGGGGAATGGAAAGGGGAGAAAGAAGGGTAGAAGGAGAGAGGGGGGAAAGAGAGATGACGTGCGGGAGAGAAGTGCCCTTGTGAGCAGTGGGAGTTTTGCAGCGCTCACATTTAAAGTGCTTCACTCTCTTTCTCCCTGTTTACGTCTATCTCTCTCTGTCCGTTATTTGTCCACTGGGGCTCCACTGTGTGCACCCAAACAAACACACACACACAAACACACACAGACACACACTTCCCCACATCCATCTTCAGTCCTCTTAAGGGAGGCTTTGAAAGACTCTGGCAGGCAGAAGCGCTTGTATATACGAGGTCTCAATAAGCCCAGAGTCCATCAGAGCAAAGCACAAAGAAAAATGACACAATTTCTTCTGTTCAGCTGCTCATGACTGGTGCAGGAATGATTTGTTTAATGACAGGGGACTAAGTTTAAATCCGGAAGACAGAGTGACCTTAAATGACTGCAGCAAGGTTTATATTTTTATACCACCAACGGTAAAAGCAAATCACAGTAAGGAGAACACTGTTATTGGATAATAACTCTCTTTTTTGAGTTTGTTCTTATCATTCTGGTTTCACTTTTCCTGATCCTGGAATCAGAGGCTTATTTTCCTTCAGAGGCTTGTTTCTGTTTTCATATCAAATTATGCACTGCTTATCGTAAATCACCTGACACCTACAACAGGAAATGGAAGTCCCTGTTGGGAAATAATATCCCAAAACACAAAAGCTTGACAAACTTGATTAATACATACTATATACACACACATATACATATATTTGTATATATTTGTTTTTTTGGCCTGTACTGTTTGTCAGAACACATGTTAAAGATCCCTTTCTTAGTTAAACATTTCCAAACATCTATTCTTTCTCCATCATTGCATAATCAAAATTCTATGAATATGCAAATATTGTTCATTTCAAAAGCCTGGACACACAGTGTCTCCTGCTTCACTGAAAAGTCCATTCTCAGTGTATCAGCACTGGAGGTTTCACATTTCCACATCCCACTTGTGTAAGTTGCATATTAGACCACGATTGGCTTCCAGACTAGTTTATGTGACAAAATCAAACATGCACATGATTAAGATATAAGGTGAGTGCAGATACATTTGAAAACAGACTTCTAGTGTCAAATTCTGCATATGCATCATTCTGCGCAGTGAATGTCAAACATCCAAGCGAGGAAACAATAAGCAAAACACGAGGTAACAATAAGCAAAACACATTTTTGAGTGGAGAGGGACATTCACCTTCATTCACCATAGTTTTTAACTTTGTTTGTGCCCTAAAAGTAAGTAAAGGTAAATCTAACTACATTAGCAGTTGGGCCAAATGTAAACTGGATGACACAACTCAAACGTACATTGTATCTTTGAATTGGTGTATTTCACTTTAAAGAAATTAAATGGATCCAAAAGATTCTTAGAGTTAGGTTTGTAGGACTCACATAACAGGTCAAAAACAAACATGGACAGAACAACCTCTAGAAAGAGAGTTTGCAAATCCCAAGAAAAAGTTTGCATGCATGAACACAGCACCCAACTAAAATGTACCTGCCTACACACACGTAACATGACATCTTTCCCCCTGACAAACCTCTTCTTTCTGAGTCTCAGACAAAACTATCATTCTTCTCCTGGCACCAGGAAGCTACTGTGCAAACAGGCTTAAGGGGAACAGTCTATTTGCATACATAAATTTGAAAATTTGCAAGAAGACAGACAGAGAGGAAAAGAGTGAGAGCAGCCAGGTGAATAAGTCTTCTGTTGGCCGAGGAGCTGCAGCAGTGGAGCAGGGAGGGAAAGTGTTTTGCATATTAAGGTTTTTTTGCTGGGCAGGTGTCTGAGAGATACAGGAGCTGATTAGAGTTCAGCACAAGGAAAATTTGCCCAGCCATGCAAATTCTAACCCCCCTGACAAAACCAACCGCCTTGATGAGCACGAAGACTCTGCGTGTAAGTGTTTGTGTGTGGCTCGTTGTTGTGTGTGTGGGTGTTATTTGTGTGTATGAACGTGTGTGTTGGTGAGTGGAGTTGCGTGGGTTGTGTGTTTTTTGCTGTTTGATGTTTGTGTGGATATGATGTGTTTGTGTGTGTTACGCATGTGCACGGACACATTTGTTATTTTTTTCTGTCTTAAATGCGTGTGTGTGTGTGTGTGTGTGTGTGTGTGAGTCATAGAGGTAACATGGAGATGGAAATGTACTGGATGTGTATCAGGATGCCCCCAAGGCCCTTTTCTGTGGATCTCTCCCCTTTCTCCTCCACCTCCTCCTCCTCCTCTTCCTCCTCCTCTTCCTCCTCCTCCTCCTCTTCCTCCCCTACCTGCCTGCACCACCACTTGAAACAGGAGCCTACGCAGATTCAGCAAGCACACACACACACACACACACACACACTGAGTTTTCCCTTTGCCAGATTCTGCATCATCAAAGTTCCATCCACCTTGGTGGCGTCTTTGGAATGAATATGTCCTCTGTTTCAGTGATCACACACACACACACACACACACACACACACACACACACACACACACACACACACACACACAGACACCCACACGTCTGTGGCCTTTCTTGTTTGATGCTAATCTGCTCTGTCACTGTGCTGGCCTAATACGCTCCCCATCTCCCTCCCAGCTTCTCTTTTGTCGCGATTGTTTCCCCTTTTCCTTTCATATCCCTCCTCCCTCGCTCCCTCTCGCCGTTCTCTCTTCCTTCTGTTGCCTCTCTCCTTTCATTCTTTCATCCTCCTCTTTTGCATGTCTTCCGTTATCCCCCCCCCCTCGCTTTTTTCCCCCCATTAGGAAGTTTTAATGGCATAATTGTCACATTCCTTCTGGCACAATGAACACCAGCGGTAATTAAAGAGCTTGCCGTTAATTACCTACACCCCGGCTCCACTTTCCTCTTTTCTCAGCCCCCCTCCTGATCCCCTCTCTTCTTCCCTTTCTTCTCCGCTTCTCATTCGCTCTGTCCATCGCCATCAAAGTCTTCCGACAACACGCCCGGCCTCCCAAAGCCTTGACTTTGAGCGAGCAGCGCTTTCATGTGAGGACTCAAGTGAAAATTCTCGCTTAGTGTCCTTTTCTTTTTACTCCACAGCCTCCTCTATCTGTCTTTGAACCCCCAATGACAACACACATCATCTTTCATATGACAGGAATGTGTGTGACCTGGTAATGGGTTAGAGACACAGTGAGAGAGAGAGAGAGAGAGAGAGAGAGGTGGGGGTCTGATAAAGAGGCGGTTTTATGATGGCTCTGGGAAACTCTCAGATTTCCATAAGACAGACTAGGCCAAGTTTCCTCTGTCAGTGACCTCTCCTCCCACCGAGAACACACGCACTCACTCATACACCCATACGTACATACACACACACTTCGGCATTTAAAAGAGGAAGTCCCTATGATCTCTACGTGAGAGGGAGGCACCAGCGAACGCGGTGAGAAGCCTTCATCCGTGTGCGAGTATCGTGTGTCCTCCCTTATCAGCTGCTCTTTCTCCTATTAGAAAGATGTCTCACTCCTTTTGTCCCTCTTCCTCTTTTGTCTGTCCGTCTGTCTGTCATCCCTCTATTTGAATAGATAACGCCCTTCCACACATACACACACACACATATTCACTGTGCTTGTTTCATCCAAAGTGGCCAAATAGTGATAGAAAACTTTCTAAAGTTTGACTTTATCGCTCCTGTTCCCTCAGTCAGCTCTCTTCCTCCCTCACATGCAGTCTCTGCCTTTTCCCTCTATTCTCCTCTCTTCCTCCCTCTTTTTATCCCAGCTTTTTGTCCCGCTGTCTCTCCGTCTCCCTCCTTCCTGCTCTCTCTGTGTTTCCCTAACTCTCCATCCATTACCAGAGCCACAGAGAGCTGAGAGCAGATGCTGTCTGTCCAACCGCCGTGCCCCATAGCATTGTGTGCTTCACCTCTCCTTCCCCCCTCACTCCCTCGTTCCTCCTCTTCACGTCCCTCTCGGGGCTCCATTTGTTCTCCACCCAGAGAGGCTAATGTCTGTTTTCTCCTCCTCCTCCTGCTTTTCCCCTCTCTGTCTTGCACTCCTTCATTCCTGTTCTTTTTTTTTTTTTCTCACCAGTAGGTCATGATTGTGTGTGAGTGTAGTGTCTCTTTGACCGGAGTTCGACCTCAGGGAATTTGAGGTGAAAAGGTCACGGCCGTTGCACTGGATGCACAGGCAAAGACATAGATACAAAAATATTTGAACATACATAAGTAACTAAAAACACACACTCGCGCACAGGTGTGGTGTTTTCAATAAAAGGCTCTAGGGTTCTCTTTGAAGAGCGATTGAAGACAAGAAACAGTAGAGGAGAGAGGGAGAGAGATGAAAAGCTGGCGGTATAGATTTAGGTTCAGAGCTGCCAAAAATACAACCGATACAATTTGCCAGTGGGTTTATGTCAACTACACACACACACACCTCCAATAACCCGATTTCTCTCCCTCATATCTACAGTCTCTACTGTCATTCCCCTGGTCTCTATCGCTACCACTGATGAACAGTTGAAGTACACCAAACTCCCCTATGTGCATTTATCATGTGTGCACATTATAGCTATACCCGGCCATATCCAGCAACAATTAATAAGTAGAGTATTTGTTGTTCTTTTATAACCATATGCATATATGTGCATGTGCGTATGTGTGTGTGTGTTTGCACCTGTTTTTCCAACCAGAGTGAACAGACACACCAGCTTCTGTATCTACAGAGATGCTACAATTAAGGCTGTAATGATGACCTGAGGAGAGGGGGCGTCTTATGTTCTGCTCTCATATTTATAATTTTCAATGTGAACAGAATCACAGATGTGATGCATGGTTGCAGATACAGACTGAGACGTAGAGTTCAATAATAATATGATGTACGATCAGATTCTCAATCTAACGTGTCGTTTTACTGAAGTCATGAGACTGTGAGAAGCGGGGTCTGAAAGCACTACTGGCCACTCCATTTTTTGTCTGTCACTGAGCTATAAGTAGAACGCTTTAGAATTGTAAACACTGAGTCAGTAGCACCTGGCAGTAGAAATATGTACTATACCACGTAACCTTAATCCCTGACTATTCTTAACTTAAGAATTGCTTTTTAAAAATAATGTTTATTAATATGAGAAAAACCTATCTACCATGGTGGAAGATGACCTACATTTTTTACCTGCCACAGCCAACATTTACCCTGTATTTGGCAGGTGGCATGGTGCTAATTTCATTCCCTGCTGAGAAGTCATAACTGTAATGCTAAAAGACTCATAAGGTTGGTTTACCCAAACGTTTCCATAACAGAAACAGTGTCCGGGATAAGCTACCGATCACTGTCAACAGTTTTCACTGAAAGTACTTTCTAACAAAAAAATAATCCCTATAAAATGTTTTGACAGCATGCTCTGGAGGAAAACCAGGGCAAATAAAACCAATACGGTCTGAAAGGCTAGATAGTGCTAGATGTTAGTGAGAAAATTTGTTTTTGTGGGGGGGGGGGACCAACCATTTAAAGAGAGACTGGTAACAACACTAGTGAATTGACTGTACCCAGGTGGTCTCTGTGGCAAATTTATCTAAAAGAAGTACAACAAAATTCTTACAAACCTTTAGATTTAGCGGACTTCTTCTCTGTGCTATGAGCATCATTTGCGACTTGTCTTGGCTTTTTAGTTCTCTTAGTGAGAAGAGTTAGGGAAAGAAAAGAATAGAGAGCAGGATCATCTGCTTCTCAGTGAATAGCCGGGGGCTATTGAGGGCCTCCGTTTGACGTTGCTGACAGGTCTTTTCTTCACAGTTTGTGTGTGTGTGTGTGTGTGTGTGTGTGTGTGTATGTGTGTGTGTGTGTGTGAGCATGTATGTACGCGCGCTCACATATGTGCATGTGTATGTCAGAATAAGCCACTTTATTCTGTGTGCTGATTAAATGGCCAGAGTTGTGTGTAGAGCCTGGGGCACCGGGGGTGGCACAGAATCACTTAAACATAAAGAACTACATGATCCCCTCTCTCCTTTTCTCACCTGCTCACACACACACAAACATATCCACTCACTGCACTCGTCCAACACTTGATTCCCCCTCCTCCCTGCTTTTGCCCTCCTCCTCCTCCTCCCTTCTTCTCCCCGCTCCTCCCTCCTTCTGTCCCTGGTCACCTTGTGAGGGGCAGCCTGCTCTGTGGCACAGCTGCTGATTATGTCATTATTTCTGGACCATTTTGGTCTCCCTCTGTGTGTGTGTGTGTGTGTGTGTGTGTGTGTGTGTGTGTGTGTGTGTGTGTGTGTGCGTGAGAGACTAATGAACCATGGCAAAGGGACTCATGCCAAAATGACCAGGGCGTGCATCAGAGCTGCAGATGTGTCAAAGCAACCACCCCCACACACACTCACACTCACACACACACACACACTTCCCATTTCCCCTGCTGATGCCAAACTATCCCACCTTCAATCCAATCTGCAGTTTATTATTTTCCTTTCTTCTCCTGCCATCTTGTTCTCTCACTTGCCCTTCCTACCTTTCTCCTTCCTTCCATCCATCCATCCATCTTCCATCCGCCCTCCTTCGCTGCAGCTCCTTGCTCTCCATCCTTTATTGTTTTCCCCACCCACCCACACCCTCCTTCCTCCTACCCTTCTATTCTTCCGCTCCCTCCCTCCCTTGGTTCTCCTCCTCTCCAGATGTCCTGTTCCTATCTTCCAGACTCCCTTGCTCCTTTCTTTCCCTTCTGCCTCCTGCTCACTCGGCCTCTCTGAGCCGGGGTGACTTCCTGACCTCCAGAGGCCCCATTACAGAGCTCTGTGACCCCCCTTCGTTTAAATCGCTTTCTCTCAGCTTGTGTCCACCATCCAAGCTCAGACGATGAATTTTTAAGTCTCTAAACAAGGGCTTGAACTGTGATTTCTGGTTTCCCCTGCTGTTTGCAATTCTTCTGAGTACATATTATGTTTCTGTCTGTTGTCTGTGTCTATTGCTTGGCTTGATATAAAGCTAGCAACCTTGTGTGTGTGTGAAGGGTGGGGGATTGAGACAAGTAAAGGTTGAGAGAGGAGCGAGAAAGATAGGATAGGATAGGAGAGCAACTTCATCAGTGCCTTTGACCCTGTCCTGTCCTTGACTCCCAAGCGGAGGTGCACCTTGAGAAGGGCCCATGTGACGCTAGTGCTCATGTTCACACACACTAGACAAGCAAGACACACACACAGACAGACACACACACACACACACACACACACTTACATGTATACACAACAGCCCCTCAAGGCTCCATGTTCTCAAGGCTATCAGTGGAGTGAGGGTGGCTGGTGTTTGCTCAGCTTTGAGGCCTGTTTCCCGTCCCAGTAGCCGCCTAAGCACGGAGAAAAACGCACACTTCACGGATGAGAGATTTGAGCATTTGAGAGGAATTCAGGGAAAATGGAAGATTGAGATAATGAAGAAAATTAAGCATTTGGAAAGGAAAAGATTCAAACGAAGAATCCAGTGCGGTTGTCAGTTGGACTCTTCAGCCATGGCACAGTCTTATCAGAGGGGGTTGGGGACAGGCACAGTGAGGGGTAGGAAGAAAGGGGACATGGGTTGTGTTTGCCTAAAGTGACAGTGTGGGCCAAGGGCTTATCAAGGCCTTTGTAGATTATTGATCAGAACAGATACGTGAGGCACAGGGTGCACAGCCTATGTGTGAGTGTGTGTTCGGGGTTCGGGAAGCTCTGGCTTGACTCACTGAAATGTCACAGGCCTGCTCAACTTCAGTTTCAACTCTTGTTTTTAAAAGTATGTTTCGCTGTCAGCAGAAGTGTTCTTAAGATATAGTCACTGCGGAGAAACATATCACACATCAATGCCTGTCTGTGGCATTCAGCGCATTACAGAATCTATAAATTCCCTTTCTCACGCATACATACAAGCACATACAATGACCGAAAAGCATGGGAAGTGTTGGTATTCCCAGGCTGAGTTGGGGTTAGGAATTAACCTGGTTGGCAGCGGGGGCTTATGTTGTGTCCCTGCATTTCATCCTTCAAGGCTACAGCTCACTAGGACAAGCACGCACTTGCACACACAGCCTTATCTTCCACGGTCTCGTCTTGTTTGGCCAGCGCTGTGCAAATAGAAGGTGCAATGCATCTCCTGACAGTTCCCAAAAGCAAAGGGGAGAAACACGTTGGCCAAACAAACAGCCAACCCTGAGTCACAGAGAGAGAAGAGATTTCTCAGGCTTTACCGAAACACATGCAAAGACGCACACACACTTGCATGCAGTGTGTGTAACAGTAGCCTTTATGTGAGGGCTTGGGCCTCTGGCTACCTTTTTAAACGTTTATCTAAGCAGTCTTAAGACAGGGGCCACTGCTGGAGTGAATAGCTCTCAGCAAGCCGTCCACAGGCTCCTATTGTCCTCCGTCATATTTTATTATCTCATCAAAAAGCAGGAAATCCGATTCCCTCTCTCTGAAAAAGAGCTTATCCTTCTGTCTCAAAGCAACCTGTCACAAGAGAGGAGATGGAGAGAGGTGGAGAGAGTTGTGGGGGAGAGGGGAGAGTCATTGAATGAGAGTGATTAACTGCCTCATTGCTGTCTCTTGTCGGAGAGGTTCCTCTTTCTTTCTTTCTTTCTTTCTTTCTTTCTTGATTGGCATTTACCCAACACTCAGCACAATGCAAAGGTTAGGGAAACGTGTGCGTATTAGAGACCATCTTTTTCTCCTTTGCTGATTCTTTTCTCCTCTTTTCCCTCTGTCTTTCTCCTTTCATATTGTGTTACACAGGGATCGAGCAACAAAATATCCCTTTTCATGAAAGCTTTTGTTTTTTGTGGACCCCCCCACCACCACCACCACACACACACCTCCATCCTCCCTGTTTGTCTTGCACCTTCCCTCAGAACAAAACCCCTTGTTTTTCTTAAGGCCATTCGATTTTATCAGCAATAAGTGTGTGTGCGCCTGTGTGTGACGCATGAAGAGGTCAACCTTAATCATTCTAGTCCACTTTCATTCAGAATCATCCAAGTTGGCAAAATCTGAAATCTGAAAATGACCGGATGGTGAATTGATCGTATTCTTTAAATGTTCCCTGTCGACCAGGGATCAGTGTCTCAGTGCTACTTCAGCTAGACACTGATCGCTGTCATGATTGCAAAGTCGTCTGGCAAAAATAAACATAAGTACAGATTAATGACAACATCTGTGCCGCGTAATTATCTATAGTGACATTTTAAAATGAATGATCACAGACAAAGTCAGGTGACAGAAAGTTGTCTTCTTAAATGTACTGCCACACAGCCGCTGACCATGACTGAGTAACTCCGTTTTCCACACTAAACCACAAAGCTGGTGTTTTCAGATGTATCTGCCCTGGAGCTCTGTTTTCAGGTGAGAACGACGCCGGCGTAAGTCAAAGAGAAAAATAGTGTGTTTTCAGATTTAGCCAGCGTAGCTGACCGGTCACCTTGTTTGCTTTTTCCAGGCGTCATTCCACACACACGCGCAACCCTCCATCCATTGCTATATACTCTTTTTCCTCTCTCTCTCCTCTCCTCCCCTCCCTCTCTCCTCCCCTCTTTGTACATCTGTCCTTTAATTTTGGGCTCTGCTGAGAAGTTGTTAAAAAGCCCTATGAAATATGTATGAAGGATTGTGAGCCACGCGATTGGCCCCATTTACCGGACAGCCGAGCGAATGAACGGCCACACTGGATAATCCCCCACAATGCCTCTGGAACAAAGGCCCAACAGATGACCCTAGAGAGAGAGAGAGAGAGATGAAGAGGGGGGAGTGAGGGGGATAGAGTGGGACAAGGAGGGGTTGCAAACAGTTAAGGCTCACTGCTGGTCAGGAGGCAGCTTGCTCACATACACAACTCACACGTCCTCGCAAAACAAAGGCTTGTGGGACAGGAATAACTCCCTCTGTTCCGTCGCTCCGCTCTCTCTCTCTCTCTCCTTAGACTCTTCTCAGCCCCTCCTTCTCTTGCCATCACTCTCTCCCTCCCTCCCATTCTCGCTCTCTCAGTCAAGAGGATCTGAAATACCAATACCCTTTTCTCCTTGACATTGCTTTCTCCTTGCAGTCAGCGTTTTGCTGTCCTTTTATAGTCAAAACGTCAGGAGAAATTCCATGCAGGAATATTCTTAGTAATGCGGCACTCCCTGCGTCTAACGGATAGGCCGCTGCGCTGCACAGGGCCGTTAGCGAGGTCTTTTGGGAAAAGGGTACGCATGCCTGCACATACACTTACAACGCATACGCACACAGTTGCCCTCGCACCGGGGTCATTGTGCCAGTATTTCAGAGATGACAGCAGTCCAAACAATTAATTATATCAACTTCCATCGCACCAGAGGGGAATTCAATATTTGGGGAATTGGGTTAGCTTGTGTGTGTTTCTCTCTCTGTCAGACACAAACACACACTGAGCGCACAAGCTCCTTATTCACGACTCACCTTTTCACTCGAGCAGTGGACTGAAATGTGCACACACACCAGACACACAGGCATCTTAGCCTCCATTCATCACCCTGAGGGGGGTGGGTGGCTGTCCCATGTGTGCATAAGTGTGTATATGTGTGTGTGTGTGTGTGTGTGTGTGTGTGTATGTGTGTGTGTGTGTGTGCGTGCGTGCGTGCGTGCGTGCGTGTGTGTGTGTGTGTGTGTGAAGAAGCATGCTTGTCTTTTTGACTGTGTGTGTGTGTTCCAGTGGCCACTAACCTTGCTGTGTCCTGACACTCCTGATGAGTATCTGCAGGACACTGGAGGAGCGGAGCAGAGTGCGCACTGTCAGGCATTTGGGCAAGCTGCTGTATATATGTGTGTGTGCGTGTGTGTGTGTGTGTGTGTGTGTGTGTGTGCGAGCATCAAGGGAGGCGGGCAGGGAGACAGTCAGCATTATCCAAGCAGGTGACCCCTGAAGGCTGCGTCGCCCTGGAGCTTTGAGTTGAGGAAAGAGACTCAGCCAAATACACCAGGGTAGCTAGTGTGTGTGTGTGTGTGTGTGTGTGTGTGTGTGTAGCAAGCATTATGTAGAGCTCTGTAACAGTACAGGATGTGTCATCTCCTTGGCACAAGTAGGTGTGTGCACTGGTGTGTGTGCTCACGCCTGCATGAGTGTGTGTGTGTGTGTGTGTGTGTGTGTGTGTGTGTGTGTGTTTGTGTGTGTGTGTGTGTGACAGAGTGTTGGCTTGGGGGAAGGTGTCACAGATCTTTGCCAGACTAATCATCTCCATGGTGTCGGTGAACGCTGCTGTCAGGGACACTAAAGAGGCGGCGTGTCTACCCGTTCCCAAAGCATTTAGTACTTCCTCTTTCGCCAGCACCTCTCTGCCGCTCTTCACTCAGCTCCGCTCTCTTGTTTGGTCACAGATTTACAGTGGGACTCATAAAGATGTCACGCTCACCGTGTTGTGGGGAGGGAAGTGGGAGGTGTGAGAAACCTGAGAATTCACAAGAAGTTACTTTTCTCAGGCTGACGCCTCAATCGGCTTTTAAGGAAGTATAAACGTAAAAGACAGGAGATTTATGGTTTTACATCCACTGTGAAAATATTAACCTATTCTAAAAGGCTGGAGGCGCAGTGTTGAGCGTAAAGCAAGCAAACACTGCTCCAAAATGATAGTGCTGTGAAGGGGAAGGAGTTGTTTTGGGCATTCATTCACCCTTTCATTTTCTGAATAGACTAGGTGACTGGCAGCTGGAGCACTTCAAAGGCTTGGATGGACAGAAAACCCGATTCATCAGTACAAAAGATCAGCAACTGTGTTAGAAAATGTCCGGTTCTTTGATAAAACGAGAAATGCACAAGGCTGTGTACATAAAAAAGTAAGGAGAGAAATAATTTACAACTCCCAAGGAGCATTTCAGAAATATCCAGTAACTGAACTAAAATTATGTTATGAGCCTAGTTGTTGTTGTTGAACCTTGATAAAGGTTCAGCAATTTAAAACAATTCACTTTTAAGTTTTGAGTCGATTCTATATGCTTTTGGCATCTATGACAGGTTTTTGTTCATTTGCAAGCACAAAACTTTCTGAATTTGATTTCTGAAATTTTTAAATGGGAAAAATACATTAGAAATCATCATAGTTTATATATAAAGTAAGTAAATCAGAAAAATTGAGAGCAGACTCGAGAAAACGAGTCAGGATTGCATGCTCAAATCTGTTCTGTTCTTATGAATCCGCGCCTGTGTGCTCTCAAATGTCGACTTGCAGAATGAGGAGTGGTCAGCATTGGTTTTGTGTTCTCTCAAATCTTTCGTGGTCAGTGTACTTCCACAGATGAGTAACCATTTCTTTCCTTCCTGTGTCTGTAAAGGTTCCCGATCGCTTCCTGGAGGTGGCCGAAATCACGCTGAGGGAGTTCTTCAACGCCATCGTGGCGGGCAAAGACGTGGACCCGTCCTGGAAGAAGGCCATCTACAAGGTCATCTGCAAATTGGACAGCGAGGTCCCCGAGATCTTCAAGTCTCCCAACTGTCTCCAAGAGCTTCTACACGAGTAAATGTCTCCTCTCCTCCTCCTCCTCGCTCGACGCTTTGCGCTTTTTTATCTTCTGATTTCATAGAATTTCAAGATGATATTCTTATTTGTTTTTTTTCCTTTTCTCCAACTATACTTTTGATTTCCTGTTTTGTATTTTTTTTTATTTTTGAACGTATGAAAGTTATGAAGTATGAAGTAGCATTCCCAATCTGAAGCCTCTGTGGCAGATCCTAAATGACCTAGCTATTGTGTTGTTGTTCTTATATGATAATTATCATGATGGTTATTTGTTTTGTTTTTCTATGATTCTGAACTGAAGAGACTCTAATCTTACTGGGTGTTTTTTGGACCGTGTGAACCCTCATCCATTTGGACTGTTTTATGATCACCACTTACTGAGTCCTCGGTGTGCGGAAGGAGTTCCCATTTACACTACTAAGAACATAGGCTGGGTTCCCTAAAGACTTTACTCATGGCACACAGGGGTGTCCCTACCATCCAGTGGGTGTCCAAATAAACTGTCCCCACAAAGTGCAAAGTGGGTGCCCAATAGACTATGCTAATGAAGATGTCCCCAACAGGACAGCCACACACACCTACACATACACACTCGCACACAAAAAGAAGGCCTCGTGAGGTTACTAACTGGACTAAGACTGGACTCGTGGTACTGGTCTGTACTAGTCTGTGGGACTTCAAATAGCTACTGAGCTCTACCATGTTTTGAAGTGTGTTTTCCATTGCCCATTCCATAGGGCATTGTGTTTATTGGCTGTATATTATTATTTTGATTATTATTATTATTGTTGTTCATGATTATTATTATTTGTCACCACTGCTTGCTGAAGATTAGCACTTCGAGATTTGTTTGTCCCTTGATGCCGTTGCAGAAAAAAATAAATTATTGCTATTAATATTATTCCACAAGAGTTTAGATTCTGATATATTTTGCCCCAATTTCCCGTTCTTCTCCTTACTCTCGTATTTGTTTGTCCATCTCTGAAGTGGACTTTGGTTTTGTTTATTTATTTATTTTTTTTGGTGGTTGGGTTCTGGGGCAACTTGCCTGGAAACAGTTTTGATTTGGGGTTTTAATGGAGAGACACCAGTGCGGGCTTCTCTATCTTCTCTAGTCTGTAGTGACTAGCCTATCCTGCACAGGACCAGTCTGGCAATGATGCTAGAAAAAGAGTTGGGCTGCAGAAACACATGAAGTAAATGGTGCAGAAGTATAGAAATATGCAGAAGTTTGGCCTTTTGATGTGTGACTTGCTGTTTTTGAACGGCTAAATTTCCATAGCCACTCCAGCTTTGAGAACCAACGTATTCCCACTAAATGAGCCATTTGATAAACTATCAGATAAATCTTATTTGTCTAATTATCTGTTCAGAATTGGTGAACATACATAACGATGACAGCGTAGTTTTTTGTCTTTTTATAGCACTGTCCACGGAATAGCTCATTTGTGCGATGAAGTCAACCTGTTTATATGGCAGGCTTTTATAGTGATTAGCCTATCCAAGGTGTAAATTACATTATGAAGTTATTTCAATCGCAGTTGATACTTGAATATATCAGAATACTGTGGCAATCTAAAGTACAGTGTCGCTGAAACAATAGATAATTTAATGCATACAAATAGAAGCATCACAGAGAGCAAGATCATTCAAGGAGGGCAGAGAGAGAGGTGAAAATAAACTGAAACACAGGCGTTCTTTAATTCTGCTTCGAGTGGAACTTCCCCCACAAACAACACGCACATACAAGCACACACACGCACACACTCTGCTCCTTCCTTCCATGTTCACCTGCCTTTGAGTGATCTCGCTCCTCTCTCGCTGCAACAATACGGGGTCAGAGGTGAGCACTCACCCCAGGGGTAGATGGAGAAGCTCTCAGCACTACAAAGAGCGGGGACAAAGACACAGAGCGAGGAGCAACACGCACCTGAAACCCTCTGCTCTGTCCCTCCGTCCCAATCTGGCAGCTTTTAAGACCCAAAGTGAGATTCTGTTGAAGCCACTGTGCCCGGTTTGTTAAACGCCATTCCTTTCACTTTAACCTGAGATTCTAATCCCAGATTTTCCACTGGAGTTGTACTTCTATATCTAGTGTTTTATTACTTTTAACCGCCCTCTCAGGCTTTTAAGAATTTTAATAAGCAGTTAGTGTTAGCTGCTCTGTTGATGAGGTAAGTTTGGAGCAATGGGAGGACTTGAATACTTTCTAGAGTGCGTGCGAGCTGGCTGTTGATCTCGGTTTAGCGACATCGGTAACTTATAGTGTGTTTGTGTGTATGTGTGTGTGTCACAAAAGATCAAAAGGGACAGGTTGCTTAACCTGCTGACTTGTCTAAGCGAGACAAAGCACCTGACAAAAAGAGGCAGAGAAAGATAGAGAGCTACTCCCTTCATTATGCCCCCCCCCCTCCTCCTCCCCGGACAGTGTTCTTCTTAAGATCCGGGGCCCTGAGAGAGCGGGATGGACACCTTTCTCACTGAAGGATGGGCTAGGCCCTGCATGTCTCAGAGTCTCAAAGCACCAGCCCAGGGCTCTAAAGCACCACAAACAAAGGAGAAAGCAAAGGACACTTTTATCTGATGCGCAGATTATTATCGCTCCCCAACCTCCCCCTTCCTGCAACCCCGCCCTGAAGTTAAAGAGTTCCTGCACCTAAAAAGATTAATTCAGGATAATGAAGACTTATGTGCAAAAAAAAAATGGATTAGCAAGACCTTAATACCGTGTTGAGAATATTTTTGTCAAGTTTTCCTTTTCTGGGGTTGTTTGATTTTAAGGATAACATTATTGAAATACATATATAGCCTTTTTTAAGAATTGTAAAAGATAAATATATGGGAAAAATATATACTGTAGTGGAAGTTCTTTGGAAGGCACTGTTAGAACTTGTTTCATAAAAGAAATCTTGAGGGTATTTTTAGTGACGGCTTTGTTTAAATCTGTATTCTGAATAAGTGAGTTGTTGGTAGATTAGGAGCAATAGTTGTAGGTTTTTTGCAGGTTTTGTGACCACTTTTCCTTTTGGTTTCTTTACCTTTTTTGTATTGTGCTGAATGGCTGTCTTGAGATCAGAAAAATAAACTTGGAATATGTTTTCAGAGTATGATATATTGTTGTTGCTACTGTAAATACTGTCAGGATGAAACAAAGAATAGCTGTACAGTTTTTCTATTATCTCTCAGAGTGCTAGAGAGGGGTGAGAGTGGTTAAAAAAAGGAGAATAGAAAAAGAGGGATGACCTGCTCTCTCCAACTGTACTCGTAACCACTTTTCCAAAAGCCCACAGAGGAGAGGTTTTGGTTGTTTGTTTTTTTCCCTGCCATGCCTTTAACGGCGGTCTGTTTCCCGTCGGCAGTGCCCTTGAAGTTGCACCAGCATCCGTTTCTTTAATTTTTGCTGACAGAACGATGCATTAGGCTAGCGGATGGGTAATGATGATGTCACGGAGCGGCCCGTTGGCAGTCTGCGGACCCAGTCTCGTCCAAAACCAAGGGCAGACTGCCGCCGACGTAGATCTAGATTTGACCCGAGAGAGAGACAGGAACTCATTGTCATCAGAAGAGTAGTGTCATGGAGGGGGCACATGTTGTATAGTACCAGTTTAAAAAGAGACTGCAGACAGAAAAAAAGTGATTTATACCCTTTTTTACTGGGTTCAAACAGTTGGAAAAAGTTTGGACTTGAATTTCTGTAGGCTTTGCATTTTGCGTGTGTGTGTGTGTATGTATGTATGTGAGTGTGTGTGTGTGTGTGTAGATGTATATGAGTGTGTGTCTGTGTGAGAGAAAAGACCGATTACGAGAACCTGTGAACCAGTGAGTGACACAATTCTCAACACTGTGGCCCCTCCCCCACCCCTGGGAGTACCATCCTGACATGTAAATGATTCTCATCTCATTAAGCTTTTGCAACGTGTGTGTGCGCATGTGTGTGTGTTGCGATAATTTCCTCTGATCTGTTTTCTGACCTGTTTGAAAGGGGTTTTTGTTTCTCGATGCTTTCAGTAGTAATTCTTTTTTATTATTATTACATTGCTCCTCTTTTTTTGTAAATATCAATGATGTGGACTTACAGTGATAAATACTGCCTTTGTGTAACTTAGCAATATGTTATGTAAATAGTGTTTTGTTGATGCTTTTTGTATGACATTATTATTCGATGATAGTGCAGTAATTCCAACTGGAACAGCCATGTTTCAAATACAGTCTGAATAGTTACACACAGGTTGTAAAATAAAACTCATGACATGGCTGCTTTTTTTCTGTTATTGGTGTCTATTTGTCTTGCAGATTTTGTGTAATTTATTGGTTTAATTTATCCTAATTTATTTGATGTTATTTTCTTTCGTTTTTCAAACAGGGAAGGCTGTACTGCATTTTATTAAGTAGAACCAACTTACAAGATTTTAATCCCTATCTACTTAAAATTGAATTTAAAAAATTAGCATTCTAGCGTGTTCATTCAATTGAAAAAATTATGGAAATGGAGATCTTGGCAGCTAAATGGAATCAGACAGTTAGAAAAAAGAAAGTTTGTTTCCAGGACCGGGCCAAGGGTGAGCTAGAAAGCTGAAACTAGTTTGAAGCTGTTTTGTATTTTCTCTTGAGATTTTCTCCCCCGTATTGCTTTGGCCCAGCCCAAAAACAACCAGTAGTCAAATTGCCTTTCGTGCCTTCACCCTCTATGAACTGAATGTATGTGCAGTATATATGCAAGCTTGTGCAAAATGAATAAAAAATGGAAATAAAAATGAAAAACAGTAGAAAACGTCTGCTTTTTATGTTTATAACCTTAAAAAAGGTACAGGCACAATAAAAAGTGCATTATGTGTGTGTGTGTGTGTGTGTGTGTGTGCGTGAGACAGAGAGAGAGAGATCATTAATAGAAAGAAAGTGATTTAAGTTATAGTATTACCTTGGTATCTCCTATGCTCCACTGAACATCACTGAATCCGATGTATGTATTTACTGTACATTTACTCTGTCCTGAGTGAATCAGCGCTGCTCTGCTCTCTGAGTAATTCAATGCCCTAATGAGGAGTCTGACGGCAGAGCACCAACATCCCAGCTTAGTTTTCTCCACAGAGTGCTGCTGATGCTGCCTCATCGGGCTAAATGCAACAATCATCATACCTAGACACACACACACACACAATGAAATCTCTTCAACCCACAACACTACAGCTGAATAAAGATATCAACTACAAAGGGGGTGGAAATCAAGGTCCATGGTGTTTTAAAAAACACCAAATGAATAAAGTCAAGTCAATTTTAATTATATAACAAATCACAAGGGGCTTTACAATCTGACAAGTGAATATATGCTTAGATAAAAGCTTGAGCGGAAAGACAAACCTCTTGAAATTTGGGTTTCTTCAAACTAGAGCTGCCACTACTGATTCCTTTCATTATTGATTAATCTGCTTTATTAATTTATCAATTTATCATTTTGTCTATAAAATTTTGAAAAGGTACCTGTGACAAATGCCTGGTATAATTGTGCACAGTGGTAAGAGATGTAATCATTCTACTTGACTTGTTCAACGAACAGTCCAAAACCCCACAGATAGTTTGTTTGCCATCAGATGTGATTTTAAAAAAAGCATCAAATGAGAAGCAGGAAACGTTTGTGAAATGTATTGACAAATGACATTTTCACATGAAAACGAATAAAACCATTAATCGGTTATCATAATAGTTGCAGATTAATTAATCTGTTGATCAGCTAATGGATTAATCAACTAATTGTAGCAGCTCTAGTTTATGCCCATATAGGTGTCTGTCTTTGTGTGTGTATGTGTAGTCTAATCTTCACAATACTAAACATCTTTTGATCTGACATTCTTTTGTAAAGAAAATGCACACTCTACTCTTTTGTGGTTAATTTATTTGATGATCAGTTTGGGAGTCTTTTAAGTAAAATACGATAATTTAAAAAGGCTTGGTGTGTTCTCTCTGCGTCATTTTGCGGTTTTCTTATCATGACCTCTGTTCTTTCCACCACGCCTGCCCGTTGCTCTGTTCCTTTTCTTCCTTTTGTTCTTGCCTGACTGCTTTTCACTCTTTTTGCTTTGATGCTCATTTTTGGAGTTGCTTCTTTTGTGTCTTTCTTGCTTGCTTGCTTTTATTCTTCTTTTTTTTCTCTCTCCCGTGTTCCTTTTCCCTCTCGTCCTCCGCCTGCCTCCCTCCGCTTGCCTTAACCGGAGGCTACAGCTCCTTAGGTTGGGCTGAGACAGCATCTTTGTACAACACCGACCGTCTGCTCTGTAATCAAATACCATCTGTCGCTACATCTGAAGACTCACTCTCTCGTTTCCTCTATCACACGCACGCTTGTAGGCACACACGTGCACACACACCACATCTGTGCCTCCTACTCTTGAAAGTGTGTGTGTGTGCGCTCTTTTTATGTACAATGACCCGTGTACTTACAATCATTCTACCTGATTCATTCTTGGCCTGCAGGGAGGAAGTCACTGGAGTCACTTTCACCACTTCCTGTTTTTTCCACCTCTCCCGCTGGGGGTTCAAAGGTCATTGTCTTCAGGTATATATCCATGTTTGTTCTGTGGCTCTGTGTGTCAGCAAGACCTTGGCTGCTGTATCAGACAGGAGATAGTGGACTTTAGTTCCTCAGTCTTAGATCAACGGCCCACTATCTCAAAGGCTGCCAGCCTTTCCCAATGTTTGCCCAATGTTTGTCCCTGCTCCGGCACAGAAAACGTTGACACTGTCCCCAAGGTCCCTCTCCAAGTCCCTCCTCCCTTCGTGGTCGCCTGTTATCACACACTCAAGTTCAAGAACATTTTCCATTTAGTGTTAAAAGTGTCTGTTTTTTTTTAGCTAAATTGTTTTCTTTAAGTTTTTACATTGATTTTAGTGGGTAAGTGTGTTTTACGGCTTGGCGGCAGTGGGGAATTTACAGCACGCCAACCCAACAACAAACAGAATATAAATGTGCATGTGTGTGGTAATATTCACCACACACATGCGCTGATGTAACTCTCCATGCCGAGGAACCTTTGTGACGAAGAAACACAAGGACTCAGGACCTCTTTTCGATTTCTTCTCTGTGCAATCCTCCTACCAACAATCAAAATGAGCTGTCCACCGTTTGAACCACTTTGACACCTACACCTGCAAAATGACTGTGGGCTTCAAGCTAAAACAGCAGAACGCTATTGAAGATTTTCTCCATCAGAGGACTTTTGTTTACAGAGGATGGCAATCTGTATGTATCACCTTTTATTTGCTTAACAGTGCATTCATTTCATCATTGCAGCTAGAATTAAACTTTTCATGCGCAAATTATTCCAGTTTCAATCAAAAACCATGAAAACAGATTTTTGAATTGCACAGATTGGTGGATTCATTCTGCATGTGTTAGTAATTAAACACTGGATTGCATCAATTGTGGAAGGAGCAACACACTGGTCTTATGCTCCAGAGCCACTGGCACAGTGTGGGATTAACTCTGGGTTGCCCACATTTGGCATCAGTGATGGGGACACCTAGTGGTCAGCATGTGCACCTTACACTTTCCGTGTGCTGTTTATGATGTCTTCTTCATATCACCCTCATGCATTCTTTGCCATTTCTTTTCATGCTGTGTTCAGTTATATTGATTCTTTATTCATTTTCTTCTGATTAATTTGTACTCTCTTTTTCTAGCCCCCTCCCTCCTTTCCATCTCCACATCACTTGCGCGCGCGTGTGTGTGTGTGTGCATTTGCTTTGTGGAATTGGAAGATTCCAGTTGGACAGATCATTGTGCCCCCTTTTTCCTCTCTCTCTCTCGCTCTCTTTCTCTCTCTGGAAGGCTCCAACGCAACTGGAGCCTCGGAGGCTCAAGAGAGGAGCCTGGGAAAGGAGGAACAAAGGGCCGTCCGTCTGCAGCCATCACCACTCTGCACCTCCTCTCCTCTTCCCCCCACCCCCGTTCTTCCCTCCCTTGGTCCCCTCGCCTCTCTTCCCTCTCCCCCCTGGCCAGCGCCCCAAATTAAGACTTCAGACAAGAAAATGGGCTCACTAAAAAAGGGAGAGAAAGAGAGAGAGAAGGAAGTCCATAACAAGCCAAGAGGAGCAGAGCGACAAAGCCTCTGTTGTTGGATGGCAGGGCCCCTCTGTCGCTCTGCGAGGAACTGTCACTGTGTCAACTTGGACCCCTTGTTGCGAGCAACACAAACACAAAACCATAATGAACACACACACAAAACATACACGAACAGGCAGAAACATGCTGCAGAGAACACCGCTCACACACTCATAGCCACACAAAAAAAGGCTGCACATGTGTGTACAGTGTGTAAACTCACATACACAGGCGCATACAAATCATGCCAAGCACATACTGATACTCCAAAATGAGTGAGGACAGTATAGATGAGGAGAGAGCCGCCGTGAATCCCCACAGCGCACCTTCATATTTACTGCCAAGAAAGGTGAAGGGGGGCAAAGTGAGGCAGGAGGAACTTCCCTTCAAAATGAATGAACGTGACGGTTTTGTGAATGTGTGCACATGTGAGAACTTGTGTTGAAGGTAGACAATGGCAGGGTAAATTATATATAAATTATATCAGGACACCCGTTGATACAAGGTGCACTGGGGGCCCCAGGGGCAAACACCTGTTACTGTGCGCACAAACACTCCCTTCTCCCTTAACATACACACCCTTAAAAAAGACACACAGTAGATTCACTTCAAAAGAAGAAGTAGTCACAGGGAGTGTGTGTGTGTGTGTGTGTGTGTGTGTGTGTGCGCGTGCGTGTGTGTGTGCGTGCGTGCGTGCGTGCGTGTGTGTGTGTGTGTGTGTGTGGGTGGGTGTGTGTGTGCTAGCATAACAGTGCATTGGGGGCAGAGATAGAGACTGAACTGGTTTGGCTTCTTCCAGTCTAAACTGGGTCTAGTGGGTCCAAGACAGATGGCACTCAGGGCAAAGCCGGTCTGGGCTCCCTGTCTCTCTTTCTCTCTAACACACACACACAAACACACATCTCTTTTAATAGCCATTATTGGCATCCTTTGCCTCTTCCAGATCCCTGAATCAGAAATCACAGAGGCCCATTATATTTCCTATTGACCCATTTGGCAAGATGGTGGGAGCATCGAGTGCTGGATTAAATCGAAAGCAGTTTATAATCCAGTAATTCTAATGTTTTAATTACTTAGATGAACAGGAGGTGTTTGAGCAAAGGCTAATCTCTGAGACATAAGGGGGAGAGAGAGAGGCGGGAAGAGATTTGTCTTTCTCCTTTGCAACACACACACATAGGCTTACTCATGGAACATTAGCGGCGTATTAAAGTTTATCACCTGGCATCAACAAAGATTAAAAGATTCACAGACTTTATAATTACATTAAGGTGAGGCCCACAGAGTGGAGGTGAGAAACGATTACCAAGCTTAGATGTCACTTTGTGTTGGTATGTGATTTACATTTCAGCGGACCTTTTTTTATCTCTGAAAAAATCTGTTTCTAGGCTAAATTCAATGAATTATCGCAGGTATTTTTTTACTGGAGACCTGCTGTATCTTGAGTGACATCTATGGCTGTAACGGATGCCGCAATTGTCTTTGATAGCCACCCCTCCTGTCAATCAGGCTGTAGGACAAAGGCTGCTATACCAAGGCTGATGACCTCATGCCTGGGGTCTGCTCCATACCGAAGGGGTCTTAACACCGTTCAATTTGCCTTTTGTGTCTGGAGCCGTTTTTCAGAAGCTGCTGAGTACCGAGAACTGCCTCGGCATCTCTCGAGGCTTGGGATGCACACACATACACACACACACACATACATGCGTCGCTGAGCCAGGAGTGAGCCTTAAGACAAGGAATGACAACCGGGACAGCTGCAGGGGCTGGAAGCCAGTCTTAACCCCACACCCCCTTTCCACCACCACCACCTTCCATACCACCTCCAGCCAGCCAAACAAGCCATTGTTTCTGGCTAGGGCCTTTGGTATTTCATTTGTCATGAAATGGATACGGACACGGGACGACCATGAGGCTCTTTTTCCAATAAAGAAGCTGCTACTGCTGCTGCTGTGGCTGCTGGTTGCCGAGCCCAGATTGTTAGCTCCCCTCATCCTTAACCTTCTTGTCGCTTGCCCCAAGCACCCTGCTCTGAACTATTAATAAACCTGCATTTTCCAAGGTAGCGATGGAGGGAGGGGTTGGTCTGACAAGTATTGTTCTCAGAAGGGGTGTAAGAAGAAAGAAAAAGAGAAAAAGTGAGAGTGTGGGAGGGAGGGACGGAGGAAGGGATGTTAGCTTACATGCCAATCTGTTTTTGTCATCTTTTCTGATCTTCATTTTCTCAGGTTTCTCAGTGGACATCACTTAGGTGAGCCAGGTAGCTTATCAACATCCTGTTCAGCTGTTGTCAATCACTTCTGAAAATGAGTTTGGTTTTGCAGGTATTATGACAGAGGGGTTATATCAGGCTCCCAATAATTGGCCAATGTTTACACGTTCACAAGGCTGCTTCACGCTAAGCTGCTCGCACATGCCGCGTCTTAGAGCAACTTTCAACACGTAGTTAACAGCGAAAAGGAGGAACTGACAACATACAGCTGCAGATGACATTTATGTAAACAGTAAAGATGCTAAGATGTTCATCACCCTTGCAGCTCCATCATCTGTAAGTTCCCAAGTCCAAAAGAGTTCATGGGTATAGAAAACAATAGCCTTCTATCTCCGTCAAGGGCATTCCTTGGCACAACAATAGGACCATCACCCCCCCATATTTTCCTTTCCTCCCCTCCCTCCTCATTCTCCAGCCCCTCCATCAAAGAGCATTCCAGCACCAGAGCCCCCTAAGCCCTTCACTCTGGGCCTGTCCATGTGACACGGCACGCAGACAGTCATCTTTAAGAATTGATTCACTCTGGTATCCAAAGCCTATGGAGCCTGTCTGCCAAGATACCCAGCATAGGCGCCACTCATGGGGTCCAGGTACACAACAGCTGCTCCCCAACAATAAAGGCAAAAAATGGGAGGCACTCAGGGGGAAGATGCAGCACTAACCTCCCTCTCAAGCCTGAACTGGTCACCTTGAGCCAGTTGTTGCCTGCCTGCCTGCCTGCCTGCCTGCCTGCCTGCCTTCAGAGACGACAAAAGATCGCGTCCAACTTTGGGATGAGGGTGGTGGAAGGGGGTGGAAGACACCTATAATTCACAATAAAAATGTAGAGAGAGGGAGAGGCGAGGGACAAAAGGATTGGATAGGGAAATAATTTTTTTCCCTTTCTTGGAAGAAGCTCGCAGTCACAGCTGTGCTACCAAGATGGTACAGAGCGACACATGGAAGACCATAAATAAGACCATGGCATGTTGTTTTCTTCTGAGGCAGACTGTGTAGCAGCCTGTAGGTCAAGTGAAGGAGATGCAAGCCCATCCCAGATACCTCACCCACGCATGCACACGGGGAAGTAACAGCGGGTATGTCTTGATACTACAGATAGAGATCACAAATCACACAGAAGGAGACAGGAGAGATATTACCTCACCTGAAGTGTTTCCATAAACTCCAGTGTACCAAAGCCTTGGGAAGTGGTATCACTATTCAAGCAGGTCCTGACCCACACACACACACACAGTGATTTATGATGATACAATCTAGCACATCATCCATCATAAACAAGGGATATTAAATGAATAGACTGAGGCTGTGTAAATAGAAAGTCCACCCTCAGAAATGATGTAGGTGATGCTGGTGAGCCACTGTCTAAAATCTAAGACACAAATTCCAGGATGGTTTAGGAAAGAGGAGACATACATCTGTCACATTTCCCTCAAAGTTAAAGAGAAATGCAAAGGCAAGAGACCAAAAAGAGAAAGAGGAAGCAAGAGACAGCGAGAGGAAGATGAGGACAGAAAGGAACTTGGCAGCATCATTCTTCCTGTTAAAGCGGAAAGGCAGAGGAGAGAAAGCGAGCGCAGCGTAGAGCTGGGGAGACGGGGGGAATTTACCAAAGCAGCTCAGGAGGGCCCTCATTACGATATTAAACAAGATTTAATAAGTGAGAGTGATTTGATGAGGTGATTATCCTGGCCCATTAATCAAGCAGGCTTCTGGCCTCGCTGTAATATGGCCCATCTTTCCCCCTATACCAAAGCCTCTTTAGACGCTGAGCTCCTTACTGCACTAACGCCGCTTCAGAAACAACACCAGGCCAAAAAAAAAAAAAAAAAAGCCATAGTACGTCTCATCTCTGAAGCCTGCGGGTATTTTCGATGCTCACTCATCCCTCCACCTCCCTGTCCGCTCTTCTGGTGCATCTGGTAAATTGAACTCCTTAACAGCTGGGTCAGAAAGTAAAGTCTTATCAGAGGGAGCTAAGAGTGATAACTGGCAATGATAACCAGAAAGCATCTGTTGGCTTTAAGGCTTTTGGTTTGAGAACAGAAGGAAGTTGTACAGATTTCACTGGATTGCTGGGATTTGTAGAAAGTTACGGGAAGCGTTTGTGTGTGCGTGCGGGTGTGTGTTTGTGTACGTTGGTGTGTGGGTAAATGTGTGTGTGTGGATGGGCTGAATCATAGAACGCTTCTTAGGAAAATGAGGAACAAGCAGCATCAGAACACGTGAGAGCGAGGACAGTCTGCTGTTTATGCTCAACCAGGTCAAAACAGAGAAATATAACTAAGACTGGCAGACATGAACCCGGCCCCCTAAGGCTGCAACTAATGATTATTAATCTGTTGATTTTTTTTTTTTTTAGTTTATACAATGAAATCTCACCAATTTTTTTTCCCCAGATCCCAATATGGCATCTTCAAATTGAATTTTTTATTTCCCCAGCAGCCCAAATCCTATAAGGTGGTAAATTTACAATAATATAAAAGAGAAAAGTAGAAATCATTTTTGCGATTAATTTTCTGTAAATTGACTAATTGATTACTTTATTATTTGTTTCATCCACATCACCATACTTTCTGTGTATCCTACAGTACGATAGGTAATGTGAAGTACAGCAGCTATTGCCAGAGGCACAGATGATTTTCTGAAACTGCTTTTAATGTGCTAATCTGTGAGATTGATTTAAAAAAATTATGTCAGCATGTTTGGTAAAAAAAAGAGTTCATTAACATGCTATGACATTAACATTCTCTCCCTGTTTTTTAGGCGATGGGGTTTGATGTGGATATAATTTCTCATGACCATTCACCACCACTTCCGACTCTCGGCAAAAATGTCTTCCAGTGCCACTAGCTGAAAGAGATGACGCATAAAGAAAGAAAGTGGCTCAGACTGATGAGTTGGGGTTTGTTTTATAGGTGCACAACCTCCTCTGTAAGAAAAAATGATTTTATTAATGTGCAATATGGGAATCTAACTCAAGCATCCTAATATAGTCTTTAGATTATTCTTTAATTCAGCCCTTCCCTTGCATTAAACAGCACATTGTAAAGAGTTGATACTCCACCCTTCAGAGTCTGGAACGCTGCTTTTTACTATTTAGTCCCAGGAAGCAGCTACACATCTGAGGAGAGAGAGACCAACCCCACTAGAGCTGAAACAATTAGTTGGTTAATCAATTAGTCAATCAACTGATAATTAATTGGCAGGTGTTTTAGTAATTTAGGAAATATTTTAATTCCTTTACATTTATTTATTTATTCATTTATTCTGAAATTTGAGGATTTGCTTTTTTCCTTGTCATATGACCTGATATATTTGGGTTTTAGACTGTTGGTTTGATAAAACAAGGAAGTTGAAGACATCACCTTATGATTGTGACATGCATTGTTATCAATTTCCATTAATTTCATCTGCAAAGCAATTAATCAATTAATTGAGTAAATAATCAGCAGATTGCTCATTAATGAAAAAATCCCCACCAGACTTTCACAAGCTGTCTGCAGGTTGAGTCACTAGTGTGCTATTTTGGTGAAAGGAATAAGCAAAATAGACTTTTACATGTTTGAGAATACTTTAAATGATCTGTGTAAAAGTCTAATCACCTTTATATCCTGTCATTAGAGTGCAACAATAAGACACTCTGGAGACTTTAGATCTAAAGCAATGTCATTTTCTCTTTACTGACTGAACCAGTTCAGTCCAACACAGCTGATATCTACATATTTATTAAAGATATATAATTTACCGTGTGGAACAATATGATAGAGCAACTGAGTCAAAGACAAGAGGTTAAATATAGCCTCAAGAGTGGGAGAGAATAGGTATTATTGTACAAAGACAGCCAACCCCCCAAAACATTTTAAAAGCTCAAGTGGAAGAAGATTACCTTAAAGCAGGCGTGGGACGGAGCTTTTTCTGGGAACTGCCCGAGAGTATTAATACAATAAGCACAGAAAATATAATACAAGAATGTTTTTATCAACATAATCCGGAGAGATGAGGCCAAACCAACCTGGAAAATAATCCCAAGGAGAAGGTCCCCTGGTTATCTGTCATCTGGGACACACACACACACACACACACACACTTATGGAGACACACTCATTTACTGTGTCTCTTCATGTCTCGTCCTCGCTTCAAATAATCGACAGATAATCGTCAGGAGGATGTTAACTCATCTTTACTGTACCGTCCCCACCGGCGGTAAGGCCAAGAGGTCAACTGCTGGGCTTAGCTATCAATGAGAGGTCAGCTTGTTGATATTTAATATGACATCTTTGATATGATACTCCATCATTATTTGGACACTGGGAAGGTTTATTTGTTGCTTTCTTTGCAATTTAAGAATAAACCAAAGCATGAAATTCATTTTAAATGCGCCTCCAACTTTAACCGCTTTCCAATATAAATGAAAACTCCCCTGTATATCTTCCCTCTACTGCACTATTATTTATTACATTTTTGGCAACTTATTACTGCACTTAAACTGCTTTTATTGGCTTTTATAATTGTCTATTTGTTTTATATTTCATTTTATTCTATTTTTTTATAATTTTTCTCTGTATAATGCTTTTAAATGCTGTTCTTTGCCCGTGTAAAGCACTTTGGATTGCCTCTGTTTTTGAAATGTACAAATTTACTTACCTTGACTTTATAATAAAACTGATAATAAGAATGATAGAAGAAATAAAGTAGTGCAACTGTCATTGAGGAGTACCTCGAGGGAAGTACGTTGGGGTTTACTTGAAGGATGGATACAGATTTTGGTAGCTGACCCTCAGAGGGTTGTAAGACAATGTCGCCTTGGCGAGTAACTTTCTCTCGTGCGCACTCTCTCTCTCTCTCTCCCTCCGTGTATCTAAGCAGCATAATTTGAGTAAATGACAGGGGAACATCTGCTGTGCATAAGAGAGAGGCCAACACTTTAACATGCAGATGTCTCTCTCCATCTGCATTAATTCAATAATTACCGCAATGGAGGGAGGGGGGAAAAATCTTTTTTTATAGCTTAAGACAATGTTATCTGTGCCAGTTGGTATGGGGAGGGCGAAAGGGGGGCTGGATGAGAGTGGGTTTGTTTGTGTGTGTGTGTGTGTGTATGTGTGTGTTTGTGTGTGTGTGGGTATGTGTGCATGTGCTGCTGGAGGTTTCAGAGAGGAGGGGTAGATTATTACACCATTTAGCCAGAGCAAGCTGTCACATTGTGGAGAATCATACTAATTCCATTGTGCCCTTGGTGAGTCACTGGCAGACTCCAAGTGACCGATGATGCCTCAACGCCACCACTTGGTCACTGGACGGCCAACCTGCTTCGCTCAGGGTTTAACTGTGTGTGTGTTTTAAATTGCACGTGTGTGTGTGTGTGTGTCAGTGTGTGTTTTAATGTCTGTAAGCGTATGTGAGGCTGAATCTCCAATTAAAGGGAATTTGAGGCACAGCAGCAACACCAGAGAATGACAGGTCAAGGCTTTTACATACTACTGAATCAGTCCTTGTGACATTTAAAATGTCAGGCAATCCTATTTTGGCTGGCAACATCACTGACAATATTGGGCCAAGGAGAGCATTAACATGTAATGGTTTCCATTCAAACAGAGCTAATTACTTTATTGAAAGGTGGGCTCCAATATCTCATTTTCATCAAAAGCATTTATAAAGCAATCAGATAAATCTGATTATAATGTCCTTGTTCAATGAATGGAGGAGATAAAATGTGAAAAAAATATTTTAATGATAGGTCACTTTTTGCACAATAAAGACACTGATAGAACTATAATCAGGAGATTTGTTTAAATCGTTAAATCATAAATCGGGAGATGAAAAAAGAAAAAACCCTTATTAATAACAGTGGCAGGTCATCCAATAAATTAACAGGTGTTCCACCTAAAAAGCATACCCATGCACCTCCAACCTGTGAGGGCATGAGACCTATGAAACGAAAGGTCAAGCTGTCAATGAGCGGCTTAAAGACACACTCACGCAGACACACACAAACAATTAGAGGATGTATCATTGTACATATACGATTACACACATAAATAAACATACAACCTGACATAATACCCATGAGCATGCACACATTGCTCATACAGACACACACACACACACACACACACACACACACACACACACACACACACACACACACAATCAGACTCTTCCATGCCTGCTAAACATAGGGACAAAGGAAAATTTCTGTATATTTAGCAGGCCAACTTCCTTTGATTGCAGCAGTGCTGTTGTAGGAAACAATGCACAGGCACTATTAATACACCAAGGAGAAAGAGAATTCCTCTTAGAGGAAAGCTCAAATGAGCCACCAGCCAAGCTATTTACAGACTTACTGACTGATTGGATGACTGACTCCACTATACTTACTTTAGTCTCTCCGTCTTGTCTTACTCGACTCCTTTTTTCTGCAAGGACTCTGACATGCTGACACATACAGTACATTGTGCATTGGAGAGGCAGTGGTACATATTCTTGCATAATACCTTCTTTTATCCATTGTGCTGACTATTCTGGTTATGAAAGTTTCAGTGTACATATATCAAATTGAAGTGCATGAGGAATGTAACAGATCTCTACCACCGCTGTATCGCGTCCACACGCCTGTGACATTTGACTGGTGGTAAATAGCCACCCAGCCGCACTTATGATCGCCACTCCTTTCTAAAAGTGCCCAGTTAAAGAGCATCAAATCCCCACTCGCTAAACCCACACAAGCCCAACCTTCATTAGCATAGCTAACAAACTCCCTGAAAGAGCAACAGTAAAGGGAGAGAACAATGGCAGTCTATTAAAGGGGGAGATGAGGGGGTGAGAAGAGGAGAGGAGGGGGGAAGCTATTGTTCTGGTCTTATTTAGCCCTTGGTGTCACCCTGCAACTGTTGTCACTTCTAAGTTTAGCCGGACGGCTGAAGAGGACAGCGAAGAGAAGAAGGCAGGAGGAGGAGAAGGAGGAGGAGAGGGAAGAGGGAGGGGGATGGGTGAACAGGGAGAGATGGTGTCAGGAAGAGGGGATGATGAAGGGCAGAAGATAAAATGGATGCAATGGATGATGGAAAGAATGCAGACTGAGGTGATGTCAGTGTCTGTACCCAGAAATGTTCAGAAAATGCAAGTCGAACTCAAGTCTCAAGTCTTTGACTTAGAGACTTGAGGAATTTTACCTTAACGTTCGGGCTTAACAACAATATGGGGTCTATATAAACTGCATTTATGACTTTCACACATTAGTCTAAGTCAACAAAAAAGCCATAATCTAAAACTGTTTATATTAACTGGCCAAAAAAGCAATGGCTGTATTGTCATTTTTGACTAATAATGGAATCAAACATCAAACCTGTCTCATAGGCTACTTGAACCAAGCAAACACTGACCTATTCGAAGCCTATAAAGTTTTTAGGGTTTTTAAGTACTTTTAGGGCTGCAAATGACAATTATTGTTGCAATTTCATATCACGATTATAGTGACCAAAATTATCACGGTTATCAGTATTATCATGGTATTGTAAAAATGTGCCGAAAAAGATTAAAATGTTTTATATTGAAAACTACAAATAAAATAACAGCCAATACCTTTTGTAAACATATGAAAATAATCTAAGTGTGCATTATCAAGATTATATATTTCATATTATATAGGTAATGCAATGACCCCCATGCGCAATTACATGAAAGCAAATAAGTCTTTAGAAGACAGTGATAGTAACTGCAATGAGCCCAACAACTGACGTAAATACAGAAGAGTCTGTAGCGTTTCTCCTGTTCTGACACTACAACTAATTTGATCGCTACTGGACTTAAAATGAACAAGATATGCTGGCTGGTTGACTTAACTGTGTTATCATGTGTAGTGGACGAATAGAGTCTGCAGACACACAATGCACACAGCAGCAGAATAATGTGTAGCGTTTTTACAAGAGCAGCTTCAGTTTACAAGCTATTAGCACGTCAGAGAGACAAACTAAAGCTAAAAGTTAACTCACCCTGCATTCACTATTAGGTCATTTTCTTCAATCAAGTTTCCCTCAGCGCTCTCATAAAAGCTAAAACTTCAGAGTGAAGTTGAAGTGAGTGAAATCTCCACAGCGCTGTTTTCCGCCGTGTTGTCATTGACACAAACAAACCCACATTGCGTACTGAGAATGCAGGCCTGCTTCTGGAAGACTCTCGCTAATTTTGGTTGATGCTGGACAGTATTATCATGGTAATTAAAATGTGTACGGTAATAATAACCGTCAGGAATTTTATCATGGTTTCTCGTTAAACCGGTAATTGTTTCATCCCTAGTTACATGCAGTACCCACAACATACCTTGCATAGAACACTTTAAAGTCATTATTAACAAGTCAAAGTCAGTTCAACTCAAAAAAGATGAATTACAAGTCGTGTTAAGTTTACTTAAGTTGCAGCTGAAGTGCGACTTGAATCAAGAGTTGCCCGCAAGTGCTGGAACCAGATGATGAGCCCAGGACCAAACCTAAGCTTTTCTCCTTTAATTCCCCAACTCTAAAGCTTTTGATGAGTTTCCTATTAAGTCGGTAAAAAAAGTGTAGAACAGATACATCCAAAAGGAGAATAATTTTCTGTTTTGTGTATGTGCGTGCGATTGTGTATGCAGGAAATAGAAATGGCAGTGTCGGTGTTTGGAAGGCATGAGAGCAAACTAGACTACAAATAGACGACCAAAGGACCAAAAAGAAGAGATGAGGCAAGATCTAAGGAGAAAGAAAGAGGGAGCGAGAAGACAGAGAAGGGAAGAGGGAGACAGATTAGCCCAGCTGTCTGCTCATAAAGCGGCAGAGGGGTGAGGCGCTAAGCCCTACAGTGAAAGCAGAGCTTAGGTGGGTGACACAGGGCAGTGGACCCCACTCAGCCCACAGCGGCCTACGGTGTAGGGCCTGAGCCAAAGCAAAGACACATGGATAAACAGTGGGAGATGAGGCTCCGTGCCTGCAAAGCCCACGGGGCTAAGACGGCCGAGCAGGCAAACAGGCAAGCAGGCAGGCAGGCAGGCAGGCAGGCAGGCAGGCAGGCATCACATTCCCCCCACAGCCAGGAGTGGAGACAGGGGGGGTTAAGGTTTAAGGGCTGGCTCCCTAACTGAGTGACAAGAGACGAGGTGGGATGGTAGACACTGTCTCAATCAGTGAGTTCATCAGAAAGAATGTGGATTTATTGTATACTGCCTGGGCTAGGCTCAGGAGAATAAAGGGACATTTGCATAGGGTCTTGGCATGATCCTGCCCCCCTCTCATTCACCCAACACCCCCATTACTCTTTCCCCACTCTCTCCACTGGATTCAAACACACAGCACCGGCCATCTCTCAAGCCGTGCCCTGCTGATGACCCCTAGTTAGCACAGCAGCCTGGGAACGGCATGCGATGACAAGGTCATGAGTATGAAGTGAGGAGGCCTCCATCCACCACGACTGGAAGACCGAAAGTAGCAAATGTCTTTAACTGCACTGGATTTCACACACAACCCTCAACCGCGACCTCGTGGCAGCGAGGCATTAGCAGCTGCTATTTTACGAGGTCCCCAATGTGACAATGTACTGCGTATATCCATCAACAGTATGGCCGTAAGTTATACATACAGTGTCTTCTAAGGTTGTAAAAACAGCCGGAGTGCTTATGTAGTTTGATCCTTGAAGAGGTGCAGCATGAGGAGAGCTCAGACAATGTGCACATAAATTATGAGAGAGTAAAACAGTAACGGGTGTGCACATAGTGACGTGGACTCAAAAGCTGGGCTTAAAGGCAGAGCAGTTGAAAGCAATCACATGTTTACTTAGTAAGAAGTTCAAAGCAGAGTTCAGCAACAGGTAATCAGTCAGTGAGGGAAAGCAAAGCAGGTAAGGGGCAGATAGGCGGAACCGGGCTGTAGTCAGGAACAGGCAGGCAATAAACAGGAACGAAGGCTGGAAAACTAAGACTGGGTAGTACCTTAGACAATCTGGGAAATGTCTGGGGAAAGAGGGTTTGGAAAATATGCGCAGGAGTCAGGAGAGCTAGAGTGTGTAGGTGAGTGAGGGGATCAGGTGATCGACTGGGAATGGCGAGAACACCCTAACCCGAATGGAGTTATTATTTTGCAAACCCACTATTGAAAAGTTAGAGGTAGACTCTTCTATCAACTAATAGTTTAGTCGACTATTACGGGGCAGCCCTTCAGCAAGCATCACATATTTACACTGATTTTCTTATATTAACAATAACCAGTCCACCCACCTTGATCTGTACAAGGGTCTCTACTGTCTGGGGGGAGATAGATGTGGTTTCACATATTGCCAAACACAATTTAATTGACTGTATCTCCTGCTTGAGAAGACAGGTCCAGGTGAGGCAGGTAAATATGAGTGCAGGCCAAGCTGTGAAAGTGAAGGACAGGAGCATAGAGGAGAGGAGCAAAGTGCAGCTACTGCTACTGCTAAATAATAACCAATACTTCTTAAAGAAAAAAAACTAATCAGCAAACATCGTGTTCCCATAGGAACGTACTTCCGCTTGCACGGGGTGCGCAGGGCGTCCACACTCCCATTCACCGAGATTGGGTGCCAGCTATCCAAAGTGACTACCTGGAGAAGCATGCTGCTACTCTACACCATCAAGGCAGTGTGAAGGCACATACTGATTCAAAGTAAAATTCACTATCTTATTTTGAAGTTCAGAAAACTCTCTCTCTCTCTCTCTCTCTCTCTCTCTCTCTCTCTCTCCCTCTCTCTCTCCCTCTCTCAGAAAAAGAAAACTCTCTCAGGCTTAAATTAAAATTTGTCCCATATCTGGTTGAAAATCAATTGTATTTTACCATTGAACAGGGTCCCCAGTGCTGTTTCCCTTGAACCCTTTGTCGTTCTTGAACACGAGGCAGTGACTGTGCCTCATCACACAAATTATGCTTACCTCCTGGGGCTCGCCAGTATTTTGAAAGGTTAAAAGGGTTAATGCTTGCCTTTCTGAAATCAACATCATCACAAAGTTTGTACTACTTAATCTAAGCTCATTTGTTCTCTTTAAGATTTGGGAAATGATCAATTCATCATAGATAAGGTGCTAGAAATCCTGAGCAATCCTCAATGACATCAGTGTCTCTGGCAATTGGGCTCAAGGTGGATGAAACTATGGATGTGTCTGTTAAAAAGCAGCTTGATGTTCACATTAGGTATAATTTTCTTCTGAAAATGACAATAATTATAATTAATTAGTTTTGTTGCCTGTCTGATCTCTTGAAATGTGGAAACATGGGGAAAAATGCTCATCACAGTTTCCCATAGCCTGAGGAGAGTCTTCAAATATTTTGTGACCTCTGATCAACAATTCCACAATCCATACTTTACTATGATATACAACAGTAAAACCAATCCTGGAGAATCTGGAACGACAGACTATTTGGCTTTTTTGCTTGAAAAATAGCTGAACCAATTAAAGTATTATTTTTAAAAAGTTGCAGCCAATAGACATTAAATGTGTCGAATGAACTCCATAGGAGATTTATAAAAACTGGTGTTTAAAACAACTTGAACCCAATACAAACGCTACCGTGGGATCCATGAAATTTGAGTTTGTAAGACAAACAGAAGACCTAAAATTACCTTTCAGACACAAACAGGTCAGGTCGACTGTATCTATTTAATACCACTGTCCTGTCTCTTTTCTGTCCTGTCTCTTATTCTGTTGATTTCCCCTAACAGGGTTTCCTTGAGAACTAAATCTACTTAGGATTTATTGTTTCTTATTATTTCTCGTCATTGGAAATTATAATCCTTTCACCTAATCCCCCTCTCCCTCCCTCTCTTTCAGATCATATTCATAAAGATCATCCACTCTGACAAAGCAAGAAATCAGCACAGTGGGGAGGTCTAAAGGGAACGCGTACTGAAACAGGGGGTTTCTTCCTAATCAAATCAGATTCCTCTGATGTAATCAAGACGAGACGCCAAAGACGACGACATAATCTCCCAGGGACATGCCTCCCTTGCTTGCACGTTATTAAAAAATGAGGAGGAACAAATCTTTAGATTGAAAGACTGGAAAAATGGAATTATAATAAATCAGGGGAAACTGGGGCAAGGTTGGATAAAGCCTTCAGATACAGATGAGGGACAAATCTTCACAGTGGTTTGTGCTTGTATGTTTGTGTTTGTGTTTGTGTGTGGGTTAGAGAGAGAGCAGGCGCGCACATGTGTGTGTGTGTGTGTGTGTGTGTGTGTAATGTGTTTGCACGGTTGCTTATGAAATATTTCAATTTACTCAAGATCAAGTCCCTGACCTGAGCTCTCTCTCTCTACCTCTGTGTATAAAATCAGGACTGCTGGTCATCCTACAAGAACTCACTCAGTGTTGTTGGATAATCTGTCTGTATCTAAGGTGACTACTGGTGGACTGTGATGCATTTGAGAGTGCACTTACAATTAAAACCCACATGATGGCACAATATGACAAAAGTGGAAACCAGCTAGGAACTTGAGGTCTCTTTCTGTTAATCTGACTAGGTTTTATCTCCATGATGAATAAAGTACTACACATAATGCATAATGTAATCAAGGCCAGATGTTACCATTCAATATTCAACTTCATGAATGTATTTTGTGAACTGATCTACAAGCACACATCTGCCAGCCCACAAGGAATGACATTGTACAATGGTGTAGCCATCAATTGCCAAGACATTATTAGCTGTCACCACCAGATGGCCTTACTGAACTGCAGCAAAAATTACCAACACTGGAGATGAACTGCAGGCAATTCAAATTGATGTTGTTTTTTGTTTTTTTAACACAATTTAAACATTATTTGACATGTGCATCAAATGTTTGAAGTGGATGTCTGATGCTCTAATAGAACTCTAATAGAGGCCGGTGTTTACTAAGTCACGATATATATCACTACCATGATATAAAATTTAATTTTCTGTGATAGAGGATTTTATCAATATCGCCTATCACATCTATACAGTGGCGGTTCTGACCCATTTAAACCACAGGGGTCAGACTGGGGCCAATTGCTCTTTGCTAGGAGCCGGTTGCATTAACTCTTAACTTAAAATAAGTGAACTTTTTAGCAGCGGAGTGCTTCAGAAGTCAGACAGATCATGTTGAGAGATGAGTAGAACAATATTTGTATGTGTTCATTAACAAATTAAACTAATTCAGATAATTATTAATCTTCTACTGTGGTGGAATACAACAACATCACTACAGTAATACAAAGCTTATAGTTGAAACAGGTAGGCCTAAAGACTGAACACTAAAATATTGAACATTAAAACATTCATAGATTTGAAAGGCATCAACATATAATGAACACATGACCTACACACTCTTCTCATATGCTAGGAATACAAAAGCAGCCCACAAGGCCTCCAATATATTGACTCATACAGCACAGATGAAGACATTCTCACAAGCAACAAGCAGACCTCCACACTCCATCAACAGGTGACCAAACAACCAATAAATGCAAAATTGGGAAAATTATTCAAAGCCCCTGCAGATGTCCTTGCTACTGTGTCTATATAAATAGCATCAATAACACAATGGTGTTGCAAAGAAGGTTACATAACCTCATAACCTTGTGGTTAAAGTTGACACATTTAACCACTGGAAAAAACAGACAGCAAAGAGACAGACAGGCATAGAATCAGGCAGAAAAAGGGTGGTTTATCTTGACTCACATTATTTGATGCTGAAGTCTATGGAGATGAGTTGGTGAATGACCATGCCATGTAGTCCCACTGCACTTGCTGTTTTTGATTGTCAACATAAACTTCTTCACTGTTAGCTAATGAGTCTTACAAAAACACAGCTGGAAACACTGGAAAACAATCTAAATAACCGCTTCATTTAGCGGAAAACAACAGAAAGTTAGCTTTCTATTATTTGTTATGAGACCAGCCTTACAATTCAGTTAAGTTTCTCATCCAGAGACTAATTCACTGTCCCACAATGACAGCATCTGATTGTCTGTCTTTACATTATCGACTTCTTCTGCCATATTTGCTGTCTCAGACAGTGACTGTATATAAAGTCTCAAGAGTTTAATCTCATCGTTGACCGCACAGAGCAGCCACTAGGGGCGCTGTTTCACTCACGACGAAACCCAATGAAACTTGGGTGAAACAGCAGAATAATAATTGCTATTGTGATTGTTAAGTATTTCAACTAAACAATTCAATTAATTAATTTCAATTCAATTACAGTGATAACTATTTTGGATATCGGAAAATCGGTTTTCCTTGGGGTTTTTCGGGGGGGGGGGGCACCTTGTTGCCTTGGAGCCCCCAGCCATCCCCACTCCATCTACAAATGTAATTTAACTGTAAAATCGCTCCATAGGGCTCTCTAAATCAATTACTGGGTGCTATAACATAAGTAGGGAGTTTGTCTGTCACAGGAAAAAGTTTTATAATGTTTGTTTGTTTAAAGTAGCGGCTGGGCTTTACTGTATCTTTGGATGCCATTATGAACTATTATTGGGAGGGTGACGCCCCAACACGTAGAGCCGGGGTTCCACCTCCCACTTCTCTCCCGGGTCCTGCTGAAACATTTTGGATAAAGACAACTCGAAGGTGGCACAATGACGGGCAGTATCGAGGGACTGGAGAGGTTTGACAGTCCGGGAAAAGGACGAGGTCTCCGCGTTACCAGGGCCTTTAAAGTTGGAGAGCTGCTGTTTTCCTGCCAGGCTTACTCTTATGTGCTATCAGTAAAGGAGAGAGGCTACTACTGCGAGTTCTGCTTCACCAGGTAAATGGTTATTTTTAATTCAGTTATTTCTCTAAGCATTGCGTGATACAGTTCGTCAAGAACATCGTCTCATCACTTTCGCCTGTATCAGATACCTACTGCACAACTTTGTGATGATACCTGACATCATGCATAATGCAACACTTGTTCACATGCGATTTATTTGTTATTGACCTACATACAGGACCACGTGGGCTCTTTGTCATAAATGTGTCACTCAATAAAATCTATTTTGGTTATGTTCTTTCTGAACTGTGGTTCATGTGGCCAATATCTGGTTCCACATATCTGCACACCCCCTCTGGCCCAATCTCACTCATGCTTTTTTTCTTAATCATACAGCCAGTCATTTAGCTCTTGATTGTGTTTGCTTGCCTGAATGTGTTATACCACAGCTGTTTTGTAGTAACAATGATAACATTCAGTTAAAATCTAATCTAATGTCTAATAATTGTCTTTGTCCTGTAGTCTGCAGGATGGTATGGATGCAGCTGGTTGCCCTGCGTACACACCCTTTTCTGTAAAGTACTGTGATGTAAAACATCATCACTCTTGCAACAACAGTTTATATATTTGTTATGTTTAACATTGAGAGATTAGTTATTGTCCACATCGTCTCCCAGTGGTGTGAAGTCTTTTATATTTAGGACGATTCTGTGAGGTTCATTGTGAAGGATTTATACCATAATCTGTCTTCCAATCACACTTTAAATGATGCTGAAGTACTGAGCGAAGATGTGGAAAGTTGCAGAAGTGTAAGTCTTTGCACAGTTTGGATTCTGTGCAGCAATATTTTAAAGTATGACTTACTAATCTGCTGTATCCCTACCTCTTAGTACCACAAAACAAAAGACAACACTGCATTTTATCATAAAGGATCCAATATGTTTGATACAGTTCACTTTAGTGCAGACTCTGTTGTGTTGTAAAAATCAATCATCATGGTGAAATTCAGGGCTTTACCTGTACTTTACATCAGTTAGTGTGTTCCCAGCTTTAGCCTTTCACCCACCAATTACCAGCTTGTTGAACTTAGTGTGACTACTAACAACAAGTGTCTCAAAACATTTTTGGGTGAAGTTATGTTTCAGTGTGGTAGAGCAACAGCTGGTCATAAGATCAGCTCTATAAATACCACAGAATGTTTTAAAGTCCTTCATCGCTATCAGTTACGACAGGCCACTGGCAACTGCTGTTTCTTGTCTCAGAGTAATGGAGCAGGATGTTAAAATGTCCATACACAGACTTGTACGCTCAAGCAACCAGACACTCACGTACAGCTAGATAGCTACTGCCATAGACGTACAACTACATTTATATGCATTATCCGCTGAGCTCTGATATCTAACATTTGAGTGTTGTTTGTTTTGTGTGTCTGAGGAATTATATGAGGATGTGAGAGAATCTTATTGTAACTTTTTAATTGTGTACTCTGCACTATCCATAAGCTAATAGAACCGTCTTTGTCATTTATAGGAAAGAGGGCTTGGCAAGATGTGGGAAGTGCAAGAAAGCATGCTACTGCAATGTAAAATGCCAGGTAGGAAACTATTGGAATGACAGAATTACTTTGTAATGTAATGATTCCTGTGTAAGTGGTTAATGGAAAGGGCAAAGGACCCTAATTTGTAGCTCAGAGCTACAGCTTTTACTGTGTATTTCCTTTACAACTGCTACTATATGTTGAAACACAAGCAGGTTCAACCGAGGAATAACAATATTTGCACGTGCACTGTCTTGACACTTAAGCCAGGAGGTGTAATATCTCAACAACTATTGGATGGACTGACATAAATCTAGACATTGATGGTCATTATAGGATGGATCGGAATCATTTGGGTGATCCCTTACGCCTCTAAAACAAGTGACTGCATTCCCGTCACTCTAGCATGCAGCTCTAAGCACAGCTATACCTAAGTACACCTGAGACTGACATAGTACACCTTAGACTGTTTAACAAGATAAGTTTAACTTTATTGATCCCACACTGGTAAAATCCGCTTGTAACAGCAGCTCAAAATTCAACATGTACGTGAAAAAGAGTGGTGGATGAAAAATACACAAACAATAATTAGAAATAGAATATACCAATTATATACATTAGATGCACCTTTCAATTATACAGATATATGTGATGGATAATTGCACAGAATAATTACACATATCGTAATATACTTAAAATATATATATACTGTATATAGTAGGTAAAAAATGTTGCCTTAAGAGATGGATGAACTGCATAAAGATTTGATTGCACTGAATACAGCAGGAGGTGGCTTCACAGTGTAAATAAATTTAATTGCACAGGAAAAAAATTGCACAGTGTACGTATAATTTAAATGATATACTGTATGTATATAGAGATCTGTGAAGTAGCATCATCTGCCACAATGCCTGCTTGATAAGCAAATTGCAGGGGGTCCAGCTTTGAGCTCAGCAGGGTTCAGTCCTCAGGTGGGAAGTTAAGGCTATTGGTCTGAAGTGGTTGGGCTCCCTGGAGTGTTCAGTCCTGGTACTAAAACCACACAGGAAGTTTTCCACAGGACCAGAACTCTCTCCAGACTAAAAGAGTCAGACTGAAAATGTGCAGAACTACCTCACAGAGATGATCTGAACAGTCCTTAAGCAGTCTGGATGGGTGGTCTTGAGCATGGAGTGAAAAGGAGAGGAGGTGTGAGGAGGGTGCAGTTGATGCCATGGGTATAGCAATAGCAATTCAGTCTATATTCTGATTTGATAACCATGGTGTCACTTCAAATGCATTTTATTGTGCGTTATTTTAATTAAATCTGGGTTGACTGATGGAAAAGAGGATTATGGGAGTTTTCTATGTGCTGTAGTTTCCTTCCCCAGCCGAAAAAACATGCAGCTCAGCTGAACTGAAGACTGCCATTGGCTGGCGATAGTACAGTTTGGGATGTATACGACATGTACAGTATATTATATACCTGCATGTGTCTGTATAACGTGGTATGTAAATTACGACATACTGTATGGAAAGCGATTTGTGTGATAAACTTGCACTAACTTGATTATGATGAACTAAAATGGAGGGTTAAATGGGTGAGGGTAACATTAGATTAACACAGTGTGGAGTCCCATTTCACCGTGCTGCATAATGCTTCAGCGGGTAGTGAAGCTCAGGGGCCATATATGCCAACTGTTCTTTTTTCATGGATGCGTTTTCATGAAGCATAAATAGCTTGCAACCGGGTTGCTCTTTTGCATGCTATTGTGATATTTCTATGTGTTTGTGTGTAGAAAGGGGACTGGGCCATGCACAAGCTGGAGTGTTCTGCAATGACTGCATTCGGAGAGAACTGGTGCCCGTCAGAGATGAGCCGCCTGGTGGCCCGGATCCTTGCCAAGAAGGTTGGACACTTATTAAAAGACACAGTGTCCTTTTGGAGTGTTGTCTGTCACATACTGTGGTTCATTCAGACCATTCCTGTTAATCATGTCTGTCTTCCACAGAAAACACAGAAAGAAAGATGTGTTTCTGAGAAGATCTTGCTCATAGGAGAGATGCAATCACGTGAGTTATCTCTCCTTTAACACACAGACATAAAAGCAAGTATGGTTTTTGTCTGTGATTTTATGTTGATCGTTCTTTGGGCACAACCCTTAAATACCTACCTTAAAAGTGCCAGTGCAGATTCAGTAGCAAGTGTTCAGAAAGTGTAGGCCTACTGGAAGAAGAGTGTCCCTAGATGTCCCTCTTAAAAAACAAAATCCTTTCAGATTAGACTGAGAGAAACACCCATGGCCACAACTATATATATCCTATAGATATACAGTATAGACAACACCACAAGTGTAACAACTTGAATGGGAAGAAGAGCACTTTAAACTAACACACACAGTGCTGATTGCGTGATTGTAAGGGCCCTGCGATAGACTGGCGACCTGTCCAGGGTCCCCTTTCGCCCGATGTCAGCTGGGATTGGCTCCAGCCAGTGACTCCAGAGCGAGCTGTGCAAAGTTTAATAAAGTGCCTCAAGTGTGTTTGAGGCCGGAGTCCGGAGGCGGCTGGAGGCGGCCGGAGGCTACATTAGCCGCTACTTGCAACTAGCGGTTAAAGGAACACACAGTTTTGTCAGTATGCCCATGTTTGTGTGTGACCTGTGATCTGCTGTGTCTCTGTTGAGTCAGCGTCTCATGTACGAATAGTAGAACTGTGACTCTAGTGTCAAAGGTCAGGGACAAGACACACGCGCACCATCTGGCTGTACTGTAGACTGTATATGGATGACGTGGTGACAGTGTATTCCTGCCTTGGCATAGAGAGAGTGACGAGGGCAGGAGAGCTGTTTGTCCCTGTCTATTTACAGTTGTTAGAAGACCTTATGAAAACTTCTCTAAACCAGCTAAAGAACTGAACTTCCTGTCTGTGTGTCTAGTAATTGGATTATCACTTCAAAATCAGATATGAAACGGATTCACAGCATAATTGCAGTTCAGTATAATTTGAACATCCAGTCACAATGTCCATATATAAAAGATATAAAATATATAAAATCTAGAGATTGAGAGAAATGCTAAATCTTACACAGATATAAAACAAACACTGTGCAAGTTCTGTTCAAATTAGCGTCAAATAGCAGCAAGACATTGCGAGACACTAAATAGCTCATTTGCTTCCTGCAGATAAGAATTTCTTACAAATGGCTGTACTAAGCTAGTGTTTCATTTGGGCAAAGAAGGTATATCCATATTAGGATGGTATGTTCTAGTCTGTTTCTGTCTCACTTCTTAATTTTAACCTGGCTTAAGTAGTTTGCATGGCTTTATATTAAAGGAAAACATAGTACTGCCAAACAGTACACATGCCACCCTGGGTAAACTGTTAAAAATACATATTTGATTAATCAAATCAAAATGTCTTCTTCCCGTCACAGACGTGGAGGACGTAGATAATGAGAAAAGAGAAATGAACGAGGCAGATATTGCTGGACTGCATCGTTTTTACTCCAAACATTTGGAGTTGCCCGACCATAAAGACTTGCTCACCCTCTTCTCCCAGGTACTAAAAAACTCACACACACACACACACACACTCAAACAAACACACATAAATCACAGGTGATAATAATACCCATAGATTCTTATTCTTTTTTTGCTGCCAAGTAAGCATATATCCTGTAATACAAACAATTAGCTTTTCCACTACTGGAAATTAAGAAGAATAATTGTAATTTGATTTAAAACAGGCGAAAGATTGTTTTTTCTTTCTCTCCCCTGTGTCCTTTATTCAACAGGTTGCCTGTAATGGTTTCACGATAGAGGATGATGAACTGTCCCACATGGGTACGGCAGTCTACCCAGAGTAAGAAGGAAAACTCACATGCATATATACAAGCACATTTTCATTCTGTGCTGTTTCAACAGTACATATAAACAGTATCACACAGTACGTTCTCCCATCCTTACAGAGCTTCTTCTGTGGTTCTTAGTGTCTCAGTGTTTTACTCTCAGTCTACCAGATAATGGCTTCTTTGGATATGTGTTGGTTCCTTCATTTTATTTGGGACATTAGTCATTTGCTTAGGACTCCTGTCATTGTTCTTGAAAAAACAGGAACAGAAACACCACATGAAAAAGGAGACATAACCATATTACTAAATGAATGCTGCATTCTACAGTTAGCATTATTTGTTTGTTTATTTTTTTAAGGTTAATATTCAGAGCAATGTGACACATATCCAAATAGGCCAGATTGCAATTCCTAGCAAGACAACTTTTCTTCTCCAGTTGGTCATTTGGTGGTAAAATCCTCTCCCTGCTGTGCGGCTGAGGCTGTTAAATTGTAAAACTGGTTGTGTGAAGGTGAATTTGCTCTCTCAGCTCCATTTTTGAGCTATTTACAGCTTGCCACCTAGGAAAGAGTAGGATTGCTAACATATTTCAGGGACACTTAAGACCTCTCTGTTATAGCATAGTGCCAATACCACTGAAAAGATTATGTCGCTGTTATGTCATTGCATTGAGCAATAATAATCAGAATCAGAATCAGCTTTATTGCCAGGTATGTGTACACATACGAGGAATTTGACTCAGGATTGCACATTGCTCACGATGTGCTTACTCATACAAAAATACAAAGTCACAATAATAAAAATAAAATACAATCAGACACAGACTTCAGTGTAGACAAAACAAATATACACACTATGAACAAAAACAATATAGACATATTGACAAATACTGCAGTGAGCAGAGTGCAAAGGATGCAGGAGTATGTACATGTCGGGGGTGGATATGATATACAAGTACATATACATGCATACATGTACACATGTACACAGTGCAATGAAGCATAATACAAAGGATGCTGGAATAAATAAGTATAAGTATTTTGTGCAGGAGTTATAAGTTGACAATTTTTTCACCCCCCTACTTTGATTATAAGAAAGTAGAGAGCTTTTATTCTTATCTGTTTCTTTCCCCCCCTGTCTGTCTCTCCACAGTGTGGCACTGATAAACCACAGCTGTCTTCCCAGTGTCATAGTAACATATAACGGGACCACGGCTGAGGTTCGGGCAGTGCAGAACATGAAGGCCGGAGATGAGGTGAGAAAAGGCGACAGCTGTCATTAGAGGGGGTTGGGTTTTGTTCTGTTTTTTTTTTGTGTGTGCAAGTGGAGAAGGGAGGAGTGCTTATTTCGAGAGGGCAGAGTGTGTAAAACATTTGTCTGTCTGTGAGCTCGATTCAAATCGATTTGGTGGATCAGCCTGTGCTGAAAGAAAGATTTACTTAATTCCCTTTCAACTGGTAAAGAACAGTAAATTTAATGAAATGATACTTTCTTTTAATCTTACAGTAATATATAGGAACATATAAACCAAGAAAGCCAAGAATTGTTTTTAATTTGTTTTCTGCCACTTTACATTTTTGCAATACACTTATTTGTCCAAGGTGGGTTAAAATCAAGGGGAAATGTCTTGGTTGAAGATACTTTATACACTTATTTTCTTTCTTCCCATGAGGAAGATAGATACTCATTAACATTACGATTGTTACCATTAACACTATTATAAATATCTGTACCATTTTTCATTTAGTCTATAGCAACATCACCTTCACTGTCTGTACCTCTGTGTGTATATAGTGTAGGCTGCCTCCCTCCCCTCTCTCTCTCCTTACATCTCTCTTTCTCTCTCTCTCTTTCTCTCTCTCTCTCACCCCCAACCGGTCGAGGCAGATGGCCGCCCACCCTGAGCCATGGTTCTGCTCGAGGTTTCTGCCTCTTAAAAGGAAGTTTTTCCTTGCCTCTGTCGCCTAGTGCTTGCTCTTGGTGGGAACTGTTGGGCTTCTGTAAATATCATCACAGAGTATGGTCCAGACCTGCTCTTTTATGAAAAGCGCTGTGAGATAACTGTTGTTGTGATTTGGCGCTATATAAATAAAATTGAATTGAAATTTAATTGAATTGAATACCAATCTTCTATCTGTCTATTAAATAAGTACATTATTTCACAAAAGTGAGTACACCCCTCACATTTTTGAATATATTTGATTATATCTTTTCATGTGACAACACTGAAGAAATGACACTTTGCTACAATGTAAAGTAGTGAGTATACAGCTTGTATAACAGTGTAGGGTTAGAGGCTTCCTTCTTGAAGGCGTGGGGGTCGGCCTGTCAGTACACAGACCATACGCCGCACACTGCATCAAATTGGTCTGCATGGCTGTCGTCCCAGAAGGAAGCCTCTTCTAAAAATGATGCACAAGAAAGCCCGCAAACTGTTTGCTGAAGACAAGCAGAATAAGGACATGGATTACTGGAACCATGTCCTGTGGTCTGATGAGACCAAGATAAACTTATTTGGTTCAGATGGTGTCATGCGTGTGTGGCGGCAACCAGGTGAGGAGTACAAAGACAAGTGTGTCTTGCCTACAGTCAAGCATGGTGGTGGGAGTGTCATGGTCTGGGGCTGCATGAGTGCTGCCGGCATTGGGGAGCTGCAGTTCACTGAGGGAACCATGAATGCCAACATGTACTGTGACATACTGAAGCAGAGCATGATCCCCTCCATTCGGAGACGGGGCTACAGAGCAGTATTCCAACATGATAATGGCCCCAAACACACCTCCAAGACGATCACTGCATTGCTAAAGAAGCTAAGGGTAAAGGTGATGGATGACCAAGCATGTCTCCAGACCTAAACCCCATTGAGCATCTGTGGGGCATCCTCAAACAGAAGGTGGAGGAGCGCAAGGTCTCTAACATCCACCAGCTCCGTGATGTCATCATGGAGGAGTGGAAGAGGACTCCAGTGGCAACCTGTGAAGCTCTGATGAACTCCATGCCCAAGGCAGTGCTGGAAAATAATGGTGGCCACACAAAATATTGACATTTTAGATCCAATTTGGATATTTTCACTTAGAGGGGTAATCACTTTTGTTGCCAGCGGTTTAGACATTAACAGCTATGTGATGTGTTATTTTGAGGGGACAGCAAATTTACACTGTTATACAAGTAGAGTGTAAGTACTTCACTTTGTAGCAAAGTGTCATTTCTTCAGTGTTGTCACATGAAAAGATATAATCAAATATTTACAAAAATGTGAGGGGTGTACTGCCTTTTGTGAGATACTGTAGTTATAGCCAGGACATGACTGACTTAGCTCAATATAAGGACTGAAAACAGGGAAACAGCCAGCAGCTACCAGCACCTCCAAAGTTCAATAAACACATTATATCTTGTTTGTTAATCCATGCAAAATGTAATGTAAAAACAAAATGCCTGGTTTTTGCCAGGGTCATTTGCCCGACTGTTTTTTTGCTGGGCTCAATAACTTCCTAGAGTCTTGTCATCACCATAAGGTTACCAGGCAAGCAGAGGAGACTTCACAAGGGATCCGGTTGTTACCTCTGGACAAAGCCAGGTTAGCTGTTGTCCCATTTTTTAGTCTAGTGCTAAGCTAAGCTAAAAGGGTGCTGGCTATAGCTTCGTATTTACCGTACAGGCATGAGAGTGATATCAATCATCTTATCTTACTCTAGGCAATAAAGTGAATAACTTTAATAAAATTTCCCAAAATGTCAAACTATAATTTTAAATCTTGAAACAAGCTTGACAAGCAGTGATTCTGGTCATTTTCTCAAGGATATTTCTCATGGATGAGTAGCTTAAAAATGGAAAAGCCTCGGAGACCTGACACTGGGAGTGTGAGATTCAAAGGCAAAGACAGGAGTGTGAAGGCTTTGGCATGACCAGAGCGTGACATCACAGCTGATGTACAGCGCCAGGTCAATGATAGTTAAAGTGTCCATGTGCCAGGACAGTGCTGTCGAAGAAGAGCGTGTGTGGTTTGAAGGGGGGATGCAGCAGCTGATTAAAGAGGCCGGCGGGGCTATTTTCAGACTGACCCTGTCACCTGCAGTTCAGTGGCTGTTTGGCAGCAAATTGAGATATTCAAACAAGTGGAAATATGTCAAGGATTATTAAGGATTTTCAAGTGCAATGTGTTTAAAATCTATTCATAACATTTTAATCTATTGAACGTCTGTCCGACCTGGGACAGGGATCCCTCCTCTGTTGCTCTTCATCAGGTTTTCACCATTAAAAGGTTTTTCTGAGGGTAGTTTTTCCTCAACTGAATTGAGGGTCTAAAGTCAGAGGGTGTTGTATGCTGTTCTGATTGTAAAGCCCATTGAGACAATTTTGTGATATTGGGCAATATACTATAAATAAAATTGACAGACTGCCTGACTGTGTGTTATTTCCCCCTCTAGGTGCTCATCAGCTACATAGACCTCCTCTATCCAACAGACGACCGCAACAACAGGCTGAGAGAGTCCTATTACTTCACCTGTGAGTGCCAGGAATGCAAAACCAAGTCCAAGGTAAGACAGCACAAGAAGCACTGGATAAAAAATCACTAAATGAACAAATTGTATTTAATTATTTTGGTTAACAAGCACGGATTAGCACTCAGATACTGCCACTGTAATTCACATGGAAAATTGCGAAAATTGCACTTCACAGTTTGGTTGACAAGCCTGCTCGGTGTCCTGTCTTCACCTCCAGGACAAGGCAAAGTTGAAAGTACGTAAGCGGAGTGACCACATCGAGGCAGAGGTCATCAGCAACATGGTGCGCTACGCCAGAAAAACCGTCAGAGAGTTCCGGGCTTTAAAACACATAAAAAATATCCTTCAATGCCACTAAATACCATTGTCTCTTGTGTGTACAATTTGTCTGCATAACCGTTCATTGTTTATTAAGCTTACTTATGAGCCTAATAGCTCAACAGTTAAACTTCACTTTCCCCTGCTGTAAAACACTCTTTGGAGTGCTTTGGATTAATTTGCATGATGATAATGGGGATTAGTGTACATTTTCTCATAAGCAGCAGTTGTTCTTCAGCAAAGTAGCTTCCCAGACTGTAAAAACATCTGATTGTATGATCAGAGGCCCTTTGACGTTTCAGTTAAACCCTATGGTTAAAACCTCACCTTGTGCTGATGCAGCCTTGACTCTTTAGCACCCCCTAGCGAGCTGTTGGAGATGTGTGAACAGAGCCTGGATGAGATGGGTGCCATCTTTGATGACTCCAATGTGTACATGCTCCACATGATGTACCAGGCCATGGGGGTTTGTCTCTACATGCAAGATGCTATAGGAGCTATCAGATACGGCGAGAAGATCCTCAAACCTTACAGGTGAACCGTCAGAAACGCACATCTTTCTGCACACCTTCTAACCGTGCATGTCAGAAATGAGAGATTGTAGCTGTTCAACTGAATAGGCCTTTCATGTACTTGTACATGCACGTGTTTTTATTAGTTTCTAAAATAGGTAATTGTTTCATTTAAGTCAAATTTCTTCTCATCTAGTAAATGTATAATTGGTATGGATACTAAGGTGTTTCTTCATAAAAGATATAGTACCAGAATGTCAGAGTGTACCTTCCACAAATAAACAGCTGCTTATGGACGACATCATGGGAACTGAAGGTTCCAGTATTTTTGGAGTTTGACCGATACCGGGATGTAAACATCAGGATATCTCTGTCTCTGGTGATTCAATTTTACTTCTTTTTCATCTGTCTCTTGCAAGTTCATCAGTTTCACAGTTCAATAAAAAAATACCTTGAGTACTGTCATTTGAGTCATTTTCTACTCAAGTAAGAAGGACATTCAAGTACTCTTCACTCCCTTGGCCCCAACTTGTGCTTCACTGTATACTTTCTTTATGATTACAGTAACAGTGCCGGAAGAAGATTTTTAAAGGAAATGATGGATCTTTGGTGATATCAGTGCCTTCAAAAAGACATCATGTCTCTTGAAAGCAATAGTTGACATTTTTAAGTGTAATCAGTATGTGTGATCTCTTTCCAACACAGCAAGCTGTATCCAGCCTATTCTTTGAATGTGTCTTCCATGTACCTGAAGTTGGGCAGACTGTACATGGGGCTAGAGAGGCACTCATTGGGCATCAGCGCTCTCAAGAAGGTAACATGACCTGCTGAGATTTTATATCGGACCTTCATACTCAAATAGAGCAGCTACAAAGCACTTTTAACAAAGTGAACAACAGTGACTACTACTACTACCACTGACAAAATCATGAGGACTGGGTATCATTTGAATTTTCCTATCAAAATCAGTTTCAGTACAGAGACTAAACCTTTTTCTTCTTTATAGGAATATACATTTAACATAATTTAACAAAAGTATTAAGGGTTGTCTAAACACAAACAACAACCAGCAATCCAATAACTTTAAATACATTGTGGTCTGAAATTTTTAGAGGAATCTGTCTAATCAAGGAATAGGTTAACTATTATAAATTTTACCATGCATTGGATTCCAGCTTTCAGTACTTAACAGTTTTCAAAACTCTGCTGACACATTTCATTTGGTATGAAAAAGGTAGTGAGGTTTGATATACCCAGACCTAGAAATCAGGTACATATTTCATGCTGTAAAATGGTATTTGTTTATGTGTTTATAGGCAATGGCCATTATGGAGGTGGCTCATGGGAAGGATCACTTCTACTTGACAGAGTTGCGCAAAGAGATAGCAGGAAAATGAAGAGAAAGGAAAGAAATGCTATAACACCGTGAATCCCTGAGGACTGCACACAGTCCTTTGATTTGGAGCTTTACAGAACTGGTGGCACTTTCTACTCTTTTTAGCACTGAAGCAAAGATAGAGAGCATTCATGTTTTTATGGGAAAAATGTGTTTTTTGAGATTTAACTTCTTACATCAGTGTTATGTTTGCATGAACCTATTCGTTGTGAGCAATGTGAAAATCTGACATTGTGAAAGTTTACTTATGTTGACCATAATGTGTTTGAGAATTCTTTACCAAATTGTTTTCACATGTTTGCTTTGGCTTGTGACGGACACGTCAGCTGGACCCTGTCATCCATCAGAATTGAGTTGTTTACATGTGTGTGTAGGTGGTCAACGCAACAAAATCCCTGTTAGTCAATCAGGACAGCTGCCTCACCGCAAGGAGCCTATAAAAGCTGCAGTATGTGCCTGAGTGGAGGGTTGGGATAGAGCACTGTATTTGCATTAACACCTTGCGTGAGAGCTCTTTGCTAATTAATGTCTTCAGTACTGCGAGAAAAACCCTCTCCAACACACAGTCAGCATTACCAGCTAAAAAAAACTTTCAACTTTCAAAAACAAATGAATTTGTGGCCACAGTCTTAAAGAAAATAAGGCTTTATTGCATAATAAGCAAGTACGACAGCTTCATACAAGGGTAGAGAAAAACAAACAACTTGATGTACTCAAAACGCATATACAAAACATATGTACATATACTTTGAAAGGTATCTGGTAGTTTTGCCAAAAAGGGGAAAAATTAAATATAACAAACAGTGGAATGCAGTATGAGAAAATACTGTCACAAAGAGAACAGAAGTGCAACAAACACTTAAAGCATAAAGCTTAGACTTATTTGAGAATATATACATTGAAATATAAAAATGCATGCATAGTTTATTATGTTGCGGTATTTTTAGGGTACCAAGTCAAAAAAAGAGACTATATAAAACATTTTTAGAAATCTTCTCACATGCCCATTATGTACAAAGTTACTCTGGACATGGCTGACTGCATTACGATTCAGAAAAATAAAAAGTACATTTAACTAAACATGTAAAAGGAAATTCTTCAGAATGTAATGTTATGAACAGGAATGGCAACATAGAAATCTACCTGGTTTGGATCAGATTATTATAACGGCTGCCTTTTCTTAGTTGTGTCACTTTTACACTATTATCCTTAAAAAATAAACCAATACATCAGCATTCTCTTACTGCCAAATCCTTAACTGAGAATTAGGTAAATTATTTGAAATGTTGGAGTTGTTCTTTAAACAAAACACAAAATATTAAATACGGATTTAAAGATTTAATCTTTGGAGGAAAACCCAACCAGAGCCCCATAACAACGATAGAGATGTCAGCGAGGCAACTTCCCCTTGTTTCATGTTTCAATAAGGCACAATGATGCTGTATTTGCTATATAAGGACATAATTCTCTAGTGACTGCATATGCAAAGAGTGAAATGATATTTTAAATTGTCTCCAATTCATTGGACAAACAGCTTATAGACTTAAATGCTTTTAGGTAAGAAATGTGATAACAAGCAAACAAGCAACTGTGAGAATTTACTGTGTGTGTGGAGGAGGGATCTTAATAGATTTGTATCCAATGAGGCAACTGCAAAAGGAAATTTGGAGCGATCTTTTTGACACTGACAAGGAAGGCTTTCCGAAAAATATAGTAAAGATTAAGTTCAAAAGAAGGAAAGTAAGTTGACAGGACAAGGATCAACATGCTTCTCAATGCTCCGTTCAATGGCAAAGGTGACCACAATCTAAATAAATAAAAACATTTGTTATAATGTTGAAGTAAATATTTGCTGTATTAATCAATACTCTGTTAAAAATAAAATGAACATTTTAGAACAGTGATTTAAAGAATACTTTTGTCTGGCAAACTCTTTCAGAGTATAGAAAATAGTAATAATACTGCTGCCACCTACTGTTCATGCAGCATAGTGCCATTTCTAATAATGGCTGAATGGGAAATGTAGCAGGTAAACTGAAACTGACATTAGATTTCTCAAGATATTTCCAAAGACTTCTCAATAACACATTCACACCTGCAGGCAAATCAAGCTGACTCACAAACATGCACTCTCCATACAGAAGGACCAGGTCCAAAAATATTACCCAGGGGGAAAAAGAACATCTGAATACACTTATTAGGAGAAATGTTCTTTCTATACAGGCCTACACACATCCTTTCCTCCCCAGAGGCGAGTTTGTATGAAAATCTACTTAAATTTCCATAAACATAAACTGCCAAACAGAAAACTCTGCTACCAACCAATCAGTAAAACTGATTGGTTGGTAGCAGTCCTCGTGCTAATTTGAAGTACCGTTGTTGTTATATGGTGCCATCCTGCCTCCTCATGTAAGGTCAAATGTCAGGAACCCGGGGCTCAGATGAGGCGGGAGTTCTTGAGGAACTGGATGAGGACCTGGTAGACAAACTTATACTGGGAAATGGTCTGCACCATCAGCATCCTCTGCTGCCTCAGCCCCGACAACATGGTGGGAACCTCCACTGGCTGAAGGGGAATGAAGAAGAGACAAGAGACAAAATATGATAATTGAAAAATGAGAAATAAAAACAACAGAAGGAGAGACAGTCCTTTAGAAATGTAAACTGTCAAATGTATTATGTTGCTACATTACAGTGAGCGGTAACTAGGCTACATGTATGTGGGGCTGCATACTTGGATAATGTTTTGCAAATGTGGTGTATCTTTTAAAAAAAAAAAAAAAAAAAAAAAAAAAAACTGTAAGCCCGCTGGCGACCCACCTCATTGTGCTCCAGGCAGCTAATCATGAGCTCAGTGAGGATGACCACTCCGGTGCGACCCACCCCGGCACTACAGTGCACCACCACAGGTGGATTGAGGCTCTTTGAGGTGTCCAGCATGGAGTTAGTGTGTCTTCTTACTGACTGGATCTCCTCTAGGTAGGCTGCAGGAAAGAAGGAGGAGGCAAAGGTAAGACGTGGGCATGTTGAATGTGGTTAACTGCTTTTGTTGCTCACTTAACTAATCTTTTTCATTTCGAGTGTATTTTCAGAGTGTATTTTCAGAGTTCATATCTGTCCAATAAATAAGAAGCTAGAGCCAGGAGACAGTTAGCTTAGTTTATCTTAAAGACTGTAAACAGGGGAAACAGCTAGCCTGACTCTGTCCAAAAGTAAAATCACAAAATACTATTTTTACTTTTCATTTCGTGTGGATTTAAAAAATGAGGGGAAAAAAGTTAATTTGTGACCTTTAGACCTGCTGGTTTTTTATTTGCAAATTTTGAAATTGAAGTGCAAAGTACTCTTCTGAGGTGTTGTTTGTTTTTACCATTGAAGAGTAGGACTAGCTTTCTCCCTGCTCCCAGTCTTTATGCAAGGCTAAGCTAATTAACTACTGGCTCTAGCTTCACATTTACTATACAGACATTAGAGTGGTATCAATCTTCTTATCTAACTCTACGCAAGAAACTGAATATATTTCACAAATGGTCAAACTAATCCCTTAATTAGACATTAAACAATGACGGTACATTGATTGTTTTGTCATTTATTATGTCTTGAAATTCACACAAACTGATTACGATAATCATGGCACAATTTCACTCACAGAGGAATCCCTGGACATATTCGGGGCAGCCTTTCTCAGGCCAGTCAGTGTACTGCAGGTGCCAGACTGTCCTCTCCTGGCCGGACAGCAGGTGCTTGACCTTTAACCCTGTGGTGGCGTAGCAGCCTGAGTCGGTGCGGAATTTGGTGGTCACCTTAAACTTTCCATGCGTGGCCGAGTTGTGTTTGGAGCCCAGTTTGGGCCAGTAGCGGTGACTCTTGGATCTGCCACACTCCTGGATGGACGAGAGGGTGAAGATTGGAGGATAAGGATGGATTGGTGATTGGAGGGAAGTAAAAAAGTGAAGAAGGGGATGAGGTAAAATAGGAGCACCTATACATAAACACAAAGATACAGTAACACACACTCTCACTGTCGTCCTATTTCTCCCACACAGACACCAGCTGTCGGCCGCTGAAAAATATCCACATCTGCGTGTGCCATGTGTGCAAGTGTGTACCTCCTCAGCAGTAACCATGGCGATGACGTTGACCCCCTGCTCCCAGACCATCTGCCAGAAGTCTGCGCAGGTGTTGGCTAGCGGACCCTGGGTGGCAATGTAGTGCCACTCCTCCCCTCTGATCATCACCTGGGAATATACCCACACACACACACAGAATCAATTAGTGCACATGGAGATTACAATGAATGCAGTGCAAACAAGAATCACTCTACTCACATACCAAATTCAAATGAAATCACACAGGCAAGACAGAAATTAATGAATTTATAATTTAAAATATATTAAATTGTCAAAAACTTTTTAACACACGTTGACAGTAGTGTCATCCACCACTGGAGGGCAGTACAAACATCATTTTCATCCACAGTTTGCATCTTCTCCCTTATTTATAAAACCATCAACCCCTCTTCTTTAGCTTTCTTTTGCTTTCCCTCATTAACAATCCTAAGGCATCACACAGTACTGAAAAAACTTCCCATCTTCAACACACTCCAGCCAAATAACACTTCAGAGTGCCATTACATAATAAGAATGTCTAGGCTACTTCCTCAGGCCATCTCGTGACTGTAAACACTGTATTAAGAGATGGATGGGGAATAAACAAGGCCTTTTGTTCTGTGGCAGCTTCCTTAAATGACGGGGCAAGTAAGAGGGTTACACCGTGATAGGCAGCGATTCAGTGCCGCTTTGGGGATCGAACTTAGGCAAGCAATTAGGCATACACACAAAATGCAAACTCATGCATACACACAGGCTTGTGCGTGCACACTGTTTGCAAGTAAGCATGAATAGAGGGCTAGTGAGAGGAGCTCAGGTTGACTTAAGAGGGTTTGGAGTTTGGACCACATTCTTTGGGAATTCCACGAGCTCTGTGAGCTTAAAGGCCCAAACAGCCTTCAACAGCTGCCTTTCATCCTTTCCTCCAAGCCATTCACTGCTTAGGAGTGACCACAACAAAGACTAGCAGAGAGCTCAATGTATCAAGTTTATGCTCTTTGTTTTACTTTATGTTGAATGATGTGAGTGTTGCAAAACACTCTTGAGACTGTAACTGTGATTAAGAGCCATACGCATAAACACTAATTACTAAATCTGACTGGTTTACCAGTCAATATAATTGTTTCCCTCTATATGAGTTTGCACTGAAAACTGACAGATGATAAAGTCTGATTTAAAATCCGGGCTGTCATGTTGGCACAGTAAACATCCAATGTTGTATGGCGTTATCTACCTATAGCTGCATTTCCATCCACTTGTTTTTTTATGAGCATTTTAGATTTGCGCATACTCTGAACAAAGATTCCTTTATGGATTTAGCTACTTAAAATAAATAAACTATTTAAAAACCAATAGTATATCCTGAAAAATGTACAGTCACAAAGACAAGGCTTTTTTTCTTAGCTCATGAAAAGGTCACATTTGGAGATGTGGCTCGCTCTCTCTCTCTCTCTCTCTCTCTCTCTCTCATATGCAAAATGACCCATCATGAGTAAACACAATGAAATCATCACATCACTTACATAAAAGACTGGATTATAGAAAGGTGGGTGCTATAAACATCCCTAAAATTCCTTTTTGACATGTTACCCTTGAACACTCAAGCACACCTTCATATGCGAGGCATTGATATAGCCCGTATTGTTCTCCTTGTTTGGTACAAGCTCGACCCGATTCTCTTCGTACGGAACAACGTCACGGAAACGGTTGCGCTCTGTGTTTTCGGGCAGAGTTGCTGTTGTGAGAACACAGTCTGCCCTTTTCTTGGGAACCTGCTCATACTCAGTGAAGACCCGCTCCTCTTCCAGCTTCAACTCCAAGGTCTTACACTGGAGAGACAGAGAGAAAAAGAAAGAAAGAGACAGGAGGGGGTGTTAGTCATTGAATTCCAAGCAACACATCATTCAGAGGTTTCTCTTTCAGTCCCCAAGGGGCTTTTATTCGTTTACATTCCACCATACCAAAGAGACTATTCAGACCAGGAGAATCCAGAAATCTCATTATAATTTAGGTCCACATTTCTAAACTGTCGTCATCACTCACAGCTTCAATATCAAAGAACACAATGTATGCATAATGCATCAACACAGCTGTAAAAGAGCAGAATGTGCAGTGGTGGTATTCATCCTGGTGAGGGTTCGTGTTTATTAGGCCAGTCATGTTTGAGAGGGCAGCATCTCTGTCTGTCTGTCTCTCTCTCTCTCGGGTCACATTCTTAACATACCAATGGCCCTAGAGGCGATAAGCACCACCATGCCATGCGTTCCACAGCCCACTTAGGGCTTGTCCCCGTTAGCTTAGCAACAGTCGGGACAAAGGCTGCGTTTCACACCTCCACTCAAAAGGGAGCTTTTTCTTCACATCTATCAGATAAGATCATCTTTGGGTTTACTTCACCACTGCCAACAATTAAGGAACCTGTATGTTAAATATTAATCCTTCAATCATAAAAGGAAAATGAAATAAAACTCTTAACACAGACTGGCAGAGGCTGTCTAATTGTGGTGTGATTATATTTTCACTTAAATTGTTTACATCTATCTATCTATCTATCTACTCTACCACAAAATTACTAGCATTTACACAAATAAACAAAACATTTTTCACTTGATAATGTGTCCCACAAGATTTGGGCAGAGTAGAATCTACTGTATAATTGAAAAACAAGCCAAAAAGGACATTTGTTTGATCAAATACTTCCTGATACACAGTTAAAGACACGAAAACTTAAAAACTCAAGGAGCTCCACACATACTTTATATAGTAGAGAGGGAACCTCTTACCCGTTCGTCTGTAGCACTTTTGGCCCCTTCTTGCACAGGACTCTCAGGGACAGGCATTCGGGCCACGTAGAGGCCATTGAGGGCGGCCATCATCAGCGGTCTCTTCATGGAGTCCACAGACATCTTCTGTCTTTCCAGCGTCTTCAAGAGAGAGGAAAATCCCGGTGTCATGGCTACAGGTACTGGCAGCATTGCAAGACTGACCAATCTGCGCAGGCCACAAAACAGCAAGCGCGCACATGTGCGTGTGTCGGAGTAGGCAGGGATAATTTGACGTGTGTGTGTGTGTGTGTTTGTGTACGCGTGTCATGTTTGTAGGGCAAACCTGGCAGTACCAATCCCCTTGTGTTCTGTCCAAAGGTGTGAACTAACGAGCCCCGTATACAAAGCCTATTAAGGGTAGGCCTGCAGCTTCTTATCCATCTCACTTTGCCCTCAACTTATTTGGATGCTTTCATCCTTGTTTTGTACTTCCTCAAATATTTTTCATTCTTTCAGCCCTTTGTTTATTCCCACCTACCTCTTTGGCCTCCTTTTCTTTGCAGAACACACACTCCCTCTGTCTTTTTTTGCTCTGTCTACCACACTAGCCAAACTCTGACCCACATTGCACGGTCCCTCCTTCCTCCAAGGATTACCTCTCCTAATCTCTGAAGCTATTAAACCTTCAGGACAGCTCCACCCTTCACCTCTCCACCTCCTTCATTCCCTGTGGGACAGTCAAAACAACAGCTTGGGGGTCACAAGGGGTACCCTCCAGATAGGAGATACACCAGCTGGTGTAAATGAGGGATAACAGCTTAAATATTTTTGGAATTTCATTGACTTGAATCACACTATGAACAGCCGGCCACGCCAGGTCACTGTTAGAGAGGTTTATAGCAGCTAAAGTGTGGCGATTATATGATTTAACTTATACCTGGACTCTGGTGCTGTGTCAAATTTTTGTGCCTTAGCAAGAGAGCGGACCTACACAAGAACATCCAACCCAAAGAATAATCTGAGGGATTTATAAGGGTTTTAGCAGCCTGGGGGGAATCAGAGCCTAGTGCTACCCTCTCAGGTCTTGGATTACTGCTAATCAGGAGCTATGAAACTAGCTTTTCCTTTTGAAATCCTTTTCTTACCAACTGACGAATCAATTAATCAACTTCACATTTCAGCACTTAATAAATAAATAACATGAATGATTCAAAATATGTTGGCTGTACCATAAAATAAATATTATAAATTACTGAGTGATTGTCTTACCCTCTGAGCGATTTCCCTCTCCACTATGCTGTCTTCTAAGGAAAACATCTCTGACACCGGCCTCTCTTTGACTGGCTCCTTCCTCACCCTCTCCTTCACACTGGTCAGGTCCGGTTCTGAAATGGATGGACCTAAAACCGCTCCATTCACCCCTCCTTGGTCCCCCCGGGTCAGTGTCCCACCACCATTTGCACCACTACCACCTGCACCGCCACCACCTGAGCTCTGCCCAGTTTTGAGCGCTCGGCCCAGGGCTTGGTTTGGGTTCATTGGTCCCTGGTTGCTCTGTAGTCCTTGATTATGGTTGAGGTGGTGAATGTGGTTGTGATTGTGGGTGCGGATCTGAGCACTGCTAGGAGGTCTAGGAGGACCAGGGTACTCTGGAGGGGGTTTGTTAGGCAGCTTGGCCAGAGCAGCCTGCAGCTGAGCGCTGATGCTGATGTCCTCATTGAGACTTGGGATCTGAACATCCAGCTCAGGCCTCTCCTCTTCCTCTTCCTCCTCTTCTTCACTCTCACTACTATGTATGAGCATGGTAGCATTAGAGAGAGTCTTTTGATGCTGGTAGGCTACCGGCCCAGGAGCTGCAGAAGCCTCAGGTGCTTTCTGGGCAGGCATCTGCATGGGCAACTCCTGTGGCTGCTGAGGTGGAGGTGGAGGCTGCGGCTGGGGTTGTGGCTGAGGGCTTTGTGTCTGGGGCTGAGGAATGGACTGAGGCTGGGGGGGCATCACATGTTCTCTGAGAGTATTCCTCCGATGAAGGGGAGCATTCAAGCCCTTCATCACCAAACCCTCCATCCCTCCTCCTCCACCTCCTCTCATGCTGCTGATTACCTCCATGCTGTGTCTCTTGCCCAGGGTGGAGCGGTGCTTAGCAGCTGCAGTTAACGGTTCACTAACCTCCTGCAAGGACTGGTGCACCACAGCCGAGCTGTCCGGCTGGAAAGTCTTGACTGACAGCTGCACCATGCGGGTAACCAGCTCCGGACTGCTGCCCCCAATGCAGCGGTGACGGTGACTGGCCAGGTCCGGGGTGCTGGTGGCCGGGCGGAAGGAGCTGGAAGGGTAAGGTGGAGGAGGGCGCGACATGTGGTTTCTCAGCATGTTAGCTGTAGCTGCATAGCTTCCCGCATTAGTGCCCTGTTGTTTGGTGTTCGCCAGCTCAGGTGTGCTGACAGTGTGAGAGATGGAGCTTCCTACACCCGCAACCCCACCACTGCCTCCACCTCCATTTACACAGGGTGAATGACAGGGGCCCTGGTTGCTGGCTGGTCCTCCCTGATGAGGGCCATGGGACACTGGCTTACTATAGCTGATCTGCAAGGCCAACATTCACAGAAAGACAGTGTGAGATGTAGAACAAGATACAAAAAACATTTTAAAATCAAAGACAGAGCATCTACCTCTACCTGCGGTGTGTATGGTCCTGGGCTGGGCCCCAGGCCATGATAAGGGCCCCTCTCCCTCATCTCTGGTTGGCTATATACCAGAGCCTCAGGCTGGCGGTAAGCACACGCATTACTAATGTTCAGACTGCGCAGAGATTGGCTATGGAGGTCATGATGAGCCGGCAGCATGCGTCGCTTCTGCCGCATGACAGCATCATACTCTGGCGTGGGCCGGTAGGACGGAGCAATGATGGCGCTGTGGCGGTGGCTGGGGATGTAGTCAGGGCGCATGAGCTCACTGCCGGGGATGCTGAGGTTGGAGGACATGGGCGAGGGCGGAACAAAAGTCTGGGAATGATTGAGGGAGCTCAGGCTAGGGCTGCTGTACATGCTTCCATTGGGCACGGTACCATTTCGGAAGGGAAAGTCCACCTGACAGCGGTCCAGACTGGTCTCAGACTTGTAGTAGGGGTCGTCATGGAAGATGCTATCTAAAGATCAAAAGAGGGAGTAAGAAATAATGAAAAAGGGTTTGAGGGAAGTTATTTTTTCTACCTCTCTACCAAGTGTTCAAACAGTTGGTGGAGTTGTATGTTAAAGTTTTCAATAAAATAAAGCAAGTGCAGCAGGGTGGTGATTGCGCAGCGGATAAGACACCTGCTTTTGGTGTGAGAGACCCAGGTTCACTTTCTCACTGTGACACGTGTTCCTGAGCAAGACACTTAACCCCTAGTTGCTCCAGCGGCGTGCGACCTCTGACATACTTAGCAATTGTAAGTCGCTTTGGATAGAAGCGTCAGCTAAATGAATAAATGTAATGTACAACAGAATACACGGTGAACCCATAAGACCACAAGAGTGAAGAGTGTTCACACTGAAAGAAACAAACAGAAAACCAAAAGTAACTTAAATCACGAAAACAAAATGGTGGACTTCTTAGAGACACACAACAAAGGGGGAAATCCACAAGTTTGTCGTTTGGGGCAAACCTGATTCTGTACCGAAGATGGTTTTGGTGTTCCCTTTTAATATTTTTATCTGGTCAGTTGTGGTACCCTCAAGGTGGTTCTGCAGTACAAACCACCTCAGACATTTTGTCTCCCAGTAGTAGTAGTACCAACTTAGAACAGGACAGATTTGGAATATTTTCTTCCCACCATAATGAAGGAGACAGTGGTATGCATGCTATTCCTCTATATACAACAAATAGAGCATTCTCTCGTGTGAAACTATCTCAAGCCCACAAGCAGGCAGACAAACAATCTGCATCCACACACAAATGCAGTGTGATGCCTGAGGTCACACTGCAGAATGATCTCACACCCACACATAGTAGCACACCCAGAAATGTTTTTCCACTCGCTCTGTTTTACTGTTGAGCCGACATGAGTGAAGCTCTTCGGATTATAAGGCAGATTGAGTGTGTGAACGAGTCAATGAAAGAGTGAAGCACAAATGAGGTCACTGCTCTGCACCCCAAACGTTGGGATCTGATTGGCTGGGAGATTGTTAAAATACAAATGGGCCATGAGTCACACGCCTGATGGGAAAGACACAATTAGCTCCATTCAAATGCTTCACCTATTATCAGGGAGGCTATAATTTTAAATCACACTGTGGTCAAAAGCAGTGAGCATGAGGGGTTGAAACTTACTTAAAGTGAGTGAGTGAGTGAGTGAGTGAGTGAGTGAGTAACACATACCTTGAGAGCTCTGAGTGTCCTGATAATGCTCTCCATACTGGGAATGCATTGACTGGAAGTTACAGGACTGGGGCCGCGGCTGAAGGAAGAAGCATTTAATGCAAGACATTTAAGCAGATGCAATTAATTGTTCTGCATCATCATGATGGGCACATACTGAAACAGCCTCTAAATAAACCTTAAAATGTCACACTGCAATCTTTCCTAAATAATGATTTTCAATAGGTTTAATTTTTTTGCATTACAAAGACATCACTTTCTATCTGTCTTAACACATCCACACACAAAAGATGACTGCGACCGACTCAGACCTAGGGCCGTGGAGCTGTCAACCACCGATGCCTGCGTTTCTCCAGACAAACATCTGAGCACTGGAGTGGACTGACTGAACAGCTATTGTGCCACATTTAGCCTAGCCATTGTCTGGTCAACAGGGAGGGAGACGCACAAATCACTGCCTTCATTGTCGCGCCGGAAATCAGACCAAGCAACACCCTTGCAAACTTTCCAACAACACCCACCACACCACCAACGCATGTTAAAACCAAGGCTCCATGACACAATTAAGTGGTGCCCTGTGTGGGAGAGCAGGGTCAAATCTCTAACCACGGCCGTGTCTGTCTTCCCTACAAAATTCACCCTCTGTCTCCTGGCCCTTATTTTTAAGCCAGAGGCAATCATAAACAGGACTGTGTCAAACCACAGAGCAATAACTGGTGATATTGAACCACATCAAAGCAAGCAAAAGCTTATGACGGTACCAGAGATCGGCGGTTAGTCCAAGTGGGTCTCCTCCTGATTGGTGCAGGTGAGTGAGTGGGCCTTAAGGGAAACGAACATATTAGAGGACAACATAGGGCATGATTCACAGACTAAAAGTACAGTGAATGATGTATCAGCATTTCAGGATCAACATTACAGAATATGTTTTGGGATTACACTTTTTTTACTTAACCTTCAAAAGGTTGGTGAACTATTAAAATGACGTTCTAGTGGCCTTTCGCTGGCCTCTCTGATAGCCTTGAGACTCACTCTGCACAGATCTTGTTCTGTTTGTAGAATTTGTGTCTGGCCGTGAAAAGACGAGCGATGTACTTGGCCATTTCCATATCCTCCTGTACATACAAACACAGAGAGATAAACATTGATATTTTAAATTGACAGCAGTTGTATTTCTAAAAAAAACAAGCCCCTCTATTTGTCTTTTGTAGGGATATCTGGGAATGTATTTGTACATTTTTGTTTAACTTCCGTTGAGTGTGAGTGTGTGTGCGCTCTGAGGCCACCTGCAGACACAACACTCACCATGTGAAAAATGATGGTGTCGTCTCTGCTTGTTATCTCCACTGTGATGGCAGACTTGTTGTGTGCTATGGTGCCAATGTCCTTCCACCTGTCACACACAAAAATACATGCAAGGATTTAATTTTCCCACACAGAATTCATAAGTATACAGTGAGGAAAATAAGTATTTGAACACCCTGCTATTTTGCAAGTTCTCCCACTTAGAAATCATGGAGGGGTCTGAAATTGTCATCGTAGGTGCATGTCCACTGTGAGAGACATAATCTAAAAAAGAAAAAAATCCAAAAAAAATCCAGAAATCACAATGTATGATTTTTTTAACTATTTATTTGTATGATACAGCTGCAAATAACTATTTGAACACCTGAGAAAATCAATGTTAATATTTGGTACAGTAGCCTTTGTTTGCAATTACAGAGGTCAAACGTTTCCTGTAGTTTTTCACCAGGTTTGCACACACTGCAGGAGGGATTTTGGCCCACTCCTCCACACAGATCTTCTCTAGATCAGTCAGGTTTCTGGGCTGTCGCTGAGAAACACGGAGTTTGAGCTCCCTCCAAAGATTCTCTATTGGGTTTAGGTCTGGAGACTGGCTAGGCCACGCCAGAACCTTGATATGCTTCTTACAGAGCCACTCCTTGGTTATCCTGGCTGTGTGCTTCGGGTCATTGTCATGTTGGAAGACCCAGCCTCGACCCATCTTCAATGCTCTAACTGAGGGAAGGAGGTTGTTCCCCAAAATCTCGCAATACATGGCCCCGGTCATCCTCTCCTTAATACAGTGCAGTCGCCCTGTCCCGTGTGCAGAA